>NC_036860.1:27267701-27360731 GCF_002910315.2 Salvelinus sp. IW2-2015 | reverse complement strand
TGTTTGTGCAGGCATTTCTTAACACACGGACCATTATTTTCTTGCACCCATTTGACTTGATGAGCATGTTCCAACTAACTACTTTGGATGCGCAGTGTTCTGTGAAATATTGACAGCAGGGACAATTAAAGCCAAGTTATGATTATTCTGCGCAAAAGTTTTTCTAATGATGAACTGGCCCACAAGGCATTAGCCCGAACTGCAATATGGCCAGTCTGTCATAAGAAGATCTCGTTTGCCAATAATCTTTTTCAGAGATAAATGGGCAATGCCGCCATAGCGACTATCGCCCCAACTCGGAATGCAAGGTCAAAGCCAAAACATTCTATGCCAGCCTCAATACCATCTCACTCTGACGCAATTCACGCGAAAAACATTAGCCGTACACTATTTTACGAGCATACACACTTGAACAACTTCTGCACTCTTCACAATATGCCATTCCATATAGTCAAATGTTCTGAACCTGAACTCGTGTTCATACAACTGCCTACATTTACAAACGGGTCATAATGTAGCTGTTTCTCACTCTCAAAACATTGCATACAATTTAATTGGTAAACAAAACTGACAACAAATATCTCTCTTAGACGAAGAGCACAGTTTCGCAAGAACACAAATTTGCTTAGGCAACCATCTCGGGAGTGGTTCGGGCGGCGAAGGGGCAAACCGAACAAATGGAGCTGTCATTGCAGAGAGCCGCTTATGGACCATCTCCTCTTTTCTTGTTGGTGCTATTAACAAATGTATTGTCATGGTGATGCACACCATCGTAAGGCCAATACTCCCATCCACGCACAAACCAGTCCTTTTCAATCACTTCTCTTATACTAAAAGACCCAGGGGCATTATCATATTTTTATACGAATTTCAATAGTATTATTCCAATCCTTCATCACAGTGTTATTCCAGGAAAGAATTCACATCTCTCCACCATGTCTTACCACTTACAACCTCTATTCTACAAATGGATTAAAATCGACCCCCGCCCTTCAATCTACACACAATACCCCACAAAGACAAAGCAACGGGTCTTCGGACTCTCGGCTGCGGCCCCACTGCCAACGGACATCTCCGACGACTTGTCCAAAGCCCCACATCCGCGCAGTTGTCTTGCTGGGTGCTTAGGGGTCATCTCTTTGCTATTGGAAAGTTGGACCTTCACCTAGTCTGACGGGTCCTCGAGCCGCTCTGGAGCGAGGTTTCATCCAAGGATCTGGTCTCGTACCTTTGCGCTCATTAAATTTCGCTTACTCTTTCCCTTGATCGCTGACTAGTCCCCAGTCCCTGCCACTGACACTCATCCCCACAGCATGATAGCTGCACCACCAATGCTTCACCGTAGGGATGTATTGGCCAGATGATGAGCGGTGCCGGTTTCCTCCAGACTTGACACCTGGCATTAGTTAAAATCATGATTTCATCAGGACCAGACAATCTTGTTTCATCATGGTCGTGAGAGTCCTTTAGGTGCGCTTTTGGGAAACTGCCACGGTTGTCATGTGGCTTTTTACTGAGGAGTGGCCTTCCGATTTGGCTACATTACATAACGGCCTGAGTTGAGTGGAGTGGCTGCCAAGAGGATTTGTTTGTCCTTATTGTAAAGGTTCTCCCATCCTCAGAGGATTATAGGCAGACTATGTGAAGACTGACCATGTGGTTCTTGGTCACGTCCCGACCAAGGCCTTCCTTCTCCCCCCAATTGCTACAGTTTTGGCTGGTCTCGGCCAAGCTCTGGAAGAGTCTTGGGGCGTCCAAACTCTATATTTTAAAAAATCTATGGAGCGCAACTGTGTTCTTGGGACCTTCTGCAATGCTGCCAGACATTTTTGGTAACGCACTTCCCCAGATCTGTGGTCCCGCGACCCAATTCTGTCTCCGAAGCTCTAACGGACAATTCCTCGACTCTTCATGGCTTGGTTTTTGCCTCTGACATGCCTTGTCCAACTTGTGGGACTTAAATAAGAACAAGTGTTTGCCTATCCAAATCATGTCAATCAATTTCAATTTAATACAGTGCTGAACTCCAATTCAAGTTGTAGAAACATCTCAAGGATTATTAATGGAAACAGGATGCACGTGAGCTCAAATTTTGAGTCTCAGGCAAACGGTCTGAACTTTTTATGTAATAAGGTTTTTCTGTTTGAATAAAGTTAATTGATGTTTTTGCTTTTTCATTATGGGGTATTGTGGTAGATTGATGAGGGAAATGTTTTATTTAATACATTTTAGAATAAGCTGTAATGTAACGAATACTTTCCGAATGCACTGTATGCACTGCAGCATGGGTTTCATTTTTTTGTTTCATTAACAGAATTCTTAGTCCAGAGAAATTAGTGTTAAGTGCCTTGCTCAAAGGCAACATCAACAAAATTTTCACATAGGAATTCGAATCTGCATAACCTTTCGGCTGACTGAACCAACACTCTTAACGGCAAGGGCTACCAGCCTCGTCTGCTCCTAGCAAAAAGCAAAAAAAAAGAATACGGAAATATTGTAGGCCTACAACACACAACCAGTCAGAGTTATTTTGACATAGGACAATGCGTAAGCAACAATGGTTCACTGCCTCTTTGGCTATCCTGTTGATGTTGTCAAATAGATCATCTTTTTTACAGCAAACCCGGATAAAATCTTTCATAATCTGTCAAAACGCTGGAGAATAATTAGAGACTAATCGAGCATGGAGAGTTTGTTCTGAGATAAAAAAGAGGACTCTCTGTCAGCAGCTGCCTGCACATTCAATATCACGTAATAGTGGATTTCCTGAATTTGTTTTTTTATTAAATCTTATCGACGGTTTATTTTTCTCAGCCGCCCTACTTATGAATTTTTATCGAAATATTCCTCCCTCCACCCCTGAGTCTGATTGCATCAATACTTAGATCCAAGTGTTTTGCATAAATGAGGTGTAGTAATTTCACATCCTTTCATAGATGCTAGGCGGAGAGTGAGGTTCCTCAGTTGTACAAACCGGTGTTTCTGATGTGTCCAGGTGAAAAATGTTTGGCACCCTTTGAAAAGATGAGGAAAAAACTCACTTACTACATTTTTTTAATACAAATACTGAGATATATTGTACAGAATTTTCCAAATCCGTTGATATCCTTCGAGATTGCGCTTATGGACTGCCTTTTCAATTCCAAACCACAGCGTTTTTTTAATTGAGCGTTCCAAGTGCTGGAGGACTGAAAATGGCCATTGCAAAAATTTTTATTTTGTGCGTGAATTACTTTTTTTTTGTAAATGTGCTTAGTTGATTGTCCTTTTGCTGGAAAGATCCCTTGAGGCCAAGTTTAGCCTCCTGCAGAGGCAACCTTGCCTGACCACTAAAGTGAATTCTTTCAAGGACAGGAATCAATCAAATCAAATGTATTCTATATAGCCCTTCTTACATCAGCTGAGTATCCTCAAAGTGCTTGTAACAGAAAACCCAGCCTAAAACCCAAACAGCAAGCAATGCAGGTGTAGAAGCCCGAAAACTCGTCTAAGAAAGGCCAAAAACCTAGAAGAAACCTAGGTTAGGAACCAGGCTATGAGGGGCTGGCCAGTCCTCTTCTGGCTGTGCTAGGTGGAGATTATATAACAGAACAAATGGCCAGATGTTCATAATATGACCCAGCATGGTCAAATAACTAATAATCACAAGTAGTCGTCGAGGGTGCCAAACAAGTCAGTCCCTCTCAGGAGTAAGTGTCCAATTGGCTTTTTCATAGACGATCATTGAGAGTATCTCTACTCGCTACCTGCTGTCTTTAGAAGACGTTGAAAAACGCAGTCTGGACGGTAGCACGTCGCGTGAACAGTTCAGCCGGTTCCATAGCCGCAGGCAGAACAGTTTAAAACTGTAGCTAAGCAGCACGGCCGGGTGGACTGGCGACAGCAAGGACGTCATCATGCCAAGTAGTCTTGAGGCATGGGTCCTAGGGCTCAGGTCCGCCGAGAGTAAGACAAGGATGCTATTTTTTAGGAGTATTCGCAAACAGGCCCCCTATCAAACCTAATAGGGGCCATATTTTGCAATAGTAAAAATGCATCCTTCCTTATACCCTAACCACTCTGACAGAACACCACTATTTTCTGCCGGCCTATCTTTTTGCCCCGTTATTTATTGTAATTTTTAAGAATACGTGAACATGCACTTTTGTATCAATTTCTTGTTAGATAGGATAATAGCCATAAGATGGGGCAACAGATATGGGGAGAGACAGAAGATGAAAGGTTGTTGGCGCGGTTTTGAACCTCATGTCCAAAGGGCAGGGGTCAGCACTCGGCTGTAACAACACTGGGACCCAGAACTAGCATTTTTGCACATCCTATTACTTGTTGCCTGTGTCCGAGTGCTGTCTGGTTGCCCACCCATGTCCGGCTTGCGGTACATGTAGCTACTCTCCCTTGATAAGAGCTGAGTGCCCATTTCTGTTCCCCTTGCTGACAAAGTCAGGCAGGTGGATTGAGATATGCTGTCAAAGGGGCCCTCCACCCTACCGTTTGGATTGAAGGAATGACAGTGATGCGCGCTCTGGACAGACTGGAATGTGTGAGCAATGGGGGTGGCGCGTCCCAATAGCAGTAGTGCACTATATACAGGCATTCAGAAAAATATTTTTCCAGGAACACCCTTGACTTTTTCCAGCAATTTTGTTCCATTACAACCTTAGCTCTAAAATTTGGATTAAATCATAATATCTTTCTTTCTCAGCCAATCTACACAAATACCCCAGTAAGACAAAGCAAAATCATTTTTTAAACATTTTGGCATATGTTGTATATATATATTATCACTGCCTCAAACAAAATAAAGGAGACAACTTAAACAACAACAATGTAAGCTCCAAGTCAATCACACTTCTGTGAAATCAACTTGTCCACTTAGGAAGCAACAACTGATTGACAATAAATTTCACATGCTGTTGTGCAAATGGAATAGACAAAAGGTGGAAATTATACGGCAATTATTCAAGACACCCCCAATAAAGGAGTGGTTCTGCAGGTGGTGACCACAGACCACCTCTCAGTTCCTATGCTTCCTGGCTGATGTTTTGGTCACTTGTGAATGCTGGCGGTGCTTTCAGTCTAGTGTAGCATGAGACGGAGTCTACAACCCACAAAGTGGCTCAGGCTAGTCGCCGCTCATCCAGGATGGCACATCAATGCGGAGCTGTGGCAAGAAGGTTTGCTGTGTCTGTCAGCGTAGTGTCCAGAGCATGGAGGCGCTACCAGGAGACAGGCCAGTCATCAGAGACGTGGAGGAGGCCGTAGGAGGGCAACAACCCAGCAGCAGACCGCTACCTTCGCCTTTGTGCAAGGAGGAGCACTGCCAAGAGCCCTGCAAAATGACCTCCAGCAGGCCACAAATGTGCATTTCAGAATAAGTTGTAACCTAACAAAAATTTGAAAAAAGTCAAGGTGTCACGTTCTGACTTAGTTCTTTTTTATGTCTCTATTTTGTTTGGTCAGGGCGTGAGTTGGGGTGGGCATTCCTATGTTGTTGTTGCCTATGTTTGTATTTCTGTGTTTGGCCTGGTATGGTTCCCAATCAGAGGCAGCTGGTCAATCGTTTGCTCTGATTGGAGACACCATACTTCGGTAGCCTGTTCCAACCTGTGTTTTGGGTAGTTGTTTCCTGTTTTGTGTTGTGTCACCTGATAGGACTGTTTCGTTTTTTCGTTGTTTCACCTTTGTTATTTTGTATTTCAGTGTTCAGTTTAATAAATTTAAACATGGACACGTACCACGCTGCATTTTGGTCGCGATCTTTCATATTCCTCAACAGACGAGGACGAGATTTGTTACACAAGGGGTCCTGAATACTTTCCAAATGCAGTTTAGTAGTGCACTATATAGGCAGGTTGGGCTCTACTCAGAATTTTGCAATTGACTCCCATTCACTCATGAGTTGAAATTCGACTGACAGAAGTAGAATGAATTCAGTCCAGTTCAAAGAAATTTCACTCAGTTATAAAACATGAGTTTCATTCAATCTGACAGGTTACACTTCCAGATTACCAAAGAATATCACTTTTCTGAAACGAGTTGTTCATATACTATTTTAACCTTAGAAATACCCAATAAAATACCCAAATTCCAGCAACCATTTAATTGTTTTGGCTTCTTTTTGAAGGCCTCAGAGTCAACTTGAGGGTTAAACAAATGCATTTTTGTAAATGTAGCATTTCCCACATATTTCAGTATTCCAACCTTTTCATTGATCAGTCATTCATTTTAAGAGTTTGTCCTGAAAATCTATTGTTTCAACAATATTTATATACATGTGTGTTACGTTCCCCAGTTTCTGTGTTGTAGTTTCTATTTGAGTGTGTGTGTTTCAGGAGATGGCTTCCTGAAATTCTCCCAAGCAGCTGATTGGTCGGCCCCAATTGATGATTGGAGAGCTGACCCGCCCCCCTCGTCAAGACGCAGCTGTCTCTAATTACCCATGCTTTCTGAGCTATAAAAGCCAGTGTTCTGTTCAGAAGAGAGAGAGATCATAGGCAGGCTGAGATCATAGGCGCAAGGCTGAGATCATAGGCAGGCTGAGATCATAGGCAGGCTGAAGATCATAGGCAGGCTGAGATCAATAGGCACAGGCTGAGATCATAGGCAGGCCTCAGCCTGCCTATGATCTCAGCCTGCCTATGATCTCAGCCTGCCTATGATCTCAGCCTGCCTATGATCTCAGCCTGCCTATGATCTCTCTCTCTTCTGAACAGAACACTGGCTTTTATAGCTTCAGAAAGCATTGGTAATTAGAGACAGCTGCGTCTTGACGAGGGGGCGGGGTCAGCTCTCCAATCATCAATTGGGGCCGACCAATCAGCTGCTTGGGGAGAATTTCAGGAAGCCATCTCCTGAAACACACACACTCAAATAGAAACTACAACACAGAAACTGGGGAACGTAACACACATGTATATTAAATATTGTTGAAACAATAGATTTTCAGGACAAACTCTTAAAATGAATGACTGATCAATGAAAAGGTTGGAATACTGAAATATGTGGAAAATGCTACATTTACAAAAATGCATTTGTTTAACCCTCAAGTTGACTCTGAGGCCTTCAAAAAGAAGCCAAACAAATTAAATGGTTGCTGGAATTTGGGTATTTTATTGGGTATTCTAAGGTTAAAATAGTATATGAACACTGTTTCCAGAGAAAAGTGATATTCTTTGGTATCTGGAAGTGTAACCTGTCAGATTGAATGAAACTCATGTTTTATAACTGAGTGAAATTTCTTTGAACTGGACTGAATTCAATTCTACTTCCTGTCAGTCGAATTTCAACTCATGAGTTGAATGGGAGTCAATTGCAAAATTCTGAGTAGAGCCCAACCCTGCTATATAGTGCACTACTAAACTGCATTTGGAAAGTATTCAGACCCCTTGTGTAACAAATCTCGTCCTCGTCTGTTGAGGAATATGAAAGATCGGACCAAAATGCAGCGTGGTACGTGTCCATGTTAAATTTATTAAACTGAACACTGAAATACAAAATAACAAAGCGTGAAACAACGAAAAAACGAAACAGTCCTATCAGGTGACACAACACAAAACAGGAAACAACTACCACAAAACACAGGTGGAACAGGCTACCGAAGTATGGTTCTCAATCAGAGCAAACGATTGACAGCTGCCTCTGATTGGGAACCATACCAGGCCAAACACAGAAATACAAACATAGAACAAAACATAGGAATGCCCACCCCAACTCACGCCCTGACCAAACCAAAATAGAGACATAAAAAAGGAACTAAGGTCAGAACGTGACACCTTGACTTTTTTCAAATTTTTGTTAGGTTACAACCTTATTCTGAAATGCACATTGTGTGGCCTGCTGGAGGTCATTTTGCAGGGCTCTGGCAGTGCTCCTCCTTGCACAAAGGCGAAGGTAGCGGTCTGCTGCTGGGTTGTTGCCCTCCTACGGCTCCTCCACGTCTCCTGATGGTACTTGGCCTGTCTCCTTGGTAGCGCCTCCATGCTCTGGACACTACGCTGACAGACACAGCAAACCTTCTTGCCACAGCTCCGCATTGATGTCCATCCTGGATGAGCGGCACTAGCCTGAGCCACTTTGTGGGTTGTAGACTCCGTCTCATGCTACCACTAGACTGAAAGCACCGCCAGCATTCACAAGTGACCAAAACATCAGCCAGGAAGCATAGGAACTGAGAGGTGGTCTGTGGTCACCACCTGCAGAACCACTCCTTTATTGGGGGTGTCTTGATAATTGCCTATAATTTCCACCTTTTGTCTATTCCATTTGCACAACAGCATGTGAAATTTATTGTCAATCAGTGTTGCTTCCTAAGTGGACAGTTTGATTTCACAGAAAGTGTGATTGACTTGGAGTTACATTGTGTTGTTTAAGTGTTCCCTTTATTTTTTTGAGCAGTGTATATATATATATACACATTTGCCAAAATGTTTAAAAAAAATTGATTTTGCTTTGTCCTTATGGGGTATTTTGTGTAGATTGCTGAGAAAGAAAGAATATATGATTTAATCAATTTTAGAGTAAGGTTGTAATGTAACAAAATGTGGAAAAAGTCAAGGGGTCTGAATATTTTCTGAATGCACTGTATATAGTGCACTACTGCTATTTGGGACGCACCCCATCTCACACATCCAGTCCTGTCCAGAGCGCCATCAACTGTCATCCTGTCAATCAAACGGTAGGGTGAGGGCCCTTTGACAGATATTCAATCACCTGCCTGACTTGTCAGCAAGGGGACAGAACTGGGCACTCAGCTCTTATCAAGGGAGAGTAGCTACATGTACCGCAACCGGACATGGTGGACCAGACAGCACTCGACACAGCAACAAGATAGGATGGCAAAAATGCTAGTCTGGGCCAGTGTTGTACAGCCGAGTGCTGACCCCTGCCCCTTTGGACATGGGTTCAAAACCCGCCCAACAACCTTTCATTCTGTCTCTCCCCATATCTGTTTCCCCATCTTACTCTATACCTATCTAACAAAGAAATGATACAAAAGTGCATGTTCACTATCTTAAAAATACAAAATAACGGGACAAAGATAGGCCGGCAGAAAAGTAGTGTGTTCTGTCAGAGTGGTTAGGGTATAGGAAGGATGCATTTTACTATTCAAATATGGCCCCTATTAGGTTTGATAGGGGCCCTGTTTGAATACTCCTAAAATGCATCCTTGTCTTACTCTCGGCGGACCTGAGCCCTAGGACCATGCCTCAGGACTACTTGGCATGATGACTCCTTGCTGTCCCCAGTCCACCCGGCCGTGCTGCTGCTACAGTTTTAACTGTTCTGCCTGCGGCTATGGAACCCTGAACTGTTCACCGGACGTGCTACCTGTCCCAGACCTGCTGTTTTCAACTCTCTAAAGACAGCAGGAGCGGTAGAGATACTCTCAATGATCGTCTATGAAAAGCCAATTGACACTTACTCCTGAGGTGCTGACTTGTTGCACCCTCGACGACTACTGTGATTATTATTATTTGACCATGCTGGTCATTTATGAACATCTTGGCCATGTTCTGTTATAATCTCCACCTGGCACAGCCAGAAGAGGACTGGCCACCCCTCATAGCCTGGTTCCTCTCTAGGTTTCTTCCTAGGTTTTGGCCTTTCTAGAGAGTTTTTCGGTGCTTCTACACCTGCATTGCTTGCTGTTTGGGGTTTTAGGCTGGGTTTCTGTACAGCACTTTGAGATATCAGCTGATGTAAGAAGGGCTATATAAATACATTTGATTTGATTTGATTCCTGTCCTTGAAAAATTCACTTTTAGTGGTCAGGCAAGGTTGCCTCTGCCAGGAGGCTTAAACTTGGCCTCAAGTGGATCTTCCAGCAAGACAATAACCCCAAGCACATTAACAAAAAAAAAGTTAATTCACCACAAAATAAAATTTTGCAATGGCCATTTCAGTCTCAGCACTTGAACCTCATTAAAAACCTGTGGTTTGAATTGAAAAGGGCAGTCCATAAGCGCATTCGAAGGATATCAAGGATTTGGAAAGATTCTGTACAATATATCTCAGTATTTGTATTAAAAAAATGTATACAGTAGTTTTTTCCTCATCTTTATCAAGGGTGCCAAAACATTTTTACCTGACACATCAGAAACACGGTTGTACAACTGAGAACCTCACTCTCCCTAGCACATGAAGGATGTGAATTACTACACCTCATTATGCAAACACTTGGAATTAAGTATTGATCAATCAGACTCAGGGGTGGAGGGAGGAATTTCGATAAAAATTCATAATAGGGCGGCTGAGAAAAATAACTCTCGATAAAGATTTAATAAAAACAAATTCAGGAAATCCACTATTACGTGATATCGAATGTGCAGCAGCTGCTGAGGAGATCCTCTGTTTTATCTCAGACAGAACTCTCCATCTCGATTAGTCTCTAATTATCTCCAGCGTTTTGACAGATTATGAAAGATTATCGGGTTTAGTGTAAAAAGATGATCTCTTTGACAACATCACAGGATAAGCCAAAGAGGCAGTGAACCATTGTTGTACCATTGTCATATGTCAAAATAACTCTGACTCTGTTGTGTGTTGTAGGCCTACAATATATGTCCGTATTCTTTTTTTTTTGCGTAGGACAGAGAGGCTGGTAGCCTTGCCGTTAAGAGTGTTGGTTCAGTCACCGAAAGGTTGCAGATTCGAATTCCTATGTGAAAAATTTGTTGATGTGCCTTTGAGCAAGGCACTTAACACTAATTTCTCTGGATAAGAATGTCTGTTAAATGACAACAAAAAAATGAAACCATGCTGCAGTGATACAGTGCATTCGGAAAGTATTCGTTACATTACAGCCTTATTCTAAAATGTATTAAATAAAACATTTCCCTCATCAATCTACCCACAATACCCCATAATGAAAAAGCAAAAACATCAATTAACTTTAAAACAGAAAAACCTTATTTACATAAAAATTCAGACCGTTTGCCATGAGACTCAAAGTTGAGCTCACGTGCATCCTGTTTCCATTAATAATCCTTGAGATGTTTCTACAACTTGATTGGAGTCCACCTGTATTAAATTGAATTGATTGGACATGATTTGGAAAGGCAAACACTTGTCTATTTAAGGTCCCACAGTTGACAGTGCATGTCAGAGCAAAAACCAAGCCATGAGGTCGAAGGAATTGTCCGTAGAGCTCGGAGACAGAATTGGGTCGGGACACAGATCTGGGGAAGGGTACCAAAAAATGTCTGCAGCATTGAGAGGTCCCCAAGAACACAGTGGCCTCCATAATTTTTAAAATGGAAGAAGTTTGGAACCACCAAGACTCTTCCCAGAGCTGGCCGCCCAGCCAAACTGAGCAATTGGGGGAGAAGGAAGGGCCTTGGTCAGGGACGTGACCAAGAACCCGATGGTCAGTCTCACAGAGCTCCAGAGTTCCTCTGTGGAGATGGGAGAACCTTACAAAAGGACAACAATCTCTGCAGCACTCCACCAATCAGGCCTTTATGGTAATGTAGCCAAACGGAAGCCACTCCTCAGTAAAAGGCACATGACAACCCGCTTGGAGTTTCCCAAAAGGCACCTAAAGGACTCTCAGACCATGAGAAACAAGATTGTCTGGTCTGATGAAATCAAGATTTAACTAATGCCAGGTGTCAAGTCTGGAGGAAACCCGGCACCGCTCATCATCTGGCCAATACATCCCTACGGTGAAGCATGGTGGTGGCAGCATCATGCTGTGGGGATGTTTTTCAGTGGCAGGGACTGGGAGACTAGTCAGGATCAAGGGAAAGATGAAAGGAGCAAAGTACAGACAGATCCTTGATGAAAACCTGCTCCAGAGCGCTCAGGACCTCAGACTGGGGTGAAGGTTCAACTTCCAATAGAACAATGACCCTAAGCACCCAGCCAAGACAATGCAGGAGTGGCTTTGGGACAAGTCTCGGAATGTCCTTGAGTGGCCCAGCCAGAGTCCAAACTTGCTTTGTCTTTGTGGGGTATTGTGTGTAGATTGAAGGGGGGGGGGTCGATTTAATCCATTTTAGAATAAGGTTGTAATGTAAGACAATGTGGAAGATGTGAATTCTTTCTGAATACACTGTATGAGGATTGAATAATACTATGAAATTGTATAAAAATTATAATGCCCCTGGGTCTTTTAGTATAAGAGCTGATTGAAAAGACTGTTTTGGTGGATGGGAGTATTGGCCTTACATTGTGACATCACCATGCAATACATTTGTTAATAGACCAACAAGAAAGAGGATTCCAAACCTCTCTGCCAATGACAGCTCATTTTCGGTTTTCCCCTCCCCACTCGAACCACTCCCAGATGGTCCTAGCAAAATTTGTTCTTGCGAAACTGCTCTTCGCTAAGAAGATATTTGTTTCAGTTTTTGTTACCAATAAATTATTCAATGTTGAGATGAAAACAGCTACATTATACCTTTAAATGTAGGCATTTATGACACATCAGTTCAACATTACTATAGGAATGCATATTGTGAAATGGAAGTTGTTCAAGTATGTTAGCTCGTAAATAGTGTACGGCTATGTTTTTCCTTGAATTTGCGCAGAGTGAGATTATAGCTCATAAGAATGTTATCGGCTTTGACCTTCATTCCAGTTGTGCATGCCTATGCGCATGCCATTTATCTCTGAAAAGATTATTGGCAACAGATCTTCATATGACAGACTGGCCATAGTGCAGTTCGGGCTAATGCCTTGTGGGCCAGTTCATCATTAGAAAACTTTTGCGCAGAATAATCATAATATGGCTAATTGTCTGCTGTCAAATTTCACAGACACTGGCTCCAAAGTAGTTTAGTGGAACAGCTCATCAATGAAAATGGGCTGCAAGAAAATAATGGTCCGGTGTGTGAGAAATGCCTGCAACAATTTCTGGTCCGTCTCCTCCTGACCATCACGAAGTACGTCAAGTCCAGAGATGTTTACTATATCATATGACCTGTACTGAACATTGGACAAAGTTATCATAACACCTCGTAAGCCTTACGAATTAACATGAATGTATAGACACATGCAACTGATAGACTTCCTGGAATCTGACATTTATTCCAATCGGATTCTAAAGCCTGTTGCCACAGAAACAGAAAACTAGGTTTAGAGCAGATGGATCTCGTGCTGTGACCAAAATGTCCACGTTATGAGCAGTGTTTTCCTAGAATGAAATGTAGGTCTTTAATCACCAAATAATGAGTTGTTCTATTTCTATGAGTGTTCTATTTCACTGTTCATCAGTTGCCTAACAATACCAGAGCTCATGTGTTCCAATAATACCTCTATCTACTGTATGCACATGCCTCTGTCTTAATCAGACATTCAGCATTGTGCGTCTCACTAAATAACTAGCTTCAGTAGTCATACACGTTTTATTCTCAATACAAATTCACTCTATTAAATTCCGGTAATTGGGACAGAATTAACCGTGGGTAAACTAAGCGATTATTCAAATCCAAACCCACCCTTAATTAACTTTTGATGAATCTACTCATTCTGATACAGACTTGGGTGATAGCAGCTTAGGCTTTGACAGTCATTTATCTACGGCACTGTTTGTCAAGTGTATTGATTCACAAGGCATCGATCCATCCTATCTGACGGGTGTGCCACGCATTCAAACTTTCCCCAAGCATTTACAGCCAAGGCGAGGAGGAGAGAAAGAAGGAAGGAAGACTGAATGAATGTTTCACCTGCCCGCCTGTGTTGGTCATTAGGCTTTACATTAGAGGCATTTCAAAACGTTGAGGTTGCTTCCAAAATGGCACCCTATTCCTTAAACAGTGCACTACTTTTCCCCAGTCTTATTTGAGATCCAGCGTGTGTCTCTATCCATTTTAATTCCCATCTGAAACACCTTACATTGTACCTACTGTTCAATGCCTGACAGGAGAGAGGTTAGGCTAGTGCGAGTTTTATGCAAACTCTGCAGGTCAAATTATTAATTTGATGCTTATTGTTTCACTCTGATACATAGCCATCATTTTATTGCCATTGTGGTGTAACAGTGCCCAAAGGTTTACATGGCCAAACATAGGGGAGGGTGTCTAACTTTTTGGGAGGGTTATGTGTTTTTTTTAATGGGCACAGTGGAGGGTAGTGCATTTTTTCCCTGGTTTATATTCACCATTTTACAAATTTTACTAAATAATTTCTTTCATCCTAGCCACATTCATTAATCTGCTTGCATGCGACTCCCCTATATCAAGGTGTTTTGGTACTTCTCTAATGCACTACGCTTTTCCGCACGCTAGCTATTTTTATAAACCAGGTGGTTCGAGCCCTGAATGCTGATTGGCTGATACCATGGGTATGACAAAAAAATTATTTACTGGTCTAATTACTTTGGTAACCAGTTTATAATAGCAATAAGGCACCTCGGGGGTTTGTGGTATACGGCCACTATACCACAGCTAAGGGCTGTATCCGCGTTGCATCATGCATAAGAACAGCCCTTAGCAGTGGTATATTGGCAATATACCACACCTCCTCTGGCCTTATTGCTTAACTATACAACACGTCAATATAGTCTTCCAGTCTAATTGTCTATCCTGCCCTCTATTCACAATTCATAGTGACAATAGTGGTAGGTGGATAATTTGTCCAGATCTGCAATAGGCTAACTAGCAATCATAACACAGATTAAATCCTTCAAAGCTGCAACAATATTCTATATGAATCCACAAGAAGAAATACTAATAGCTGATAGGCAGCGGAGAGGCCATGTGCGTCATTGCGCATAGAAGAACAGTGAGAAAAGCACCTCAGAAACGTCCCTCACTGGGCACAGATGTCCGTTCAACGTCTAGTTTTGATTTATATTTGGTTGAGTTGTCAACTAACTTGATGTCAAATCAACCAAAAATTGCATCCTGTCATGGGATTTAGGTAAAAAGTTGGATGAAAAAAATACTGAATCCACTTATGTTGATGACTTTTTGTCATCATATTGAATTTTTGGGTTGAAATTATGTGGAAACAACATTTTAGCCCAGTGGTTCCCCCATTGATCTTGTTACCGGACAATAAAATTATCCCGCCTAAACTAGACTACAACATCACAATGCAATAAATAATTGCATTATTGTTTTCAAGTGAGTACAACATTCTACTCTAGGCTGCAGTAAAAATCTAATTTCGTCCAAAATATAATTCCAGCATCTAAACTGTGTAGCAGCCATTTCGGTGTTACAAAACATCAAAAAGTTGAATGATATTTGGAGATTATCAAGCCAATCCTTTGATACTGGGTAGGCTTTCGAGGTACACTCTCAAAATAAAACGTTCCTGGAGTAGCCTTTAGGGGTACTTCAATTTGAAACTGTGGGGGAACCCCTTTAAGTTCTTTGAGGAACGCTTTAAAAGGGTTCTTCAAAGATCCCTTTGAATGGCTCCTCGAAGAACCTTTTGAAGAACCTATTAGGGTAAATGTTTTAACTACCCCCCCATTATTATTAATAGTATTAATAATACATATAACAATAACAACAATAACACAATATTTTAGTTCTCAGTGTTTATTATGATTTTATTGGCAAAGCAGAATAAAAAAATCAAAATATGAGGTAAACTCCCAGCAGAGCCCCAAGTCCAATGGGTATATCCTCTGACTTGTTAATGTGTTGATGTTCTCCGTATTCATAGCCAGAATGATTTTGCAGTGCATGGTGATCGAACAGGTTTCATGTTATATTCATTAGAGGTGTGGGGGTGAAGCATGTGAATCCAAAAAATAGTAATGAAACAGATGATTAACAAAACATGCACACAACAGAATTCGAATGAAAAAAAACTGTTTTGGTAATGGTTTTCATACACATACCTTTTCCATAATGTAGGGGCCTTTGGGATATTAATCGAAGAGGTAAGGGAGGAGGAAGGTAAATTTGATCAACATAACATACAGTACCAATACCAATTGACATACCTTTGCATGCCTCCTCGTATGTACAGTTGAAGTCGGATGTTTACATACACTTGGGTTGGAGTCATTAAAACTCGTTTTTATAATTCACTGTATCACAATTCCAGTGGGTCAGAAGTTTACATACACTAAGTTGACTGTGCCTTTAAACAGCTTGGAAAATTCCAGAAAATTATGTCATGGCTTTAGAAGCTTCAGATAGGCTAATTGACATAATTTGAGTCAATTGGAGGTGTACCTGTGGATGTATTTCAAGGTCTACCTTCAAACTCAGTGCCTCTTTGCTTGACATCATGGGGAAATCAAAAGAAATCAACAAAAACCTCGGAAAATAAATTGTGGACCTCCACAAATCTGTTTCATCCTTGGGAGCAATTTCCAAATGCCTGAAGGTACCATATTCATCTGTACAAACAATAGTACGCAAGCATTAACACCATGGAACCTGAGCCATCATACCGCTCAGGAAGGAGACGCGTTCTGTCTCCTAAAGATTAATATTCTTTGATGCGAAAGTGCAAATCAATCCCGGAACAACAGCAAAGGACCTTGTGAAGATGCTGGAGGAAACAGGTACAAAAGTATCTATATCCACAGTAAAACGTGTCCTATATCGACATAAGATGAAAGGCCGCTCAGCAAGGAAGAAGCCACTGCTCCAAAACCGCCATAAAAAAG
Source organism: Salvelinus sp. IW2-2015 (assembly GCF_002910315.2). NCBI lineage: Eukaryota > Metazoa > Chordata > Actinopteri > Salmoniformes > Salmonidae > Salvelinus > Salvelinus sp. IW2-2015. The sequence continues at coordinate 27,344,155 of NC_036860.1, read as the reverse complement.
CCAGACTATGGTTTGCAACTGCACATAGGGACAAATGTTGTACTTTTTGGAAAATTGTCCTCTGGTCTGATGAAACAAAAATAGAACTGTTTGGCCATAATGACCATCATTATGTTTGGAGGAAAAAGGGGGAGGCTTGCAAGCCGAAGAACACCATCCCAACCGTGGAGCACTCTCGGGGGCCAACATCATGTTGTGGAGGTGCTTTGCTGCAGGAAGGACTGGTGCACTTCACAAAATAGATGGCAATATGAGGAGGGAAAATTATGTGGATATGTTGAAGCAACATCTAGACATCAGTCAGGAAGTTAAAGCTTGGTCGCAAATGGGTCTTCCAAATGGACAATGACCCCAAGCATACTTCCAAAGTTGTGGCAAAATAGCTTAAGGACAACAAAGTCAAGGTATTGGAGTGGCCAACACAAAGCCCTGACCTCAATCCCATAGAAAATTTTTGGGCAGAACTGAAAAAGCATGTGTGAGCAAGGAGGCCTACAAACCTAACTCAGTTACACCAGCTCTGTCAGGAGGAATGGGCCAAAATTCACTCAACTTATTGCGGGAAGCTTGTGGAAGGCTACCCGAAACATTTGACCCAAGTTAAACAATATAAAGGCAGTGCTACCAAATACCAATTGAGTGTATGTAAACTTCTGACCCACTGGGAATGTGACGAAAGAAATTAAAACTGAAATAAATAATTATCTCTACTATTATTCTGACATTTCACATTCTTAAAATAAAGTGGTGATCCTATTTGACCTTAGACAGGGAATTCTTACTTGGATTAAATGTCAGGAATTGTGAAATACTGAGTTTAAATGTATTTGGCTAAGGTGTATGTAAAATTCCGAATTCAACTGTACATATTGCAAGATACTTTTGGACGATATTATATCGATGTAACGTTCGTCGTGAGGAGAAAGAGAGGAGGACCAAGATGCAGCGTGGTGAGTATTCATATTCCTTTTAATGAAAACCGAATACTCGAACAAAACACCAAAATAACTATAACCGAGAATAACACAAAACGAAACAGTCCTGTCTGGTGACATACACAAAGACACAGGAAACAGGAACAATCACCCACACCCACAATGACAAAACAGGCTACCTAAATATGGCTCCCAATCAGAGACAACGACTGACACCTGCCTCTGATTGAGAACCATATCAGGCCAAACACATAGAAACAAACAAACTAGACATACAACATAGAATGCCCACTCACATCACACCCTGACCAAACAAAACATAGAACCATACAAAGCAAACTATGGTCAGGGCGTGACAATCGATACTTAGACTCAAAGTATCTCTTTGTAAAAAAAAAGATTGTCAGTAACATTAGCTAGTGCTAGTTGCCTGTACCTGTGCCAGAATTCCAACATGTTTTCAGCACTTTTATTTCCATGACTTATCAAAACTAATTTTCTCATGCTCTCTCGTCTCTCTGCAGCAGACATATAGTGAACAATATGTTTGGAACATCAAATCGCAATAAAATCGCAGTACCGAATCGCAATACATATAAAATTGTGAGACTCAATACATGTTGTATCGGCACCCAAGTATCGTGTATCGTGAGGTCCCTGGCAATTCCCAGCCCTATAGGGATTAGGGAGCGATATGAGCCACAGCCTATGTTCCTGTGCAGGGCAACCTGACAGAGCTTTCTCTAGCTGCAATCTGAAGTCTTATGACATTTCAACGTGATGGGGAATTACTGTATGCAGGTGTTTGATAAGTGTGTGTGTAAGCCTCAAGCGTTCTGTCTTTCACATCTCCATTTAAAGAAAAACTGTCCAATATTCATAGCTGAATTTAGTTTCAGGTTCGAGGCATCCTGAAGTTCATGACAGCTCTGTCAGTTGAGCATTGCTTGTTAAAGACCCAGTGCATACAAAAACATGATTTTCCAAAAGGACAACCATGGGAGAACCATCCAAAAGGACAACCATCTGTGCAGCACTCCACCAATCAGGCCTTTACAGTAGAGTCGCAAGACGGAAGCCACTCCTCAGTAAAAGGCATGACAGCCCGCTCTGAGTTTGCCAAGAGGCACCTAAAGGACTCTTACCATGAGAAACAAGATTCTCTGGTCTGATAAAACCAAGATTGAACTCTTTGGCCTGAATGCCAAGCGTAACGTCTGGAGGAAACCTGGCACCATCCCTACGTGAAGCAAGGTGGTGGAAGCATCATGCTGTGGGGATGTGTTTCAGCGGCAGGAACTGGGAGACTAGTCAGGATCGAGGGAAAGTACAGAGAGATCCTCGATTAAAACCTGCTCCAGATTGCTCAGGACCTCAGACTGGGGCGAAGGTTCACCTTCCAACAGGACAAAGACCCTAAGCACACAGCCAATACAATGCAGGAGTGGCTTTGGGACAAGTCTCTGAATGTCCTTGAGTGGCCCAGCCAGAGCCCAGACTTGAACCCGATCGAACATCTCTGGAGAGACCTGAAAATAGCTGTTCAGCGAGGCTCCCCAACCGACCTGACAGACCTTGAGAGGATCTGCACAGAAGAATGGGAGAAACTCCCCAAATACAGGTGTGCCAAGCTTGTAGCATCATACACAAGAAGACTTGAGGCTGTTATCCCAGCCCAAGGTGCTTCAACAATGTACTGAGTAAAGGGTCTGAATACTTGTAAATGTGATATTTCAAGGGTTTAAAAAAAAATAGATTTGCTTTGGCGTTATGGGGTATTGTGTGTAGATTGATGAGGGGAAAAAAACAATTTAGTACATTTTAAAATAAAGCTGTAATGTAACAAAATGGGGAAAAAGTCAAGGGGTCTGAGTACTTTCCGAATGTACTGTATATGTGTTCCGGAGGCAGCCGTGTAGACCGCAAGACTGCTTTTTGGTGTTCCAACTGATTCCTTTATATTTTTTATAAAGGGTTTATAAAGATGTAATAAATGCCTTATGAATCATTAATAAACAGTTAACTGCAAATATGATTACATTTAAAAAATTTGATTTGATTCCACTATTTTACGTCTACCTTATCCCACAGTTATACCCTCTATGTTGATATCGTTGGTTGAAAGAGCCCTACAAATACTAAATGCTGCTAACACGAAGAGTTCCTATGAATATAATGTATACGATTTCAGGTCCAATTTTATCAGACTTTTTAAACTGAAAAGTTTGATCAATATTACAAAAAAATAACAATGTTCTATTCGATAGGGACAGAATCGTCTGAGAATTCTTGTCATCATCGAGACCTCAAAAAAGTAAAAACAAAACATTGGAAAAACAAGAACCTGAAATCTTGGCAAGCTTGGGAATTCTCTTTTAACGGGAGTAACAGAAAAAGTAGGACAAGTTATGGACAAGAAAGGTGGTAGCTATAGTATTTTACAGGGAACGGGAGAACATGGGGCGTGCAGGTCAGAACAGTACATGTTTTCCAGAGTGTTTGAACATTTTTAGAACTTGTGCGCTGACAGAAACTGACAAACCAGATCAAAAGAGGTAGCACGGCAAAGAGAGGCGGGGAGGGTAGCCTACAGATGGCAAAGCATACTAATGGAATCCAGGCCTAATCAAGAAAGAGAAGGTGGAACATTCCAAATGGCACCCTATTCCCTATAAAGTGCACTACGTTTGACCGAGACCCATAGAACTCTGGTCAAAATAAGTGCATTATATTGGGAATAGGGTGCCATTTGGGATGGAACCAAGGACAAGATACTGTACAGCATGATGAGAAAGTGAGTGTCCTTTGGGAAAAAAATGTACCACCCAACACTTCAGTCAGACTCTTAATAAATATTCTTCATTAGCACACATACCAAAGTTTCCTGCTACACGTGCACGTTACGATTCATCAGCTGAATGTGTTGGGTGCAGACTGTGAATATTAATGATGTACTGACTCCCACAGGACCAGCGTAGCTTGATTCAGATTAGCTACTTTTGACCAGAGTCCTGTGGGTCCTGAGCCATGTAGGCCCTGGTCAAAAGTATATCACAGCATAGGGAATATGGTGCTGTTTGGGATGCAGACTACCAAACTGATCAACTAAGACTAGAATTCACGGGGCTCCATATGAAACATTTAGTTCTTAACAAAATGGGGCATAAGCCACACTGTTGTCATGAATACGTTAGTGTTTTACATTATGCTTTGTTCCCTCCAAGGCTGCATTATGCAAGAACCATTAGTCCCAGTTGTCGGTGGCAGTAATGCAAGAGCGCCGACATAAAATACGTGTTTATCGCCTTTGTTGTTGTTGGTTTTGTCTTCTTCTCGCTCGTTATATTTATTCATTTTAGTTGTTTATCAGCCCTGACACATTCCTAGGCCTTTGTCTCATTCGGCTTTCTAGAATTCTCCTCAGATTTTTGTTTGTTTTTCCAATGCGACAGCACTTGCCAAGTGCGGTTGCGCCTATTGCTGTTTTGGCGGTCACGAGTCATGGAAGCAGTCAAAATCCACGTGACCATTTAGTCACGGTAATTAGGCTTCTCTTAGGCTTCTCCAAGCTCTGATGCTGCTGGTGGTCATTCGTAGCCTACCAAACTTGCTAACTACCTGGTACTTAGCACTCTATTGTCCCTCTAATCACTCTGACATCAATGCAAATGTCATCAAAAATCTAGTCAAACACTTCATGAGAGCCCATGAGCTCATGTTGAGCAACATTTCTATAGGCTATGCAATTGCGCAAGAAATCAGAGTGATGGCCTTTACTAAAAAGAGGAGGATCCCGTCAGCTTTTTAATAGGCTAGGCCTACTATATTAATTTCTCAACTTTCCTAATATTAAGCACATTGCTTATGTTTACAACAAGAGTATGATAAATACCCATTCAATTGCTAGTAGTTTATACATGGAGTGTGCAACTTTCTTTATTTTGATAGTTTACAACAGGAATATGGCCTACCTGGCTGGGATGAAAATGAACCGCGCGCGAAAAGTGTCCTCCATTTGCCCATATATTATCACTTGTGAATGATGCCCAGCATAAGAAACAATGCTTTATTTTTTTACTTTTTCAAATCATAGTCACACACCTCATGTAGCCTAGTCCATACTAAAGTGGCTAAATAACTTCTTAAAAGTAAGCACATGAATCTGCTTTACAAGGGGTGTAGAACCTAACAGGCACAGATAAGCAGCATGTCAGTTTCAAGTTTGGGGAAGATAATTTTCACCATAAAAATGCACCTTTATACTAAAAGCACTACATGCATACTTGCATTTGCGTTCACTTTTGATAATGGTGTTTTCCGCTAATGGATCATTTGCGCTTATAGCCTATTACCATGTGCACATATGTGCGCTTCTAATGTGAAGAAATAGCCTAATAGTTTATCAACATTTCAAGCTAAATGTTCTGTTCTGTTCAGCCACATTGCATAAAAAGTTGTTTATGCTTGGAATATTTATTTCTCACACAGAATAGAATAGGTTGACCTTTGTACTATGACTGATAGTAGATTGACATAGGCTAGTGCTTTGCTGTTCGTTAGGCCTACTCATCTTGTTGGCTGACGAAAAGTAAATGTGGACAGTTCTTCCAATATCTTCAATATGCACCTCGAAATTGGTTAAGGACGCGCGCATTTGCGTCCCCCAATGTGTTTGTCTTCACTTGTAGCCTGTGAGAAAGACCCAATCACATGATGGAGAGCCATGTGAGTGAGAAGTTATTCAGAGTGCTCAGCACTCAGAGGCTGCATTCCAAACACTTAAGACACACCCTCTCCCCTCAGCCCTCAAATTAAGTGGACACTTCTGATGACGTATCATGACGTCTGACGAGTTGACACTTGCAGGGCAAGGGGCGAGGGAAGAATTAATAAATTTTAAATGGACTGCTCTTGACCAGAGATGTCACTTGTTCATCCCACAATTGTGTTTTCAGTCATCGTGGAACCACCAGTAGCTGTTGTGTGTGCATTATATGCGCTACAGTCAACTATAATTGCATTTCATATCTTGGCTAGAAGACAATGCATCCACAGACATCGAATGTTAACCATGCGACTATATCAGGTAAATCGAAAATTACAATGTATAAGTGTGATGTCAGGGAAAGTTGTATGCACAAGCCAACGTTTCAAAAAGCTAATCAAACAAAAACATAATTACTTTTATGACACGTGTTTGAGCTGTCATGTGCATTAGTAGCACAATTTCAAACTTATTTACATTCGTTTTTACTTATACTTCTCCATATTAATGTTGGTTTTAAGTTTTGGCTATGTACAATCATCGCAAATTGCGGATGTACAATCATCGCAAATTGAAGCCCCGTAGTGAACATAATTGTATACTCGCAAACTCAATCAAAAACGAGGGCTGAGGTGCTTACGTTGCCAACTTCTAGGCATGAAATTCTAAGCATTATAAGTGCAGAGCTCATTCCTTTCAAGATACTTTTTTTTAAATCATCAGAGGCGCATCATGCAGCCTTACAATGTATTAAAAAATCTAAACATATAGCCCAACGTTTGTAGAACAACTAAATGTACTGTACATTAATAACTCTAAATTAAGCACACTGATGAACGGTTTTTCCGCACTCCCTCAAATCGTTTCGAGAAAACATCATTTATATTTTATTCTTCATACTATAAAATAATGCCATGGAATTCTAAGCAAATCTTGTCTGCTAAAGGAACTAGTGTAGCCCACAGCTATTTGGCATAGCCAGATCAGAACCTAACATCTGGTCAACTCAGAATATGTTATTCTGTTCTTCTGAAATAGACTACATTTTCTTCATATCATGCTTCTTTAGACCTGTCTAAAATAAATAATGCATTTATTGTGACAGTGTAGGCTATATTACAAGGATTTATTAGACTTGTAGATGTAGATGTTCCAAAGGTCTGCATCAGTGGCTTGTAGGCTATTTGTGGAAGCCAGGAAATGCTAAATGTGTTTATGTTTTAACTGTCAATTACCGTGAGACCGACACGTATTTGCTTGACAGACACCGGCTGACTAAGTTCTGTGACCCCCACAGCCCTAGTTGCATCTCCTCAACACTAGAAACAGCTGCTACAAGAGCTTCCCATTCTTCAATTAGCTGTACTTAGGATATACTGTACACTTTAAATAACGCACTGTGTTCTATTCCACAGCGCTTTTAAATTTACAGACATATATAACAAAGCTCTTTACATTGTGAGCAACCATTAAAAGAAAAATAATGACAATATTGTCTGTAAGAATGGGTATTCACAGCAAGATGAATCCAGTCCATATCAGTTATCTATTGAGACAACAACGTTGTGCTCTCTTCACATGCCCAAAAATGATATCTGCTGTTCAATTTCATGCCAGAGGAGTTACATTATTGTGCTATATCCCTTTGATGAAAAGTGTGTGCTGCATTGTAATCAAGTTAGTTCGGCTGGAACACAGTCACGGCAATAGTTTCTATCCCAACTTTTCTTTTTATACACTGATACATTGGATACATTGATTTATAGCGGATCAACAACAGCCCAACAAACTACGAAAACCAATCTTTCCCATGCCTGCCACAACATGGAGGGACAAACCGCAAACAGCCACTTCGTGTGAACCATAGACTTAGAATAAATAGAATGGAAATAATTGGTGGACTGTCAGACATTTTGAGTATACCAATGAGGTTACTCAAAATGCTATGGTGTGAACACTGGTCTATGGAAGCTTCTGGAGTCTCCAGGTTGCTATATAGTAGACCATATGTTTCCAGGATTGACATGTAACTAGCAGGATTTTAGGGAGACCAAAATGTAATCGCTGTATCAATGTAGCTCAATATCCATGATATGGCAGTTTTTTTTCATTGATTTGTTTTTAGGTTGGAGGTGTTAACGTCCCATAGGTGCCATCTTGCATTAGGCCTGCAGGCATATTGTTTAGGAGAAACAATAGTGTTATATGGCTAAAGAGAGGGAGATCACCTTTGCAACAAGTTTAAAATCAGTATCAGAAGGCAGATGTCCAGCAACTGCTATGTACTGTACATGTCTTATTCCCAGTCACAATGAATGAATCATGCAGTGACATTCCATACACATTGCTCCTAGCCATGCCTATTGTTCCAGTGGTACTTTAGACAACAATTAGATGATGCACAGACATACAGCGCAGAAAAATTAAAGCAGATTTATTTTGCTCTGGCCTCAGTAGAGGGAAGATCAAGTGGAGCAATGTGCAGGGGAGCCCACCGCACAGCATACCAATGAGCAGGCCTGACAAAAAGTGCTGATGCAACGCTCCGCTATATGGGATTGTCTCATCTCCTAAGTGACGTTACGGATTGAATATTGACACGCGCTGCTTGCCCAGATAGTGAAACAACGACCGCAAGGGCAAAAGCTAGGATGCAGGAACGAACCACCTTGTTTTATCCATGCAAACCTTTGGAGGAATTAAATGCACCCCTGGTGAAGGAGATGGACTATTCAAAATACCTTAAGGGCTCAGACACATCAATACCGTTTGCTGGCCGAGAGTACATAGCACCTCTGAATGTAATTTACAAACAGAGTGCGCACAACACGCTGAATAATTGGCAGACGAATGCTAGATCTACATTTGGTGCGATATGTGCTAGCCTAGGAATGGCTGTGGGGGAACACTCTTGGGGAATCTTTTCAATAAAGCAAGGCGAGCCAATTACAATTGGCTTGTGGGTCTGGAAGTTCTTATTGTGTGACATGGACTAGGAACAGACAGAGCATAGAGCTTGAATCACATAGAATGGACGTGCCCCTGTCTTGTACACTGTCCCTTTCACCCAACAATGAATATTGTTCATTCAACTCTGACTCTACATACGTCAAACGCAGTTCATCTGCTCTAGCGCATTCCAACGATTCCAAGGCTCTTCACATCATTGACATAAACATGCTTTGAATGAGAATGTCAGGCATGCTACTCTAGACTTAAATGAACGATTCATCCATTTGTTGTGTTATATTTTTGCACATCTCTGAACAATGTGCTATTGATTCTCGGGGTCATTTCATGTGTATCTGAGCTATTGGCCAAAATACAGCCGGTTTTATGAGTTTTACATCATACGGGAATGGATAGAACATCGCTCAGAGATGCACAAACGATATAACATTCAAAATGGGTGAAATCTTTAGTTTAAGGCTTTTTGAAAGGCAAGATATCTCCACTATATGATTTAACCAGGATGGATATGTGCATCATCCTCACACAATGGTGGGCCTTGATTAGAATTCAGAGCACAGATACAGGAGAACACAGGTGAAGGTTAATCCTTAGCAAAGTCAATTTTCTTGTTATTCTACTTTTATGAGTAGGCAAACAAACTGAGAGGCTGCACACTGCCACTTAGAGTGTGTTGTTTGAACAGGTATAAAGGCGATTTATTGCCACCTGCAGTTATGTAATATTTCCTCATGAGTATAATTCATTGGCTGATCCCTCCTGGTGACCTGGATGGAATTATGTGACCCTTCCTTAAACCATAGGAAGTCCCACCCAGTTGACTACTTCAAAATGGTAAAGGTCCTCAATGGCGCTGCGCATGCTAAAAGAGGCTTTTGGGTCCTCTATCTCTATGAATTGTCCCATGGGGTGTGAATGTTTACATGGTAAAATGGAATTGGGACCCTTAACGCTAAGAAAAATCCCTAAGTGAAAGACTATGGTGTTTTGCTCCCACAAAATAAAAATCACAGTGCAGTTATCACAAAACATTGTTTTCTGCGTTATAGCCTCACTAAATGATAGGCTATAAAGGCCTGGGGAAAGTTCTGTAATTTCAATAAAACCAGAGAGGAAGTGGCGAACATTAGGCTACTTTGGTGAATTTGCAAAGCATGCAAAACAAGACACAGATTACCAAAGCATATGCACATGGTTCTTTCTGCATGCTAATGATGTGAGTGTGTGTTCAGTCTTTGATCGGTTGCATGTAGAATATCCTAGCAATTGATGATAGGCCCTGCTTTACTGAAGTTGCGAGACATTACAAACCAAGAAATTGCGAGATACAGCATTCCATTGCGAGATACAGCTTATGATTGCCGATAGATAGGCCTAGTGCACGGTTCTGACTCTGCCTGTTGGCCGTCCTGCCTATATTGTACCCTTCCCCTCTCTTGCCGATGCAAGTGTTTGTTCTCGGAAGTACGGCAATCTTCCGTTCCAAAAATACTTTATCGTTCAGTTGATTCCTAGTGCAATCAAATCGACATCAACGTGCAAGGAGTAATCAATTATTTTGGAGTCAACTCTCCACCACTAGGTCCTTACAGTTGAAAAAATGTCAGAGAAGGCAAGCGTCAGCAGTGAAGTCCTATAGGCAATACTTTGAGAAGTTAAATGAGAAGGAAATGCAAACTTTGCGAGGTGGAATTGAGGTACGGTAATGGGACTACAGGTGGAATGCTTAACCATCTGAAAGGGACACACTGTGAGACCTAAAACATTGCTGGCAGCAGCACAACTGCATTGTAACGATGTGCGCTGAGAGTCAGGAAGCAAGTTCAGGGAGTGAGTGCTAATAAATAAACAACATAATACAAAAATAAGAAACACGAACAACGCACAAGGAACATAAACAATGACACCTGGGGAAGGAAGCAAAGAGAGTGACATATATAGGGAAAGTAATCAGGGAAGTGATGGAGTCCAGGTGAGTCTGATGATGCGCAGGTGCGCGTAACGATGGTGACAGGTGTGCGCCATAACGAGCAACCTGGTGACCTAGAGGCCGGAGATGAAGCACACGTGACATGCATTGTGAATTCACATGGAATTTTATGAAACAGATTTTAAAAAATGGCAGTTTAAAAGTTAAATAAAAAATGTAATTTGTCATATCCCTAGTTGTCACGCCTTGTTTCAGTCCATTTGGGGTCTACTGAAAATGACCCTAGATAGACATAATTGTCATGGTAATGGATTTTGAAGGGCTTGGTGTAGCCACTCACCATATTGAGTCCACCTATCCAATAATTTCAGTCCAATGAACAGCATTCCCACGTAGGTGTTCCTTTTGTCCAGATGGGAAAGGGCAGTGAGGTGTGCATCTGTGGATCTGTTGGGACGGTATGTGAATTGGAGTTTGTCCAGGGTTTCTGGCATGATGGTGTTGATGTGAGCCATGACCAGCCTTCATGGCTGCAGATGTGAGTTCTACGGGGCGGTAGTCATTTAGACAGGTTGCTTTTGTGTTTATATGCACAGGGACTATGGTGATTTATTTGAAACATGTTAGTATTACAGACTGGGTCAGAGAGAGGTTGAAAATGTCAGAGAAGACACTTGACAGCTGGTCAGCCCTTGCTCTGAGTATGCATCCTGGTAATCCATCTGGTCCTGTGTCCTTGTGAATGTTAACCTGTTTAAAGGTCTTTCTCACATTGGCTACGGAGAGCGTGATCATACAGTCGTCCGGAACAGCTGGTGCTCCCAAGCATAGTTCAGTGTTGCTTGCCTCAAAGCGAGCATAGAAGGCATTTAGCTCGTCTGGTAGGCTCGCATCACTGGGCAGTTCTCGGCTGGGTTTCCCTTTGTAATCCGTGATAGTTTGCAAGCCCTGCCACATCCGACAAGCATCAGAGCCGGTGTAGTATTATTCGATCTTAGGATTCGAAGTAAGATTCTTCATCATGGGAAAGGCCAGAGTTGATTCGCAAAAAAACCTACCCAAATTCCCCATATGGAGCTTGGCAGGACGCATTGGCAAGATGCTGAAAAGGGAGCTGCAGCTGCAGCTTGAAGATTCTGTGTTCTGGACAGATAGTACAGCCGTACTGAAGTACATCAGAAACAAGACCACAAGGTTCCGTTCCTTTGTGGCCAACAGAGTGTCTGCAATTCTGAAGGTGTCAGAACCATTGCAGTGGAGATATGTCAATGCTGCCAAGAACCCAGCTGATCACACGTCGAGAGAACTGAAGGTGCATTACTTCATACAGAATGAAGCCTGGATCTTGGGGCCAGACCTTCTCAACAAGTCAGAGTAGTGGCCAGAGTACCCAAATTACTCAAGGGATCTAACGACAGAGGACCCTGAGGTCAAAAGGAAACACTGTGATGACAGCTGAAGAGGAGGTGGATACAGTCCAGCAGGGGATGGAACATTTCTCTTCCTGGTTTCATCTCAAGGCCGTGGCATGAATCCTCAAGTTGAGAGGAATTCTGCTGTCTCTATGACAGAAGAGGAGATCATCTGCTACAGCCAGAGGAAGAAGTCTAAAGATGAGATTTCTAACCTGCAGAAGGTGACAGAATGTGAAGAGCAGTCTCTTCTTCCACCCCGTGCTTCAGGATGGAATCCTTAGAGTTGGGGGAAGACTAAGTAGGGCAGCTAGCCAGAAGAATCTCAGCATCCTGCAATCCTGTCAAAGGACCTCCATGTGGTGGAGCTTTGCCTAAAGTATTAGATTCCTGGCGCGACAATAAGAAGAGTTCTATCCAAGGGTGTTTGTCGGTAGTTAAATGGTGCTGCAGGGCAACAACAGATGGCCTACCTACCTCAGGACAGAGCATAGCAATGGGAATTAGGTGCGCTGAGGGTGCTGCAGCACCCCCTGAATTATATATATTTTTTTCAATCCCCCTAGCGGCTCTTGTCTCGGTGGACTCTGGGAGAGGTTGATAAGATCAATAAGGAAGATTCTCAACACCACTTTGAGAATACAAACCCTGGATGAGAAGGGCTTTCATACTATTCTGTGTGAGGGAGAGGATATCATCGTTGTCCTATTACCAAGGCATCCAGTGACCTAATGACCTGGAGGCGCTGACACCTAATCACCTGTTGCTCCTCAAGACCAAGCCACCCCTGCCTCAAGGAATCTGAAGAAGATGGAAACAAGTCCAATACATACATGTCGGACCTGTTCTGGAAGCGTTGGACGAGGGATGGCATGGTGCCTCGTAACTCCTGGGCCATGGGCAAGGTCATCCAGGTGGTTTAAGCAAGACATGGGCTTGTACGGCAGGTCTGCATCAAGACCAGGACCAACGAGCTAGATAGACAGACACATTTTGAGGTCTGTCTTCTTCAAGAAGCTGAATGAGACAGACAGTGGGAAAGACTGATCTCCTTCGGTGCGTCATGTGCTGATAACCGCTGACCCCAGGTGATAAGGTATTCAGCAAGTCAGAAGAGAAGATTGAAAAGAGACCTTTAGTTAACTTGGTGCCTGGTTTACTTTTGAGTAATTGTTTCAGGTTTTAGAGAACAATTAGGGGACGGGCAGGAGGGAAAGGTGTTATGGCCGACTGAACACTTCGGTGCAGAATGCCTAAAGATAAAAACGTAATATTCAATATCTGTAAGTTTGATTAAATATTAGCACTTCACTCCACACACTCATGGCAATAACTTTCAATCTGGAAATCAATCAACACCCAAACATGTCGGAGGGTAAGCATGGAGAACCAATCACCAGAAGAAAACGATACTCCTCAACGGACGGTTTATGCTTTTCACCACCAGGAATGGTAAGTGTAGAAACCGACTTGCTAAAGTCGATAAATGATAAACTGGGCATAAAGAGATGAAGGACTTGAAGGCGAGCCTCGAGATGAGTGCCGAAAAAGATGTGACAATAGAGAAAGAAACAAACAAGCTAATATGATTGAAAAGGACGTTTTAGAACTTAGAAAGGAGAACATGTTTCTGAGAGAAGCCTTACTTGAAATACAGACTAGATCTATAAGACAAAATCTGGTACTTACTGGTATCAAAGAAAAATAGGGTGAAGATCCTGAAAGTGTGGTGAAAGAATTCTTTCTTAAAGCGCTACAGATCCCAGGCGATACTGTCAACAAAATCAAACTCAAAACATGTACACCATTTCGGACAGAGATATGAGCGCCCAATCATTGCCAAATGTGCATTCTTTAAAGATAAAATAATGGTTAAAAGCCTGGGTAAAAGACTTGCTGGCATGAAAATAGAAATGAAGGATCAGTTCCTGAAGGAAATTGCAGAACGGAGCAAAGTTCTGTACCCACTCTTCAAGGTGAATAGATTAAAAAGGAAACGTGTAGCCCTCATAGTCGATAAACTGTATTGATAACCAATTGTTCTGAGACACCAAAACTACTCCATGGCTATTCTAAATATTACAAAGTGTCACGGATCCCCCCCCAGTACTGATGCTCATTCTGTTCACCAGTTCCGGAGGTCTACGTCACCGGCTTTCTAGGCTTCACTGAACGGGATTCATTATCATCAACCCCGGACTGTCTTGTCTGATTACACACATGTGGTTCCCATTTCCCCTGATTAGTATGTTAAATATGTGCCCTCTGTTCCCATGTCTGTTGGTGGTGTGAGTACCTATGCGTTGGTGCAGCTGTTAAGCTGCGTGCTATATATATTGTGTATTACGGGTATCGTCCCGTGGCGTTCGACAAGGTTTACCCTCGCTCCTTTGTTTGGGTACAGCCCAAACATGTTTGTTTTGGGTGTATTACAAACCCCTATTGTGTATTGCTGCGCTTGTCTCCAAGAACCTTTATACCAGCGTGACACAAAGTTCCCATAGAGGAGTCAAATAATGGAACTCCCAATACTATCCATGGTAAGGATTGGAATAAAAATGTATTGGAAAACAAAATACAACAATGAATAAAGAAATAGACTACAAATACGCTAAACCATTCAAGGGAAAAGGGAAAGTTGTAAAAAATTAGTATTCGACTGTCTAATTATAAATATATAAAAGACAGCATTAGAAGAACAGATAATAATACATCTTCAAAGATAAGAAACTGGAACACACAAGTAAACAAAAGCCTGAAATTATGTAGGAATCAACATGTTAGGGATAAAAACACAGCAAACAGAGGACATAAAAGGCACAGTATGTGGGTATGAGTGGGGTGTGTTTTTTTGTGTTTGGAAAAGTGTGGAGTTACGTGAATGAAAAAGGAAAATGGTTGCAAATGCCAAGCCCATGTGTTTCTACCAGCAGGAGTTCCGAAAGAGAGCTTTCCATTTTGTGCAGATATTGGATATACATTTTAAAATACATGTATTTTGTCACGCCATGACCTTAGAGATCCTTTTTATTCTCTATTTTGGTTAGGTCAGGGTGTGACCAGGGTGGGTAGTCTAGTTTTTTTCATTTCTATGTTGGCCTGGTATGTTTCCCAATCAGAGGCAGCTGTCTATCGTTGTCTCTGATTGGGGATTATATTTAGGCAGCCTTTTCCCACTGGGTTTTTGTGGGATCTTGTCTATGTCTAGTTGCCTGCGAGCAACACATTAGTTTCACGTTTTTTTTGCGCTTTATTGTTTTCTGTGAGTTTCATCCAATAAACATGTGGAACTCTATGCACGCTGTGCCTTGGTCCATTAATTCAACCAACGATCCTGACAGAAGATCCCACCACCAACGGACCAAGCAGCGTGCCCATGAGGAGCAGGGATCCTGGGCCTGGGAGGACATCCAGGAGTGGAGGACATCCTGGACTTGGGAGGAAATAATGGCAGGAGACAGAAGCCTGCCATGGAAACAGGCGGAAGCAGCGAAGGAGGAACAATGACGACGCCAGGGTTCACAGCCAGGATGCAAGCCCAAAAGACAGCCCCAATTATTTTGGGGGGGGGGGGACACGGAGTGGTCGGCGGAGCCGAGGGGTGAACCAGAGCCAGTCAGGGAGTCGAGTGAGGAACTCGACGAAAGATTCCGGAGAGAGGTGTTGGCGTTGAGAGCGCTGCAGAGCGGGCGTGCTGAGGAGCGTGACACCAGTCCGTTGTCATATGCACCAGGTTCACGCATCTGGCCTCCAGTGCGCCTCCCCAGTCCGGTACGTCCTGTGTCTCCTCCGCGCACTCGCCCCGAGGTGTGTGTCACCGTTCCGGTACAGTGTGTGCCGGTTCTACGCACCGTGTCTCCAGTGCGCCTCCACAGCCCAGTGCGTCCTGTGCCAGCTCCCCGCACTTGCCGTGTGAAGGTTGTCATCTGTCCAGGACACGTTGTGCCAGCTCTACGCTCCAGACCTCCAGTGCGTCTCCCCAGCCCGGTACGTCCTGTGCCGGCTCCACGCACCAGGCCTCCAGCGACGGTCTACAGTCCAGAGCCTCCAGCGACAGTTCCCAGTCTGGAGCCTCCGGCGACGGTTCCCAGTCCGGAGCCTCCGGCGACGGTTCCCAGTCCGGAGCCCCTGGCGACGGTTCCCAGTCCAGTGCCTTCGGCGACGGTTCCCAGTCCAGAGCCTCCGGCGATGGTTCCCAGTCCGGAACGTCCTGTGATGCTCCATGGCCTGGAGCCTCCAGTGATGATCCATGGCCCGGAGCCTCCAGTGATGATCCATGGCCCGGAGCTTCCAGTGATGATCCATGGCCCGGAGCCTCTAGTGACGATCCATGGCCCGGAGCCTCCAGTGACGATCCAAGGTCCGGAGCCTCCAGTGACAATCCACGGTCCGGTTCCTCTGGCGACGATCCACGGTCCTGAGCTTCCGGCGACGATCCACGGTCACGTTCCTCTGGCGATGATCCACGGTCCGGAGCTTCCGGCGACGATCCCCGCACCAGAGTCGCCACCAAAGATGGCGGATCCGCAAGCGGAGCGGGGTCTACGTCCCGCACCGGAGCCGCCACCGAGGCTAGATGCCCACCCGGGCCCTCCCCTATAGAGTCAGGTTTTGCGGCCGGAGTCCTAACCTTTGGGGGGGGGGGGGGGGTACTGTCACGCCCTGACCTTAGAGATCCTTTTTATTCTATTTTGGTTAGGTGAGGGTGTGACTAGGGTGGGTAGTCTAGTTTTTTCATTTCTATGTTGGCCTGGTATGGTTCCCAATCAGAGGCAGCTGTCTATCGTTGTCTCTGATTGGGGATCATATTTAGGCAGCCTTTTCCCACTGGGTTTTTGTGTTTTTGTCTATGTCTAGTTGCTCTATGCACGCTGCGCCTTGGCACATTAATTCAACCAACGATCGTGACATATTTATTTATTGTCCTATCTTGATAAATTCTGAGCCTGCCTGGCAGGGTTGGTTCCACAAAGGCAAAGCCCCCGGATGGGTGAGCATACTATACAAGGAATTTGTTAAAGCTGCTAATGAGAACCTTGACAACCTTGTACCTAGCCAGTGGGGATTCCGGTGGGGTGCCCCCACCCAGGTAGTGGCAGTGCTGGCAACACTAGCTGCAGTAACCCATGGAGAGGGGGTCACACTCGGACAATCAGAGAGGGGGCAAATTACTGTGGCCCTGGTGGCACAAAATAATCAATGATCTGACTGCACAGAGATGCTTCGGAAAATGGTCACAACAGGGAAACAGTGTTTGTATGTTTCAGGGGAAGGGGGTGTATCTGAGCTCCATCAGCTAGGACTTGGCATTGGTTAATCAAATCTCCCCATTTTGCATGCCTTCTCAAACAGCAACAACTGTATATGCATTCACACATCAAGTCCTGTCTTGAGTTGGGCTCGGGAATAGAACAACTTTTGAACATCTGTGCTTGTGTTTTTTTGTGGGGGAAGGGTGGGGAGTGTGTGTGTGTGTGTGTGTGTGTGTGTGTGTGTGTGTGTGTGTGTGTGTGTGTGTGTGTGTGTGTGTGTGTGTGTGTGTATCCCAACATATCTGTTGCTATGGGGTAATGATGTTAGGGACAATATAGGATGAATCACAATAAATGTTTGCTAAAATAATAATTTCTTGCCAAAAATTTGTTTTTTGTAATGGCAATCCTGGTTATAGGTAACAATCCTTCGCATGAACTGCTTACATTAAATGTAATTTTTGTAATGGCAATCCTGGTTATGGGTAACACTCATATTATACATTAACTGTGGAAATTAAGATACGCAATATTTTTTCATATACAGTCCCCTTTTGTTACGTTACAGCCTTATTCTAAAATGGATTTAAAATATTTTTTTCTCAGCAATCTACACACAAAACCCCATAATGACAAAGCGCAAACAGGTTTTGACATTTTTGCAAATGTACAGTCGTGGCCAAAAGTTTTGAGAATGACACAAATATTAATTTCCACGAAGTTTAACTTCTGGGCCACATCCTGACTGATGGCAGCCCATTCCTGCATAATCAATGCTTGGAGTTTGTCAGAACTTGTGGGGTTTTGTTTGTCCACAATGGGATTAAGTTCTGATGGGATGGGATTAAGGTCTGATGAGTTTCCTGGCCATGGAGCCAAAATATCGATGTTTTGTTCCCCGAGCCACTTAGTTATCACTTTTGCCTTATGGCAAGATGCTCCATCATGCTGGAAAAGGCATTGTTTGTCACCAAACTGTTTCTGGATGGTTGGGAGAAGTTGCTCACGGAGGATGTGTTGGTGCCATTCTTTATTCATGGCTGTGTTCTTAGGCAAAATTGTGAGTGAACCGACTCCCTTGGTTGAGAAGCAAACCCACACATGAATGGTCTCAGGATGCTTTACTGTTAGCATGACACTGGACTGATGGTAGCGCTCACCTTGTCTTCTCTGGATAAGCTTTTTTCCGGATGCCTCAAGCAATCGGAAAGGGGATTCATCAGAGAAAATGACTTTACCCCAGTCCTCAGCAGTCCAATCCCTGTACCTTTTGCAGAATATCAGTCTCTCCCGATGTTTTTGCTGGAGAGAAGTGGCTTCTTTGCTGTCCTTCTTGACACCAGGCCATCCTCCAAAAGTCTTTGCGTCACTGTGCGTGCAGATGCACTCACACCTACCTGCTGCCATTCCTGAGCAAGCTCTGTACTTGTGGTGCCCCGATGTGTCGTTTCCCCCGTGCTTTGAGACGTAGATGTGAACATCTGCCAGGCCCTGGAGAGGGACCTACTAACTTCCTTCCGGAGCTCTCATACATTTCCACGGAGGTAAGGGATCGGCTCATGACCTGGACACACACATCTGTTGCCGCTGGACACCCAACTATCACCCGCACTATTCAATCCATCGCCGCTATTTACTGGTGTCCCACCTTGGCGCAGGACGTCGACCACTATGTCAACTCCTGCTCCGTATTTGCCCAAACCAAATCTACTCGGCACTCTCCAGAAGGGAAATTCCTCCCCCGTCCTGTGCCTCAGCAGCCTTGGTCCCATCTGTCTATAAATTTCATCACTAATCTCCCGTCTGATGGTTTGACCACTATTATGGCTGTTGTGGACAGATTCTCGAAATCCTGCCATTTTTATCCTTCTCTCTGGTCTCCCTACCACTCTCCAGAGGTGGAAACAGTACTCAATAGTCATACTTGAGTAAAATATGCTTTAATATAAAATGACTCAAGTGAAAGTAACCCAGTAAAATACAAAAAAGTATCCGATTTAAAGTACTCAAATGTCATACTTAAGTAAAAGTACAAAGTAAATGCTATACATCAAATTCCTTATATATCTTTCCTTAAACCAGACGGCACAATTTCCTTTTAATTCCTTTTGTATTCCTTTTTCTGACAGCCAGGGGCACACTCCAACACTCAGACATAATTTACAAAGGAAGCATTTATGTTTAGTGAGTGCACCAGAGCAGAGGCAGCAGGGATGACCCCGGGACGTTCTCTTTAAGTGTGTGAATTTGACCTTTTTCCTGTACTGCTAAGCATTCAACTTGTAACTAGTACTTTTGGGTGTCAGGAAAAATGTATGGAGTAGAATGTGTATAATTTTCTTTAGGAATATAATGAAGTAAAAGTAGTCAAAAATATAAATAGTAAAGTACAGATACCTAAAAAAACTACTTAAGTAGTACTTTAAAGTAGTTTTACTCAAGTACTTTACACCACTGCCACTCTCCAGGTCACTGAGGCACTGTTCCAGCACGTCTTCCAGCACAATGGTCTTCCAGAGGACATCGTCTCTGACCGTGACCCCGAATTCACGCTGTGGGTATAGAGAGCCTTCATGGAGAAGCTGGGGGCCACGGCCAGCCTCACATCCGGGTTCCAGCCTCAGTCCAATGTGCAGGTGAAGAGGACTAACCAGGAGCTGGGGAGGTTCCTTCGTAGTCACTGCCAGGACCAGCAGGAGGAGTGAGCCCAGTTCCTTCCATGGGCGGAGTATGCCCAGAACTGTACTTAAAACCTCTTGCAGCTAGGGGGCAGTATTTTGATGGTTGGATAAAAAACGTTCCCAAAGTAAACTGCCTATTTCTCAGGCACAGAAGATAGAATATGCATATAATTGGCAGATTAGGATAGAAAACACTCTAAAGTTTCCAAAACTGTCAACATATTGTCTGTGAGTATAACAGAACTGATATTGCAGGCGAAAACCTGAGGAAAATCCAACCAGGAAGTGCTGTTTTTCTGAAACTACTCTGTTCCATTGCAAGCCTATCGTCCATTTAAAGGGATATCAACCAGATATCAACCTTTCCCTATGGCTTCCACAGGGTGTGAACAGTCTTTAGACATAGTTTCAAGCTTTTATTCTGAAAAATTAGCGAGAATGATCACATCGCGTCAGTAGATAGCCAGATGTCCTTAGATTTGTTCATGCGCGCGCCACTGGTAGCGAGACATTTTCTTTCTCTCTTGTATTGAAAAGTTTACTGTCCGGTTGAAATACTATCGATTCTTCATTGTAAAAACAACCTGAGGATTGTTTCTACGGATGTTTCTACGAACTTTACGGATACTATTTGGAATTTCGTCTGCCCGTTGTGACCTGCACGAGCCTGTGGATTACTCAACAAAACGCGCCAACCAAATGGAGGTTTTTGGATATAAAAATAATCTTTATCGAACAAAACGAACATTTATTGTGTAACTGGGAGTCTCGTGAGTACAAACATCCGAAGATCATCGAAGGTAAGCGATTATTTTATTGCTTTTCTGACTTTCGTGACCAATCTACTTTGCTGCTAGCTGTTTGTAATGTTTTGTCTACTGAGAGCTGTCCTCACATAATTGCATGGTTTGCTTTCGCTGTAAAGCTTTTTTGAAATCTGACACGCCAGGTGGATTAACAACAAGCTAAGCTGTGTTTTGGTATATTGCACTTGTGATTTCCTGAAAATCTAATATTTTTTGTAATTTAATTTGAATATGGCGCTCTGCAATTCAGCGGATGTTGATGAAAATGATCCCGCTAAAGGGAACGGCCCAGAGGAGCGCTGTTGGGTCCTGAAGGCTGACATGCTGGACCCCAACGTCATTTGGGATTTCCTTTTCCGCCTTGTGGACCGGCCTGCTCCTCGCCCTTGGGGCCATCCTCCTGGCTGGTGTCATCCTGCGGCTGGAGCTGCTCGTCGGGGGTACTGTCACACCTACTCCCGCTCTGGCCCTGGCAATCATCATTATGCACACCTGCTCCCCATTACCCACACATGGGCTTCTTCACCTTGATAACTCTCCCTTTATTTGGCCTCAGTCATCAAGCAGTATTGGTTTGTGTACACGTCTCCTATTTTGTTGATCTTCCTTTTCCTTATTAAATACTCATCTTCTGCACCTGCTTCCTGTCTCCCAGCGTCTTCGTTGCTATGAAGCTACGCTGAAAATATGGACAGACAGTGACATATGGCCCACACTTTGTGCTGCATGTAGCGTGCTGTAAACTGTACTATACCATAATCTACATGCTGAGAGAATATCGGTATAGACAATTATTAATTAACAATCAATTAATTGATATCATGACAATTTTTGTCACCCTTCATTCATATATTGACGACACTCCTTGACAATATGTTAATTGTAGCTACGGATGCAAAAACAAGCCCTCCCATTTAGACAACGTTTTCAACCCATTGTGACTTGAGCAAGATGTCTAGGTTGAGCTGTCTCGGGACATCTCTGACGATAATTACACCTCGCTCTTCACTGTTGCACTAAATTCATTGGGATCTGTCATCTAGCCAGCCCCTGACGTGCTCAATTCAGTGCCTAATCAAAATGGCTGCCCAGAGCAGTTTGAAGGATCAAGGCCCATCTGCTTACCCTTGAATGGAGAATCCCCGGTCGCTTCACTCTCGCCAGGGCCGCAAACATGATGCTGTCTCCTAAAATTAAGCAACCGTGTGGATTAGAGCTGTGGGCTGGCGACTGGAGAGGAGAATCCTTTCTTTTTACTCTCACTGAACCTGGATTTCTCCTGTTATTTGATCTTATCTGTTTTGGAATCCAACCAGCTTGCTTTCATGTCACTTGAGAGTTAAAATGTCATGGTCTTGCATTAATATTAACCTTTGTGTAGAGGTCAAACCATGTGAAAGCGAAGCAGGCCCCACAATCAATCAATCAATCAATTTTATTTTATATAGCCCTTCGTACATCAGCTAATATCTCGAAGTGCTGTACAGACACCCAGCCTAAAACCCCAAACAGCTAGTAATGCAGGTGTAGAAGCACGGTGGCTAGGAAAAACTCCCTAGAAAGGCCAAAACCTAGGAAGAAACCTAGAGAGGAACCAGGCTATGAGGGGTGGCCAGTCCTCTTCTGGCTGTGCCGGGTGGAGATTATAACAGAACTATGCCAAGATGTTCAAAAATGTTCATAAGTGACAAGCATGGTCAAATAATAATCATGAATAATTTTCAGTTGGCTTTTCATAGCCGATCATCAAGAGTTGAAAAACAACAGGTCTGGGACAGGTGGCGGTTCCATAACCGCAGGCAGAACAGCTGAAACTGGAATAGCAGCAAGGCCAGGCGGACTGGGGACAGCAAGGAGTCACCACGGSCGGCAGTCCCGACGCATGGTCCTAGGGCCCAGGTCCTCCGAGAGAAAGAAAGAGAGAAGGAGAAAATTAGAGAGAGCCAAGATTTTCAAAATTTCCATAAATGACAAGCATGGTCAAATAATAATCAGGAATAAATCTCAGTTGGCTTTTCATAGCCGATCATTAAGAGTTGAAAACAGCAGGTCTGGGACAGGTAGGGGTTCCGTAACCGCAGGCAGAACAGTTGAAACTGGAATAGCAGCAAGGCCAGGCGGACTGGGGACAGCAAGGAGTCACCACGGSCGGCAGTCCCGACGCATGGTCCTAGGGCCCAGGTCCTCCGAGAGAAAGAAAGAGAGAAGGAGAAAATTAGAGAGAGCCAAGATTTTCAAAATGTTCATAAATGACAAGCATGGTCAAATAATAATCAGGAATAAATCTCAGTTGGCTTTTCATAGCCGATCATTAAGAGTTGAAAACAGCAGGTCTGGGACAGGTAGGGGTTCCATAACCGCAGGCAGAACAGTTGCTGTCTCTTATACACATCTAGATGTGTATAAGAGACAGGTCAGGAGACACTGTGGCCCCATCCGAAGAAACCCCCGGACAGGGCCAAATAGGAAGGATATAACCCCACCCACTTTGCCAAAGCACAGCCCCCGCACCACTAGAGGGAAATCCTCAACCACCAACTTACAATCCTGAGACAAGGCCGAGTATAGCCCACAAAGGTCTCCACCACAGCACAAACCAAGGGGGGGGCGCCAACCCAGACAGGAAGATCACGTCAGTAACTCAACCCACTCAAGTGACGCACCCCTCCTAGGGACGGCATGAAAGAGCACCAGCAAGCCAGTGACTCAGCCCCTGTAACAGGGTTAGAGGCAGAGAATCCCAGTGGACTACCTGGCAGTGTGTCCATGAGCCTTCATGTGTCCTGAGGCCTGAACTGGTTTTCAAAGTCTCGGCCTTCCCCCCTCCATAAGTCCAAACTAGTCAACGCTACAACAGGAACAAAAACATGAATCTTCAAAAAAAGTATCTTTACTGTTGAATGCACTCACGAGTCTCTTTACCTTGTGAGGTATCTCAGGATGAAAACAATGTTATTGACTGTTCAGAATTTAATTCTTCAGGTCATCCTTACTCCAGTTGTTTGAGCACGAAACCCCTTTTTCATTCCATCATCCTTACCTTCAAAGTCGCAAACTCTTACATTTTCATTCTAACGGTCATAGTGTAACCTCTGGGATTATAACCAAGGTCTCTTGAGCTCTATGCCAACATCTTAACCCTTAAACCTCGATGACATTCTATCTTGCAGAAGAGATTTCATCCCAATGAGTACAAACAGTATGAATATGTATAAAATCAAATAAACACTCAGTAGGTTCCCTTTATTGCTGCTACAGACGTTGACAGGGCTACTCATCACAAGAGTGCATTCCAAATCACTGCTACAATTGCGAGAGCAAGTAAACTCGTTAAGAATAGCATTTCTGTTTCTAATTAACTGCTGTCAGAAAATGATGAAGACTGAATTGGACTGCTTTTGAGCACAACGTTTCTCTGTCGTGATTGAACTGAATAATTGATTCTAACTGAAACCTCTGGCGGAGAGAAGAAGGGACTATGGAAAGGATAGCACAACATATGTTTTTTTTAATGAGAGAAGAAGAGGAATATTGGACTCCTCAATGTCGGCTTCATAAATGAAGAGGCTCACCCCACAGGGCAAAAAGTTGGCATGGGACGTTGAAAACCGGAATTTGAATCTACAATGCCTTCAGAAAGTATTCACACCCCTTGACATGTTCCACATTTTGTTGTGTTACAGCCTGAATTTAAAATATATTAAATTGAAAAAAAAATGTGTCACTGGCCTACACAATACCGCATAATGTCAAAGTGGAATTATGTTTTTCAAAATGTTCATAAATTAATTCATATTAAAGCTGAAATGTCTTGAGTCAATAAGGATTTTAACCCTTTCTTATTTGTATTTATTTATTAGATTTCTCATAATGTCCAGCAAAAGTATGGCAGTTATATACAATAAAAAATATTACATGACATTACATTTCATAACACTATTCACAACACATTAAGTGTGTGCCCTCAGGCCACTACACTACATATCTACAATACAAAATCCATGTGTACGTGTGTAGAGTGGGTGTTAAAACCTCTCTGGTACAAGTGGGACGGTAGCGTCCCACCTCGACAACAGCCAGTGAAATTGCAGGGCGCCAAATTCAAAACAACAGAAATCCCATTATTAAAATTCCTCAAACATACAAGTATTATACACCATTCTAAAGATAAACTTCTTGTAAATCCAACCACAGTGTCCGATTTTAAAAAGGCTTTACTGCGAAAGCACACCATGCGATTATGTTAGGTCAGCGCCTAGTCACAGAAAACCATACAGCCATTTTCCAGCCAAGGAAAGGGCTCACAACAGTCAGAAATAGCGATTAAATGAATCACTAACCTTTGATGATCTTCATCAGATGGCACTCATAGGACTTCATGTTTTGTTCGATAAAGTTCATATTTATATCCAAAAATCTCAGTTTACATTGGCGCGTTATGTTCAGAAATGCATTGTCTCAAACAAACATCCGGTGAAAGTGCAGAGAGCCACATCAAATTACAGAAATAATCATCATAAACATTGATCTAAGATACAAGTGTTTAACATACATTTAAAGATAAACGTCTCCTTAATGCAACCGCTGTATCAGATTTCAAAAAGGCTTTATGGCGAAAGCACACTTTGCCATTATGTTAGGTCAGCGCCTAGCCACAGAACACCGTACAGCCATTTTCCTAC
The DNA here is from genome assembly GCF_002910315.2 of Salvelinus sp. IW2-2015. Lineage (NCBI taxonomy): Eukaryota > Metazoa > Chordata > Actinopteri > Salmoniformes > Salmonidae > Salvelinus > Salvelinus sp. IW2-2015. Next base: position 27,318,722 of record NC_036860.1, on the reverse strand, counting down.
CAAGGAAAGGTGTCACAAAAGTCAGAAATAGAGTTAAAATGAATCACTTACCTTTGATGATCTTCCTCTGATGGCACTCCCAGGTCTCCATTTTAGACAACAAATGTTAGTTTTCTTCGATAAAGTCCATCATTTATGTCCAAAAAACTCCTTTTTGTTTGCGCGTTTAGTCCAGTAATCCAAAATGCACAAGGCGCGAGCACAAAGTCTAGACGAAAGGTCAAAAAAGTTATATTACAGTTTGTAGAAACATGTCAAAAGATGTACAGAATCAATCTTTAGGATGTTTTTATCATAAATCTTCAATAATATTCCAACCGGACAATTCCTTTGTCTTTAGAAATTAAAAGGAACGGAGCTCGTGCTCACAGCTGCGCTCGTGACTAAACTAAAGGCTTTCAACCAGACCACTGGTTCAAACAGCTCTTATTCGCTCCCCCTTCATAGTAAAAGCCTGAAACAAAGTTCTAAAGACTGTTGCCATCTAGTGGAATCCTTAAGAAGTGCAATCTGACCCCATAGACACAGTATATTGGATAGGCAATCACTTGAAAAACTACAAACGTCAGATTTCCCACTTCCTGGTTGGATTTTTCTCAGGTTTTCGCCTGCCGTATGAGTTCTGTTATACTCACAGACATCATTCAAACAGTTTTAGAAACTTCAGAGTGTTTTCTATCCAAATCTACTAATAATATGCATATCCTAGCCTCTGGGCCTGAGTAGCCGGCAGTTTACTCTGGGCACGCTTTTCATCCGGACATGAAAATACTCCCCCCTACACCATTGAGGTTAACATGTGTGTGAGTACGGCAAGAATAAATAAGTTCAATAGTAAAAAGTCACATAATAAGTTGCATGGACTCACTCTGTGTGCAATAATAGTGTTTAACATTATTTCTGAATGACTACCTCATCTCTTTAGCCCACACATACAATTATGTGTAAGGTCCTTCAGTTGATCAGTGAATTTCAAACACAGATTCAACCACAAAGACCAGGGAGGTTTTCCAATGCCTTGCAAAGAAGGGCACCTATTGGGAGATGGGTAAAAATAAAAAGAGCAGACGTTGAATATCCCTTTGAGCATGATAAAGTTAATAATTACACTTTGGATGTGTCACGCCCTGGCCTTAGTATTCTTTGTTTTCTTAATTATTTTGGTTAGGTCAGGGTGTGACATGGGGAATGTATGTGGTTTTTGTAGTGTCTAGGGTGGTTGTAAGGTTTAGGGGGTTTATTAGAGTAGTTGGGTTTATGTTTAGTATAGTAGTCTAGCTGTGTCTATGGTTGAGTGTAGGTATCTAGGAAAGTCTATGGTTGCCTGAATTGGGTCTCAATTAGAGACAGCTGGTTATTGTTGTCTCTGATTGGGAGCCATATTTAAGGCAACCATAGGCTTTAGCTGGTTGTGGGGAATTGTCTATGTTGAACGTAAGTAGTTTGTGTGTGCACTTGCGTTTGTAGCTTCACGGTCGTTTGTTGTTTTTGTATAGTTTGTATAAGTGTTTCGTTTCATGTTCATCTTCGTCGTTATAATAAAAGAAGATGGCTTATTTTCCACATGCTGCGTTTTGGTCCGTCTCTCCTCCACACGATCGTGACAGGATGGTGTATCAATACACCCAGTCACTTCGAAGATACATGCGTCCTTCCTATCTTAGCTGCCGGAGAGGAAGGAACCGCTCAGGGATTTCCCCATGAGGCCAATGGTGACTTTAAAACAGTTAAAGAGTTGAATGGCTGTGATAGGATAAAACTGAGGATGGATCAACAACATTGGAGTTACTCTACAATACCAACCTAAATGACAGAGTGAATAGAAGCAACAAGGCCCTAAAGTTATACTGAAAAAAATGTGGTTAAACAATACATTTTTTATCCTGAATACAAAGTGTTATGTCTGGGGCAAATCCAAAAATCACATTACTGAGTACCACTCTCCATATTTTCATACGTAGGTTGTGGCTGCATCATGTTATGGGTATGATTGTAATTGTTAAGGACTGGGGAATTTTTCAGGGTAAAATATTAAACAGAATGGAGCTGAGAGCAGGCAAAATCCTGGAGGAAAGCCTGGTTCAGCTTTCCATCAGCCACTGGGAGATGAATTCGCCTTTCAGCAGGACAATAACATAAAACACAAGGCCAAATCCACACTGGAGTTGCTTACCAAGAAGACAGTGAATGTTTCTGAGTTTCTGATTTACAGTTTTGACATAAATCTACTTGAAAATCTATTGCAGACCTGAAAATGGTTGTCGAGCAATGATCAACAACCAGTTTGACAGAGCTTGAAGAATTTTTTAAAGAATAATGGGCAAATGTTGCACAATCCAGGTGTGGAAAGTTCTAAGAAACTTACCCAGAAAGATGCTTCTACTAATTATTGACTCGGGTGTGAATACTTAAGTAAATTAGATATTTCTGTTTTTCATTTTAAATAAATGTGTAAAAATGTCATTTTGTCATTATGGGGTATTGTGTGTATATGGTGAGGGAAAAAATATATTTAATACATTTTGAATTCAGGCTGTGACACATCAAAATATGGAATAAGTCAAGGGGTATGAATACTTTCTGAAGGCACTGTATATATATTCTCAATGACTATAATCCAATATATACCCAATATATTTGTCCAGTATATTCTATATATTATATGCATGCACTGTGTAAATCACTAGAATGTATGCACTGTGTTGGAATCCTCAGTCCTGTTCAAAAATCAGAAACCACACTGAAAACATCCACGGACAAGCTGACAGAGAAATTCCTTTAGCTGCTAATTCTGATGTCGCTGACCGAGACATTCTGAAACCTGAGTTGTTGACCAGATCGAACCATATATTTTCAAGTACCATGTCAGTGCTCTTAACAACATGTTAACTTTCTGTTAAACATGTTCATGCCATATTTGGCTAAGTAGTTTTCACCTCTAAACTCTATAATTATAGGTTGTAATGACTACCGAGGAACCTTCCCTATGTCAACCAATTTTTGCACCCACAAATTGTGTGTGAGTTGTCAGCATATAAGACGTGTAGTAGACCTTGACATTTTCAAGGTGTTTGTCGAAGCCAGATAGGCGTAAATTCCTTGAATGCCAGAGAAGTGTTGCAAGGTTCAGCTGTGATTCGTCGGTCAATCATTCTTTAGCACTAAAACAAAAGTGCTGAAGGGGGGAACCGAGCCTAGAACTGCATCTGAAACCGATGCTTAGCAGATGTCAGTAGGTCAATGTAGGCTCAAATAATTCCTTAATATCAAATATTGATATTGAATGTGGAGCTGTGATTGGTCGGCGTTGTAAAAAGTGAGCCGGTGCCTAGCTCGGTAATTCCTTAAATGACAAGATCATTTCATGGTGGAGCTGGTAATACATTTTGGCTGAAATAAATCCTTAACAGCAAACAAAAATGTTGAAGGTGAAGCCAGGATCAAAACTGTGTCTGACCAAGGATAGGCAAAGGGCAGTGACCCAGTGAAGAAGTGACCGTGCTATCTCCGGGAAAGGGGAGTACAGGTGTTAAATAATGTGTCACTTTGGATTCTCCCGGGTACATGGTTTGAAGATAAAGATTTGCGTGTACCACTCTGACTCTGCCGCTATAAATCCAACCACTGTTACCAATTTAAGGGTTTGTGGACATTATGTGGAACCAGTGACTGCATACTGGTAGAGTCAATACCTTAGAGAGTGACAGAGGATGTTGTATCTGCATCGGTCGGCACTACATATACAAAGTATGTGGACACCCCTTCAAATGAGTCGGTTCGGCAATTTCAGCCACGCCCGTTGCCGACAGGTGTATAAAATCGAGCTCGCAGCCATGCAATCTCTATAGACAAACATTGGCATTAGAATGGCCTTACTGAAGAGCTCAGTGACTTACAACGTGGCACCGTCATAGGATGCCACCTTTCCAACAAGTCAGTTCGTCTGGTGTAAAGCTTGCTGCCATTGGACTCTGGAGCAGTGGAAATGCATTCTCTGGAGTGATGAATCACACTTCACCATGTGACGAATCTGGGTTTGGCGGATGCCAGGAGAACGCTACCTGCCCCAATGCATAATGCCAACTGTAAAGTCTGGTGGAGGAGGAATAATGGTCTAAGTCTGTTTTTCATGGTCCGGGCTAGGCTCCTTAGTTCCAGTGAAGGAAAATCTTAACACTATAGTATACACAGCCTGCACAGAGCCCTGACCTCAACTCCATCGAACACCTTTGGGATGAATTGGAATGCCGCCTGCAAGCCAGGCCTATTCGCCCAACATCAGTGCCTGACCTCACTAATGCTCTTGTGGCTGAATGGAAGCAAGTCCCCGCAGCAATGCTCCAACATCTAATGGAAAGCCTTCCCAGAAGAGTGGAGGCTGTTATAGGAGCAAATGGGGGACCAACTCCATATTAATGCCTAGGATTTTGGAATGATATCTTCGACGAGCGGGTTTCCGAATAGCTTTTGTCATGTATTGTATCTCTATAGTCAATACACATCTAACCTCTTAAACTCTGACTGGTTGTTATAAGTACTTGATTTGATGATGATGGTGATGATGGTAATGTTTTTTTTCATTATTATGGCAGCTAAAAGCTGAATTGCAGTAATGCATACAAGAAACACATTTAGCTCATCAAACAGGAGCAGATTGATACAAATTGTCATGGTCCACACACACCAACACAGTCGTGAAGAAGGCACGGCAACACCTCTACCCCCTCAGGGAGCTCAATTCCTGGTTCAGTTAGGTCTTTCTGGTTGAATTGATGTCAGATAATGTGATTACAACCGCAGATGTCTTTTTCTTGACTAAATCAAAAGACTTCTGGGAAAGGCATCACATTTTGGTTGTTATCTTGTGATGACTAGGGATTAACAACGGGAACCGGGATCCCGAGATTTCCCAATCTCAGCCCAGTTACTTTACCGACTCCTCAGATACATTGTGTCCGCAAAAGCACTTGAGGAAATAGACATTGTTCCATGACGTTACACTTGTAAAGTGATAGCATAGGCTTGTCTAGAAAGTCAGATTCGCAGGGAATTGATCAACCGCGACATTGTCCACGTTTCTGTATCTCTACTATAGCTGCAATTTGCTTATCTGTTTGTTTAGCGCAGCATCAGATAATGTATATTCCCTGTGACAAAGTCACGACAAAAACCTTCCCAAATATCCCTGATAGCCAGGTGCAAGCGGAGAGGAAAGGACCCACAAGCTGCCTGACATAATTCACTCAATGGTGGGATAAAACAAATGTAATTTTCACTAGGTTGGAATAACGTCAAACTATTTTACCAGTCAGCAAACAGTGGTTCATATGCTTATATTAAAATTAGGCTATGCTACATCCATAGCCGCGGGAAATATCAGTGCTGAGGGTCCTGTATTAGTGGACCGATATAGTGTCGGTCCCATGTTTCATGAGCTGAAATAAAAGATCCCAGAAATGTTCCATGTGCACAAAAAGCTTATTTCTCTCAAATTTTGTGCACACATTTGTTTACATCCCTGTTTGTGAGCATTTGTCCTTTGCCAAGATAATCCATCCACCTGACAGGTGTGGCATATCAAGAAGCTGATTAAACAGCATGATCATTATACAGGTGCGCCTTGTGCTGTGACAATAAAAGGCCACTCTAAAGTGTGCAGTTTTGTCATACAACAGAATGCCACAGATGGGAGTGTGCAATTGGCATGCTGACTGTAGGAATGTCCACCAGAGCTGTTGCCAGAGAATTTAATGTTAATTTCTCTACCATAAGCCACCTCCAATATCGTTATGGAGAATTTGTCAGTATGTCTAACTGGCCTCACAAACGTACAGTAGACCACGTGTATGGCGTTTATGTGGGCGAATGGTTTGCTGATGTCAATGTTGTGAACAGAGTGCCCCATTGTGGCGGTTGGATTATGGTATGGGTAGGCATAAGCCACGGACAACGAACACAATTGTATTTTATCAATGGCAATTTGAATGCACAGAGATACCGTGACGAGATCCTGAGGCCCATTGTCGTGCATTTCATCCGCCGCGATAACCTCATGTTTCAGCGTGATAACGCAGGGCCCCATTTCGTAAGGATCTGTACACAATTCCTAGACATGTCACCCATTGAGCATGTTTATGGTGCTCTAGATCAACGTGTACGACAGCATGTTCCAGTTCCTGACAACATGCAGTAACTTCGCACAGCCATTGAAGAGGAGTGGGACAATATTCCACAGGCCACAATCAACAACCTGATCAACTCTATGCGAAGGAGATGTGTCGCACTCCATGAGGCAAATGGTGATCACACCAGATACTGACTGGTTTTCTGATATCCTTTTTTTAAGTATCTGTGACGAAACATATTCCCAGCTCAGTGAAATCCCTAGATTGGAGCCTAATGAATTCATTCCAATTGACTGATTTCCTTATATAAACTCTAACTCAGTAAAATCTTTGAAATTGTTGCGTGTTGCGTTTATATTTTTGTTCAGTGTATATATATCTGTTTTCCCCCTGCTGTTTTCATATACTTTTAAATAGCATTTCCCTTTTGAGCAGCAATCGAGAGATCAGCGGAAGATATGTTTCTAGTCACTACATTTTATACCTACAAAACTCCTTTTTACAGTCAGCTAATGATCATGAGCCCGACAGCATTGCATCAAGGGTCCTGACTAATAATGTCTTAGTTTAATAAAGCACAAAATACTGCTGTCTCTATGTTCTAAACTGTGTTTGCTTTGTCAAAGGGAAATAACTTTATCACGGATACAATTCAATGACTCGGCACTTTAGTTAGAACATTTTAGTTGTTCGGGAGAGAAATACACTGACCCCTTGAGACTTGCTTTGATTCACACCATTACCTTCCAAATGAGGAGAAAGTGCAGTCCCATATTTGACCAATTATGATACTGCACTGTAAGTTTATTTAGAGTAGTGCTACTGTATACCACTGATTACTTGGTTTACAGCCAGTGCTTGAAATGGACTGAAAAAGCTGCCGGTACTCATTTTAGGTGCTGGTTCTCATCATATTTAGGTGCCAGTACTCATCATATTTGTAAGCCAATATAGTATAAGAGGTCCCGGAGCTCAAGCTGTAGAAAATTAAAGGCACTAACGGTGTGTACCGGCCCAATCCAAGCACTTTACAGCCGCATAATGAAATGTATTTTAATACACTTGATACACCAAGATCATTCGTAACAATACTGATTTAAGACAATGTCTTAAGGGTCATGTTTTTCTTCTGTTATTTAGACATAGTGTCTATATTCCACTTTCCCCACTTCCCGATAGATTGACTTTCACCATGCTTCATTTAATTCATCTGGCCTGAAATTGAGACTAGCTCCACGGCGGTGGTGACAAATAGAGATCTGGAAATGTCAAGTATGAGCTTGTGTTTGACGTATTCCGTGGAATGGAAAAAGACGGGAGCCTTGACAGATGTACATAAATAAGATGTGTATTCTCTTCAGGCCAGGATTTAGAGCAGATTGGATGACTCGAAATACACTTTGGTTTATCAAACAAAAATGCACATAATGTAAAATGGCGCCAACAGAGAGGGCTGCCTCACTTCTAGTCCTTAGGAAACTTTGCAGTATTTTTTTATCTTAAGTGTTATTACATACAGCCGGGAATAACTATTAGTTATCAGAGCGGCGTCAACTTACCAGCACTACGACCAGGAATAAGACTTTCCCGAAGCAGATCCGAAGCACACTACCCAGGGCATTTGAACTGATTCCAGAGGCCGACTCAAAACAACGCCGCAGGAGGAGTGGGAGTCGGAGCGGTCTTCTAGTCAGACTTCAGAGGCGAGCACACCACCCACCGCTTCCGAGTATATTACTCGCTAATGTCCAGTCCCTGGATAACAAAGTTGATGAAATCAGGGCAAGGGTTGCTTTCCAGAGATCATTAGGGATTGTAACATCAGGGTGTGAAACTATCAGCATATCGACTGTAGCACTCGCGCTGGAAAAACACTGGACCATTGTTACTCTAACTTCCGCAATGCATGGAAGGCCCTCCCCCGCCCTCCTTTCGGCAAATCTGACCACGACTCCATTTTGCTCCTCTGTGGCTCCCTTCCTATAGACAGAAACTCAAACAGGAAGTACCCGTGCTAAGGACTATTCAACGTTGGTATGACCAATCGGAATCCACGCTTCAAGATTGTTTTGATCACGCGGACTGGGATATGTTCCGGGTAGCCTCAGAAAATAATATTGACGTATATGCAGATTCAGTGAGTGAGTTTATAAGGAAGTGTAAAGGAGCCGTTGTAGCCACTGTGACTATTAAAACCTACCCTAACCAGAAACCGTGGATAGATGGCAGCATTTTCGCAAAACTGAAAGCCCGTACAACTGCATTTAACAATGGCAAGGCGACTGGGAATATGGCAGAATACAAACGGAGTAGTCATTCCCTCCGCAAGGCAATCAAACAAGCAAAATGTCAGTATAGAGACAAAGTGGAGTCGCAAATCAACAGCTCAGACACGAGACATATGTGGCAGGGTCTACAGACAATCACGGACTACAAAAGGAAAACCAGCCACATCGCGGACACCGACGTCTTGATTCCAGACAAAAAACACCTTTTTTGCCCGCTTCGAGGATAATACAGTGCCACCAACGCAGCCGGCTACCAAGAACTGTGTGCTTTCCTTCTCCATGGCCGATGTGAGTAAGACATTTAAACGTGTTAACTCTCGCAAGGCTGCCAGCCCAGACGCCATCCCAAGCCGCATCCTCAGAGCATGCACAGACCAGCTGGCTGGTGTGTTTACGGACATATTCAATCTCTCCCTATCCCAGTCTGCTGTCCCCACATGCGTCAAGATGGCCACCATTGTTCCTGTACCACAGAATGCAAAGGTAACTGAATTAAATGACTATCAGCCCATAGCACTCACTTCCGTCATCATTTAAGGTATGCAATCTCCATAGACAAACATTGGCATTAGAAAGTATTAAACTTTATTTAACTAGGAAAATCAGTTAAGAACACATTCTTATTTAGAATGACAGCCTACTGGGTAACAATGGGTTAACTGCTTTGTTTAGGAGCAGAATGACAGATCTTTACCTATTTTTAGCTCGGGGATTTGATCCAGCAACCTTTTGGTTACTGGCCCAACTCTCTAACCACTAGGCTACCCTAAACCCACTTAAATTTGCTTACCGCCCCAATAGGTTCACAGACGATGCAATCGCCATCACACTGCACACTGCCCTATCCCATCTGGACAAGAAGAATACCTATGTAAGAATGCTGTTCATTGACTATAGCTCAGCATTCAACACCATAGTACCCTCCAAGTTCATCAATAAGCTTGAGGCCATGGGTCTCAACCCCTCCCTGTGCAATTGGGTCCTGGACTTCCTGACGGGCCGTCCCCAGTTGGTGAGGGTAGGAAACGACATCTCCACTTCGCTGATCCTCAACACTGGGGCCAAACAAGGGTGCGTGCTCAGCCCCCTGCTGTACTCCCTGTTCACCCATAACTGCTTGGCCATGCACGCCTCCAACTCAATCATCAAGTTTGGAGACGACACAACAGTAGTAGGCTTGATTACCAACAAAGATGAGACAGCCTACAGGGAGGAGGTGAGGGCTCTCAGAGTGTGGTGTCAGGAGAATAACCTCTTACTCAACGTCAACTAAACGAACGAGATGATCATGGACATCAGGAAACAGCAGAGAGCGCACTCCCCTATCCACTTTGACGGGACCGCAGTGGAGAAGGTGGAAAATTGTTCCTCTGCGTACATATCACTAACAAACTGAAATGGTCCAGTCAGACAGTGTGGTGAAGAAGGCGAAACAGAGCCTCTTCAACCTCAGGAGGCTGAATATATTTGGCTTATCACCTAAAACCCTCACAAACTTTAACAGATGCACAATTGAGAGCATCCTGTCAGGCTGTATCACCGCCTGGTACGGCAACTGCACCGCCCACAATCGCAGTGCTCTACAGAGGGTGGTGAGGTCTGCACAACGCATCACCGGGCGTAAACTACCTGCCCTACTGGACACCTACAGCACCCGACGTCACAGGAAGGTCAAAGGACAACAACCAGCTGAACCACTGCCTGTTCACCCTGTTACGATCCAGAAGGCGAGGTTAGTACAGGTGCATCAAAGCTGGGAACGAGAGACTGAAAAACAGCTTCTATCTCAAGGCCATCAGACTGTTAAACAGCCATCACTAGCACAGAGAGGCTGCTGCCTATAATACAGACTTGAAATCATTGGCCACTTTAAGAAATGGAACACTAGTTACTTTAATAATGCCACTTTAATAATGTTTACATATCTTGCATTACTCATCTCATGTGTATACTGTATTCTATACTCTCTATTACATCTTAGCCTATGCCGCTCTGACATTACTCATCCATATATTTATATTTATAAATTCTTCTTCCATTCCTTACCTAGATTTGTGTCTATTAGGTATTTGTTGTGGAATTGTTAGATATTACTTGTTAGATATTGCTGCACTGTCGGAACTAGAAGCACAAGCATTTCGCTACACTCGCAATAACAACTGCATGTGACCAATAACATTTGATTTGATTTGAAATTAGTTTGTTTAGCATAGACTTACTTTTACAGCAAATCTGGGTCAAAGATTTGCCACGTGTTATTGTCCTCTTTAGCCGGTCTCTGTGATCCACTGGACAGTGGGACACTAATCACTCAAATAGTGTCAAAGGACTTGCAAGCAAGAGATAACTCTTCCAAAACAGTGTAGTTAATTTTTGTGAGTAACACATATTCGTTGTGAGATTCTGTTTAATTTATGTATCGATCTTGAACAGGGTCAGAGAATATTCCTGCTGCGACTGAGGCTGTCCTAATATGGACACCATAGATATGACATTTACATGGTTTAATCCCAAGTCTTTATTTGTGCTAAATTTGAAAAGGTACATTACATATCTTCATATCCCCTTCATTTTTCCAGCTCTTTTGAAAACTTTAAACCATTAGTTTATTTCAAAAATGTGTCAGAAAGTATGTTTACATCTGGTCAGGTTTATACTGCTTTGATGGACAACAAGTAGAAGAGTTGAAATGAAGGATTCAAACCCGAATGTGTTATCTGTTCGTCTTTTTATTCCTCCACAGATGTTGCATCTTCATCTCACTATTCAATAGTGTTCCTCATAGAATTTCAAATACATCTTGATGCATTGTATCCAACATAATTTGTGTAAAGGCTGTTGTTGTGAGAGTAATGAAATTAGCATCCATATTTCACTGGGAAATGAAAGGTTTTATTTCAGGCTTTGAGTAATATTCAGATGGCTGAGCATATTAGCATAATTGCTGCATCTTGGAAATAAGAGGGCACCAGTGCACTTCTGAATCTTGTTTGTCACGCCTCCGCTTTGGCTTACTTTTTTTGCTGCTCAAAGACAAAATAAATAATCCACACCGCCAGGCTGAACCAGAGAGCGACACCAATTCTAAGGTCACGGGTTCAAAGACTACTTTAAAAAAACAGCTATTCGACGGCTGACATTTCCATCCATGAAATGTTCAAATGATTGTCATCATAGACCATGTAGGAGGTTAGGCGCATCACCATTCATGAATTCAGTAGTAGGCCTAGATGATGTCCTAGCATGAGAGGTGGAGCGTGTGTGTCGCCTATTTTGGGGGCCAGATATGGGTTATGAATGAGGATTAGTATTGGGCGCCAGAACCCAACATAATTTGCAAATGTAATGGTTCCGGAAGTCCATGCCAAGGCAGTATTTAATTAATTTAAATAACCACTTAAAATGATGACACGTGTGCAGAGTGATTGATGCACACATCACTCATTGCGGTATTCCTCTATGACCAATGAATGTCCAAACTGCCGCTTGGAAGCTTGATCCCAGCTTTCGACAACGTTGAGAAGACGGCAAAAAAAACGCACCACTGGACCTTGTTCAAATAACGCTAATGAGTTCTTTCCCAAAACCATAAGCTCCAATGAAGGCTGTCCATTCATTGGGTCGCATACCTAAGTGTGTTTGTAATTGAATCCGTTCAGAACGTTAATTAGTGCAAATCTTGTTTCTGATTTACTAACTTAATCCTCGTTAGAAAAGCATACCACATTGTTTGCTTTGGAAAGTATTGTTTACCATCCCATTTAGCTGTGTCATACGAAAGGAAGTCTTTGAAATCATGCTGCCTCTGTGTTTCCTTTAATAATGATATATGCATGTAATACTGCAGTGATTCTTCCCTTAATGCACATTCAGGCTACGTCCCAAATGGAACACTATTCACTATTTAGTGCACTTCTTTTGACCTGGGCCTGTAGGGAATAGGATGCAACTTGGTACGCAGTCACAGTCTCTGGGCTGAGTAGGAAAGGAGGGGGACAGAAGGATAGCTCCTATTTCTTTTGGATTGCTGGAAAGTTAAAGACTGGAGTGTATGTGAGTAGAGCTAAATTAATCACCTGGCCTTTACCTCCACTCCACCAGAGGATTGTGCCTGTGTCTCCCAGAGTAGATATCACTGCATCATCTCTCCTTCCTCTCGCTCTCTCTCTCTCTGCCCTCTCCCCCAACTGTACATCTCTTGTTCTGTTCTTCTTTCAATTGTCCTCCTCCCTATCACACTCTAAATGTATGTCTCCCTCTCTCTCTCCTAATTTCTCCCCCTGTCGTCACTCTCTCTTCTCAGGTTTCAACTCTCCATCTATCCTCACTCTCTCTCTTTACCTCTATCTCTCCCTTCTGCCGTAGTTATCTCCCCTCTCTCTCCAGCCGACAGTGCGCTGATGCAGTGCTAAATCACCAGGTTCTTTAAAACATACCCTTCTTTCTCTTGCTCCCACCGACTTGCCTTAAATCCCTGTTTCAAATATACCCCCCCCCCCCTACACACACAACACACACATAGACAAGCAACGCACACATACACATCACGCACAAACACAACACCCACACACTCATTTTCATTACTTGACTTTAAAGCAACCAATGTTAGCAACAATAAGTATTTCTCCTATCTTTTCTTGTGATGTACCTCTCTCTCTCTTACACTAGGACTAGGCAACAAGTCGTTGATTTGGGAAGATGCAGCCGTGCTGTAAGCCCAGGTGGTTTACTTTGTAGTGTGATAAGGGAGGGGCCGTCGAATCCACTGGAAGAGGTAGAAGAAGGGTAAATACCTCAACTCATGTTTGAATACCTCTGTGGTACAAACAAAGATGCCATGCTCTATTGATGGGGAATGTGTGTGTGTGTGTGTGTGTGTGTGTGTGTGTGTGTGTGTGGTGGTGTGTGTGTGTGTGTGTGTGTGGTGTGTGTTGTGTGTTGTGTGTGTGGTGTGTGTGTGTGTGTGTGTGTGTGTGTGTGTGTTGTGTGTGTGTGTTGTGTGTTGTGGGGTTGTGGAGCAGGCATATCCATGTATGTGTTGTGTAGTACAATTTTCTTTTTTTAATCGAGCACCAATCCGTGGCCACATCAAATGTGACATGAATCATTTGATTCAGCCCTCTCTCAGGGAATTCAATTTAGCTCTAACCAAAGAAAAGCACCTACTCCAAGGCCACCATATATTGATCAAGATTGAACAACTGCCCTTCAATGAATTGTCAAACCAAGTACACTACATGATCAAAGTATGTGGACACCTGCTCGTCGAATATCTCATTCAAAAGCATGTGCATTAATATGGAGTTGGCCTCCCTTTGATGCTACAACAGCCTCCACTCTACTGGGAAGGCTTTCCACTAGATGTTGGAAATTGCTGCAGGGACTTGCTTCCATTCAGCCACAAGAGCATTAGTGATGTGAGGCACTGATGTTGATGTTGATTAGTTTAGCAGTCGGCATTCCAATTCTTCCAAAGGTGTTTGATGGGGTTGAGGTCAGGGCTCTGTGTAGGCCAGTCAGTTCTTCCACACCGATCTCGACAAACCATTTCTGTATGGACCTCGATTTGTGCATGGGAGCATTGTCATGCTGAAACAGGAAAGGGCCTTCCCCAAACTGTTGCCACAAAGTTGGAAGCACAGAATCATCTTGAATGTCATTGTATGCTGTAGCTTTAAGATTTCCCTTCACTGGAACTAAGGCCCTTGCCCGAATCATGAAAAACAGCCCCAGACCATTATTCCTCCTGCAGCAAATTTTACAGTTGACACTATGCATTGGAGCAGGTAGAGTTCTCCTGGGATCCCGCAAACCCAGATTTCCGTCAGACTGCCAGATGGTGAATCGTGATTCATCACTACAGAGTACGTTTCCACTGCTCCAGAGTCCAATGACGGTGAGCTTTAAACCACTCCAGCCGACGCCCTTGCATTGCACATGGTGATCTTAGGCTTGTGTGCGGCTGCTCGGCCATGGAAACCCATTTCATGAAGCTCCCGATGAACAGTTCTTGTGCTGACGTAGAGGCAGTTTGGAACTCAGTAGTGAGTGTTACAACCGAGGACAGACAATTTTTACGCGCTACGCGCTTCAGCACTTGGCGGTCCCGTTCTGTAAGCTTGTGTGGCCTACCACTTCGCAGCTGAGCCTTTGTTACTCCTAGACTTTTCCACTTCACAATAACAACACTTACAGTTGACCAGGACAGCTCTAGCAGGGTCGAAATTTGATGAACTGACTTGTTGGACAGGTGGCATCCATTGACGGTTGCCACATTGAAAGTCATTGAACTCTTCAGTATGGCCATTCTACTGCCAATGTTTGTCTTTGGAGATTACGTGGCTGTGTGCTCGATTTTATACACCGGCTGTGGCTGAAATAGCCGAATCGACTAATTTGAAGGGGTGTCCACATACTTTTGTATTTATAGTGTTTTGGCTTTTATTATCAACCTAAAAGAGTGGTTCCAATACCACCCATGTTGGTTTATTTAGCAATGATCAGTCATGTATAACCTTGCATAATTCTACATAACATTACACTACATAAGAGCAACATAGACTAGAACAATTTAATTGTCAATGCAATGTGGAAATGTGTCTTTTGCATCACACAATACAAATTACATAAAAACGTCTTCAGCATTACATAAGCAGTCCATTGTTATGTTGTCTTTACCTACCAACCATGGAACATATTAAATGTACCTATTCTTTGTAAATGTTACTAGATCTTTAAGTTGTATGTGTGCATTTATCATGTGAGAACAGGGTCGTATTCATTAGTGCACACAGTAGCAAATCGTTTTGCAATGGAAAACATGTTGCAATGTAAACAAGTTTCATATTGGACAAGTGCAGGTATATTCCCTCCCCATTTCATTCTGTTTTCTTCTGTTTGGTATCTAGTGAATACAGCCAAGGTTGGTAATTAAACTACAGTACTAGCAACTATGCACCCTGACTGGAGTACCATGTCCCATTGCCTTCTTGAACTTCACTGTTGTTTGCTGGGAATTGTGGTGCTTCCACTCTTCCTGCTCATATGTTTGGCCGCTGATGTAATTATATCGCATGATACATTTTATTCCTAATATTCAACATGGCAGCCAACACTAATGGCACCATGTGGTGTTGATTCTATTGCAGTTTAAGAAGTGCAGAAAGATATCGTAGGGCAATTTGTCTTAAGATGGATGTCGAACATGTCATCAGGGATGCCATATATTTATAACATATCTTCCGATCACGGGCCGAGAGCCCCAAAAAAAGATAATTGCCTCTTGTAGAAAGTGAATTACTCTGAATATTATTGGGTTTTAATATTTGCAAGTGGGGCAGAATATTGCAGTAGGTTGGAGTACTGTATGTTTTCTAGACACCCCATCTCATTGAGGTTGCCTTTGCTCTACACTTACATATGGATAGTCTACGGTGTCCATATTAGGACACCCTTGAGACTGAGGCTGTCATAATATGGGCACCGTAGTATTCTATGATGGCAGAAGACTGCTGTGATTGTACAGCGTTGTGCCAAATGCTGGGCCAAGCATGTGGAGTCCTGTAGATTGACTGTTCACATCCAGATGGGAGTGGTAGCCGGCTGTGGAGAATCTACTTTTGGGAAGCCGCACCACTGGCCCCGTGCCATCGGAATTGTACATTGACACATCTTATAAACCTGTGTCTGGAGAGTCGAAGATGCAATAGTATACATTAACACACACACACATAGATATACACACACACACCAACTGGCATAAGCTATACACACACAAACACATACACACACCAACCCACACCAAATACACACACACACACACACACACACATTCTAATGATAAATATCCACCCCACTGACCCTTGATCTCCTAAAATATATAAATGACTTGAATTATAATTTGTATGGGGTCAATGCACCTCAATAAATGGGATTTATACAGCAAACGTTTTATTAATTACCAATTTATTCCTGATATGAAAACTGTCAAATAAGAGTTGGTGAAGAAGTGACATAAGATGTTTTAAAACATTTGACATCAGTGCCATGCACAGACCTTTAAGGGGGCAGGTACTCAAAATGAAAAATGAGACACTCTCTTTCTTTCATAATTCATATCTCAAAATTCATAACATACTAACTGCCGTTGTAGCGCAATTTATTTTTTGCATAGGCCTATTTACTCCTTAACAGCACACTCACTCATCACAAATGTAAGCAAAGTTACAATGCCTCCTAATGTCACAATCGTCTTGCTGAGAGAGAGTGGACCAAGGCGCAGCGTGTGCAAAATATATTCTCTTTTATTATTAGAGAAAAAGAAAAAAACACGCAACGGACACTTTAACAAACTGAAACCAAAAACGTGACGCTAACGACGTAAGCTACAAACTACAAACGTACAACATAGACAATTACCCACAATAACCTAGTGCCTATGGCTGTCTTAAATATGGCTCCCAATCAGAGACAATTAATGACATCTGTCTCTGATTGAGAACCATTCAGGCAACCATAGACACAGCTAGACACCTACACTAAACACAAACCCATCTACTCTACTTAACCCCCTAAACCATACAACCACCCTAGACAATACAAAAACACATACATTCCCCATGTCACACCCTGACCTAACTAAAATAATAAAGGAAACAAAGAATACTAAGGCCAGGGCGTGACACCTAAAGACATGATTGACATTGGGAAAAGTCGTATTTTTTGTTTACTGATTGTGATTTATCTTCAATGCTCTTAAATAATAACTTAATAATATAGCCTAATATTCATAATCTTCTCATTCATGATATATGGCTGGCTGGCTAGTGGCTGGTGTGGATATTTTAGTATACAGTATGATGGTTAGCTAAAGTCTAGACTACCTGTGTTCAGTGCTTAATTTGTCAATCGCAAGGAGCCGGGAAAAAAAGTGAGCGCGATAGGGGGGTGACCTGGGGAGCTCTGAGGGTCCGGAACGCATGAGTTTTTTATTTTTAATCCTTTATTATAAAGCGTTGCATGCACATAATCACATTTGCATAGTGGCATAGAGCAGTAGATTAGAGGCGCTTACAGAAGTTGCACACATGGGGCCCATTTCTTGTAGCCTGTGGTCTGAGAAAAATATGGCCTTTTATAACATTTCATGCAATTCTACATCATTTTACATGACTGGAGACTTTCCAGAATTATTTCAGTCTGGCTGAGGTCACTCCATTCCTACTGTCTAGTAGCTGTCAGGTGACTATTGACGTGTTATTCCTCAGACATTTTTCCTGTCAGAGGGGGCGCTAGTGAGCTGACTACCTTGCTGACATGTTATTTATCCTGACATTTTTACTGTCAGAGGCGCGCTAGTGAGTTGTCAAATCATTGACGTGTACTAACAGGGTGGCGCTCTTGAAGATTCTCACTGACGTGTAGTTACTAAGATGAACAGTTTGACACTTGTGAGTAACCAGTTGCTTTTGAGCACCTACTTATACCATAGAAGAAGCTATAGAAAATTGTGCATACAGTGATGCCCAAGACCATCTTATCATAAGTTGTGACAATATTCCTTCCCACTCCCCCCAACACAATCTAGACTCTTTATTGTTATTTATTTCTTAATTACCCTTTATTTAACTAGTCACGTCAGTTAAGAACAAATTCATATTTACAATGACGGCCTACCCTACTCTATTGTCCTTAAGTAACTGTTCTTCTCTAGGAAGTAACAGTAGAGTTAGCCGATGCCAATGAGATACATGGACACTGAAAATACAATATAAAAGAGGAAATATAGCATGTAAGTCAATAATTGTTAATAACTGTTCTATGGATGTGTGTGTGGGCGAGAGGAAGAAAGTGGGTGTATGTGTGGGTATGTGTATGTGTATGTGTCTGCATATGAATGGGAGCGTGAAGGAGGATGAATATGAGTATGTGTAGGAGGGCGGGAGAGAATGGGTGTGCAGAGGAATAGGGTATATGTTGTATGTGAATGAAGAGGAATGGATGAGTAAGTTAATGTATAGAGGTGTCGTGTCTGGACTATCATTAAATGTGAAGACTGTTATTTTATCAAATCAATTCTCTAGGTGTAATTATTATTACACGATTAAACTAATCATGTAAACATGAATTAACTAGGAAGTCGGGGCACCACGGAAAATGTTGAGATTAAAGGTATAATTTTATGAATATAACTCTTCAGATGTTTTAATATCTGATCAATTAGTCTTCTATGAATTAATCATTCATTGTTACCTCATTAGTCTCATTCCAAACATCGTAAAATTCTTGGTTATCTGCATTAATCCTAGATTCCATAATGAATCAGCAATATACTAATTGGCTTAATTATTTATTTACTAAGTAAATAATCACACAGAATTACATAACAAACAAACACTATTGGTTACTAACAATGATAGAAAAGTCCCTAGTGGGCTAAGCCGATATGACGGCTTGGTAGACAAAGGAAAGGGGTGGGGGCTGACAAAGAGCGGAAAAGACTAAATGGATTCACTACACTCAGTCTATAATAATATTCATTGAAATGCTAATCCTTTGCACATGAACGGCCGCTCATTCGAGAATAATTGTCGAGTTCATCAGAGTCTCTGGTTAACTTTCCCAGAAGTCACAAAGTAGTTTGTGGTTGTAGGTGGTTAGATGGATACTTCAGAGTACCATTCGGGAAATGTTCTTAGAATAAATGTTTCGGCGCTTTTTGGTATTCTCGTTCTAGGTTTACGTAATTTCTAGCTGCAGACTAGAACTTTGTCGTCTAGAATTTCTCACTTATTCTGTAGTGATTGATAGTCTCAGAGTTTAACCATTTCCAACTGTGTAGCCAAAACGACCCGCGGGTCTGGTTTAATGGCCTATAGAATTGTAGCCATTCCAACATGGGGATGACGTCCCGCCATTCTTTGACTTGTCCTTTGGTAGAGTTGTAGTTTAAACCACTTCACACACCAGCGTCACCCGGCATGCTTTGGTCTAACGTGAATTTCTTCAGGACTGGACTAGAAAAGGGCGGTTCCATGTCGCCGACGTAATGTCTATGCTCACATGGGCATGGCCACTGACTAGTTAATCTTTTATATGAAAATCCATACTCTCATTTAGAAGGTTAACATCACATTACATCTTTTCACAAATAGTTTCATGTTTAATCACATACATTCACAATATTTAGATGTAAACCTGACAGCTGGGAAATGTACACTTTAAGAGATACAGTCATATGTGTTTCCTGTCCTTCATGAGATCACCAAATTAAACATACTCGTCATAACTGTCCCTTAAGTGTCCACAGACCATTCTCACATTCTCAAAAATATAAATATTGTTTAGTTCTCCCATTTTGGGGATTAGGAGTTTTGAAAAAAAATAAGTCCTTTGTTCTGGTAGACCCAAATTGGTGAAGTGAAATGAAAAGAATTACTTAAAATAACAGAAAAGTGGTGTGTGAATATGTATTCACCCCCTTTCCTATGAAGGCCCTAAATAAGATCTGGTGCAACCAATTACCTTCAGAAGTCACATAATTAGTTAAATAAAGTCCACCTGTGTGCAATCTGTCACATGATCTGTCACATGATCTCAGTATATATGCACCTGTTCTGAAAGGCCCCAGAGTCTGCAACGCCACAGCAAGGGGCACCACCAAGCAAGTGGCACCATAAAGACCAAGAAGCTCTCCAAACAGGTCAGGGACAAAGTTGTGGAGAAGTACAGATCAGGGTTGGGTTGTAAAAAAATATCTGAAACTTTGAACATCCCACGGAGCACCGTTAAATCCTTTATAAAATAATGGAAAGAACATGTCACCACAACAACGAAACAGATAAGGTTAACTTTGATTATATACAATTTTTCACATGGGATGTGCACGGACTCCATGATGGGGACTTTAGCATATGGTTCTCAAAACTTAAAGAGATTGTCAGCAGATGTGGTTTTCTTGCAAGAGTTACGTTTAAACTTTTCACATGTACCAAAAAACTGGTGTGATCATTCTACAGTGGTCCCTGGAGGGTAAGCTCAAACCGGTTTGATTAGAACGCTTATTTACAATGTCCAGTTTTGATTGATGCAACAGTCAGAATTTGAGGAAGCCACACTGTTTTTTCACAGAAGCATTTTGCACAAACACATCTTTACAAAGTTATGTCCTGAATGTGACAAGTTTATTTTTGGAAGCAATGTTCAGACATCATTCACAGAAGTAGCTACAGCATGCACAATCCAGTCATCCAAACTGGAAAATGTAAGCTACATTAGTCCTAGCGCTGAGGAAATATTGACAAAACACAAGCAATCATATTTAGATAACTCTTGGCTGACAGAAACCACAATATGAATTAGCTAATAGCAATTACTATTTAAAATTCATCACATCACGGGTGAGCTCAACATTGATCAAAATAATTGAGTATAATACTTTCTAGAAATCAAAAGTAATCCAATGATGGGTAGTTTGTGCATGCCGCCATGTTTGTTTTTCGCGTCAACCAAAGATAATAAGAGGAGACAAGCTGAGTTTGGTCTGTTAGCAGTATGCATGTTGAATGGGGTGTGTCGTCTATGATCATGCACTTCCCTCATTCACTTCCAGAAGTTTACCCGAAACATGAGTGAACCATTCCTTCACCTCATTATAACATATTTGGTCTGACAGGCGTTTAGGTGACACCCAGAATGGATTGTATAATGTCAACAAACAAGGCTCCACACATAGCTGGCAAATAGCTTAGCATTAGTTCATTATAATCAGTTCAACCTTCAAAAAAGTATTTTACACACATCATAGGTGTCCATTACAATTTATGCAATAGTTGGACACACCTACTCATTCAAGGGGTTTTCTTTAAAAACTATGAAACAACAATCACGTAGTACCCAAAAAAGTGTTAAACATATGAAAATATTTATTACATTTCATATTCTTCAAAGTAGCCACCCTTTGCCTTGATGACAGCTTTGGACACTCTTGGAATTTTCTGAACCAGATTCACCTGGAATGCTTTTACCACAGTGTTGAAGGAGTTCCAACATATGCTAGCACTTGTTGGCTGCTTTCCCTTCACTCTGCGGTCCAACTCATCCCAAACCATATCAATTGGGTTGAGGTTGGGTGATTGTGGAGGCCAGGTAATCTGATGCAGCACTCCATCACTCTCCTTCTTGGTCAAATAGCCCTTACACAGCCTGGAGGTGTGTTGGGTCATTGTCCTGTTGAAAAACAAATGATAGTCCCACTAAGCGCAAACCAGATGGGATGGCATATCGTTGCAGAATGCTGTGGTAGCCATGCTGGTTAAGTTTGCCTTGAATTCTAAATGAATCACTGACAATGTCACCAGCAAAGCACCCCCACACCATCACAACTCCTCCTCCATGCTTCAAGGTGGGAACAAAACATGCGGAGATCATCCATTCACTTACTCTGCGTCTCACAAAGACATGGCAGTTGGAACCAAAAATCTCAAATTTGGACCATCAGACTTAAGAACAGATTTTCACCGGCCTAATGTCCATTGCTTGTGTCTCTTGGCCCAAGCAAGTCTCTTGGCCCAAGCAATTCGACCATGAAGGCCTGATTCACGCAGTCTCCTCTGAACAGTTGGTGTATCTGTTACTTTAACTCTGAAGCATTTATATGGGCTGCAATTTCTGAGGCTGGTAACTGTAATGAACTTATCCTCTGCAGCAGAGGTAACTCTTATCCTCTGCAGCAGAGGTAACTCTTATCCTCTGCAGCAGAGGTAACTCTTATCCTCTGCAGCAGAGGCAGCAGAGGTAACTCTTATCCTCTGCAGCAGAGGTAACTCTTATCCTCTGCAGCAGAGGTAACTGCTTATTCTCTGCAGCAGAGGTAACTCTTATCCTCTGCAGCAGAGGTAACTCTTATCCTCTGCAGCAGAGGTAACTCTTATCCTCTGCAGCAGAGGTAACTCCGGTCCTCATGAGAGCCAATTTCATCATGTGTTTTGTTTTATGGTTTTTGTGACAGCACTTGAAGAAACTTTCTAAATTCTTGAAATTGTCAGGATTGACTGACCTTCATGTCTTAAAGTAATGATGGACTGTCATTTCTCTTTGCTTATTTGAGCTGTTCTTGCCATAATATGTACTTGGTTCTTCACCAAATAGGCCTATCTTCTGTATACCACCCTTAACTTGTCACAACACAACTGATTAGCTCCAACGCATTAAGAAGGAAAGAAATTCAACAAATTAACTTTTAACAAGACACACCTGTTAATTGAAATGCATTCCAGGTGACTACCTCATGAAGCTGGTTGAGAGAATGCCAAGTGTGAAAAGCTGTCATCAAGTCAAAGGGTGGCTACTTTGAAGAATCTCAAATATAAAACATATTTTGTTGTCTTGTCATTGTTGGTAATCAGGCCTACTACTGTTGTGTCATCTGCAAACTTGATGATTTGGAGGCGTATGTGGCTACGGAGTCATGGGTGACCAGGGAGTACAGAAGGGGGCTCAGCACAAAGCGAGCGAAGGTGTTTAGCTAGTCCAGGAGCAAGACGTCGGTCTACGAGACGTGGCTGGTTTTCCCTTTGTAATCCGTGATTGTCTGGAGTCCCTGCCACATGCGTCTCGTGTCTGAGCTGTTGATTTGCGACTCCATTTTGTCGGTTTGGTCTCCCTGCAGGGAGCCACCATTGGGAACCATGATGAGCTACTGTGGGATCTTTTGAAAGGGCTTCATTCTCTGGCAGAACACCACAACCAAGGGTTCAAGGTGGTATTGGAATAATTTGTGAATTAGCTCAAAGGCAGCACGCCACATCTGAGACCTCCCAACACTCAGTAACCTCTTTAATAGTGGTGGATTTGTTCAACCTACCCCGGCTCCCCGAAACCCCCGCTTACCTCCTCTGGAGCGTTATGCTGGCGATCCTGGTACCTGCCTGGAGTTCCTTTCCCAGTGCTCCCTCATTTTCAAACTGCAGCCCTCTTCGTTCCCATCGGACTGATCGAAGATAGCATATTTAATTACGCTAATGTCCGGAAGAGCGCTCTCCTGGGCGACGGCTGTGTGGGAGTAGCAATCCGCTGTGTGCCATAGCCTGAAGGAATTTATGGCAGAGGTGAGGAAGGTGTTCGATTCTCCGGTGCCAAGGAGGGAGGAGGCTCAAAACTACCGCAGGATCATCAGAACTCCCGTAGTGTGGCAGACTACGCAGTAGATTTTTGCACATTGGCCGCCGAGAGTTCCTGGAATCCGGAGGCTCTGTTCGACACCTTCCTCCACGGAATGTCGGAGGGGATAAAGGACGAGCTCGCAGCTCGGGAAATACCCTTGGACCTCGATTCCCTCATCGTCCTTTCGATTAGGATTAATGGGCGCCTACGAAAACGCCGGAGCACTCGTTCATCTGCTGATGCTGGCGCACGTTCTAAGGAATCCAGAAATCCCCAAAGTGTGTATTTCCGAGGAGAGCCGAAAACACCCGAGGTCCCCTGAGAATCATCACGACGGGTGAGTTTGCTACTTCTGAGCCCATGCAACTGGGAGGAGCTAGATTATCGATTGGGGAACGCTCACGTAGGCTGAGTTCTAACTGTTGTCTGTACTGTGGGGGTGCGGGACATTTATATAACCACCTGCCCTGTTAAGAAACCTTTTTCTCTAGTGGGTACAAGTACGCTGGTGAGCCAGACTGGGAGTCTCCAAATTCCCATCACCTGCACAACTCTTTTTGTGATTCTCCTGTGGGAGACCAGTCCAAGTCTCTCTGGGTGCTCATTGACTCTGGGGCTGATTTAAAGTTTTATGGATGCTACCATAGTTTCAGAATTAGGTACTTTTCTCTGTTCCCATGGATGCGAGGGCACTGGACGGCCGCTCAATTGGAAAAATCACCGATGGCACAGTTCCCGTTCATATACGGGTTTCAGGAAATCGCAGTGAAACAATACAGTTCCTCCTCATCGAATCACCCCATGCTCCTGTTGCTTTGGGATTTTCTTGGCTCTAAAAACACAACCTTGTTATTGACTGGACCACGGCAATGTTCTGTTTCACACCGAGGCTTGATTGTTATCGAGGGGGAGTGTTGGAAAGATATTTCGCATTGAAAGAGAAACTGTTGTCATTCACAATGGATGTTAAAAAACAGACTTGGTTTACTTTATGTGTAATGAAAAGAAAATAACAGAAAATCGGAAATCTCCGACTTCCGACTTCAGTGCATTCAAGACAACTGGAAACACGGAAAGAAACGAGCTGCGAATGGGAAAAATCGTTTTGAATGGTCATCCAACTCGGATCTCTTTCTAGAGCTCTGACTTTCCGACCTAAAGATCACTGAAGTCGTGCTTTGACCTCGTATTTTTCAGAATTCCCAGTTGTCTTAAAAGCACCATAAAACTCATGGTAGGATACCCTTCGCCATCTCATACACTACATGACCAAAGGTATGTGGACACCTGCTCATCGAACATCTCATTCCAAAATCATGGGCATAATATGTAGTGGGTCCCCCTTTGCTGCTATAACAGCCTCCACTCTTCTGGGAAGGCTTTCCACTAAATGTTGGAACATTGCTGCAGGGACTTGCTTCCATTCAGCCATAAGAGCATGAGTGAGGTCGGGCACTGGTGTTGGGCGATTAGGCCTGGCTCGCAGTCGGCATTCCAATTCATCCCAAAGGTGTTTGATGAGGTCAGGGCTCTGTGCAGGCCAGTCAAGTTCCTCCACACCGATCTTGACAAACCATTTCTGTATGGACCTCGATTTGTGCATGGGGGCATTGTCATGCTGAAACAGCAAAGGGCCTTCCCCAAACTGTTGCCACAAAGTTGGAAGCACAAAATCCTCTAGAATGTCATTGTATGCTGTAAATTAAGATTTCCCTTCACTGGAACTAAGGGGCCTAGCCCGAATGATGAAAAACAGCCCCAGACCATTATTCTTCCTGCAGCAAATTTTAGTTGTCACTATGCATTGGAGCAGGTAGAGTTCTCCTAGCTTCCACCACACCCAGATTAGTCCGTCTAACTGCCAGATGGGAATCGTGATTCATCACTCCAGAGAACGCATTTCCACTGTCTCCAGCCAATGCTTGGCATTGCACATGGTGACCTTAGGCTTGTATGCGGCTGCTTGGCCATGAAACACATTTCATGAAGCTCCCGACGAACAGTTCTTGTGCTGACGTTGCTTCAAGAGGCAGTGTTGTAACCGAGGACAGACGTTTTTATTTTCAAGACCATTTTGATTGGCTGATTGGGCTGCATGATGAGTCGATTGTTGACATCTGTAGCATAAGCCTAACACTTTTCCTAACCACAAACTCATTCTCCTAACCTGCCATGTTAATTATCCAAACCTGCTATGCATTTTAGTTAATAGGCTGACCACACAATATATATTTAGAAAAATATATTTAGAAATCTGTTATTCAATTATTGCACCCACACTGCTCGCGCGTGCCAATGGGCTTCTGCATTGCCAGGTTGACCGTTTTATGTGTGGATTAATAGGCGGAGTAGAGGACGTTGGGCATTTCAGGTAAAATAACAACTCAATGTTTATGTCCCAGGACAAATTAGCTAGCAACAGCAAGCTAGCTAAATAGGACAACATAGCTAGCAAGTGCAACGTTTAGTGCTTTTCGACCTTTCCCCAAATTAATGTAATTGGTTCAGAGTTTGTTTTGATATTTTAACCTGTGTGTTGTGATCGCGTTTGGTGTGGGGGGACAAAATACATTTATGCACGATGGCGCACGTGCACAGCCGGTTTGGGTTCCGTGTAAGCCTAACCCTTTTCCTAACCTTAACCTCATTCTTCTAACCTGCCACATTAATTATCCTAACCTGCTACGTTAGCTCACTTAACCTGCTATGTAAACATTATGCTGACCCGCAGAGCACCTGGCTATGACCGGTCTAACCAATAATGGAGCGTTGAAGTTTTACCCATCGCTGTTGATCCACCCACTTATTTTGCAATTGCCACTTTCAGACACACTACAAGTATGTAGTTACCCATACTTGTGTTGCACACATCATGTGTCCATTACAATCTATGGAAGAATTGAAATGCATGATTTGTCACCAGTACTTGAAAACATGAATAAAACAGTAAAAAAAGTGATGATTACCACACAAATAATTTTCTGATAGTGATTTATTGACACAAGTGGTGTGTACCGATGTTCTGATACTTGTGATTTGTCACCACAGATGGTTTGTTTACATTTCTACCAGTGTGATTAGATGGAGTAGGCCTGCAACAGTTCTGTCTAGTGGTCACATCAGGGACAACAGTTGTTGACAAATGTAGCGTTGCAGCTAAGCCTAACCCTTTTCCTAACCTCAACCTTATTCTCTTAACCTGCCACGTTAATTCACCTAACCTGCCATGTAAACAAACCATCAGTATCAGTAGCTAGTGGGCTAAGTTGTAGCACTAGCAATGTTTTTCAAAAGGAGCAAACTAACAAATGCTGAAATTCTGGAGTTTTTTGACTGAGGTAAAATGAGTTTTATATCGATGTCTAAAATAGGTGGATATTCGGTTGTCTCTCGTCAATAGCTATTGAACCAAGCATACCATGACTATGACAATGATATATTCTGAATTGGGGAGGATGGAGAACAATCCACCCTTTTTCTGTAAAACACAATTTAGGGGGGATTTCAATCTTCTATAGCTCCTAAACAAATCATTTCATGACTATGAAAACTATATATACTCCGGAAGAAAAAAGAAGCCATAGATTAGGGCCTAATTAATTTCATTTGACTGATTTCCTTATATGAACTGTAATTCAATAACATCTTTAAATGTTGCATGTTGCACTTCTTTTTGTTCAGTATAGATAGATAGGTAGATCTAGCCCCTCATCTTTTTTAATACTGCACAAATGATCGAAATGACAGGCTACTTTGACACTGCCAAACTGTGAATTGAAGAACAATTAAAACAACCTCGTCTTGAATCCTTCAATAACCTATTTCTACTGTAGGTATATGGAGACACACATTGTACAATATGAGGAGGAAAATATTTTCCTGAAATAGCTTCATGTAGACTTGCTTGTAAGCAATGCCTGGTTTTCATACCATGCAACCGCTTGTTAGCCACTCCCAATGCTTTGGGGTTGTGCTTTGCTTCTTGAGGGATCTGACTTCTGAGAAGTGTTTTAAAATTGTATTGTCACTAGAACTCCTTATTGTCAATGTGGGGTGAAGTAGCTAGCTAGCTAGCTAACCAACAACAACTGGAATGCACCACTCAGCCTTCAGTGCCTTTAGCAGCACTGCAGTCAAGTAAACAAATTCACAAATAGCTTCCTGATGTCGAAAATAACTGGACAAGAGGGCATTGAACCCATCATTGTTCTATTGACAAGTATTACAGACAAAACAAAAGACTATATATAGTGTGTCATTATTGATTACATGCCTCCCCCCTCTCTCTTTTCAGTGTAAATACAGCTTCCCTGTTGAAGTTGTCAGTGACATCAAGAATGTTACAGCAACTTATGGAGGAGACTTCTACTGTAAGTTCACAACTTATAAACCTGTATCATAATTGGTCCTGTGTCACATTGAAACGACTGTTAGAAGATGTGTGGTTGGTGGCACTACTTTGTAGTGGTCATGAGGCATGACATCTAAAGTAACCAGCAAAGTGGATTAGAAAGGTTTGCTGAAAGAGGTTCTTGTTTTAAGCAAAGACCTGTGGGCAGACTGCTGTATTTCGCTCTAGGGTTTGTTTCTGGACCACACCATTGTTTTACAGTTTGAGTGCCCGGTGTCTGCCTTAAATAATGCCGAATCTTAAAGGGTGAATGAATTTCCTGATTTTGCCTTCTTTTAGATTTGGTTCATTAAGCCCCATAGAGATATCAAAAGTCAAACAACATTTACCACGGGCATTATGATCAGGTCCCGCACACCTGCACTCCAAATTGATGATAACTTGTGTGCTGCCAGCTGTGGGCATGTGGGTACTACTTACTCTGTGTAGTAAATTTTGACAGTAGAATAAAGGTTTCTAACTCATATCGGAGCCACATACAGTGATTTCGGAAAGTATTCAGACCCATTCACTTTTTCCACATTTTGTTAAATTACAGCCTTATTCTACAATGGAATACATCGTTTTTTTCCCCTCATCAATCTACACACAATATCCCATAAAGTCAAAGCAAAAACAGGTCTATAGAATTTCTTGCAAACAAGAAATGGTGGTGAATTTGGTTCGGGACAAATATATTCTCCTTACATAAATTCAGCAGCACGTCTTGGACAAGGACAACACGTTCAACAATGTGGAAGCCATGTTTGCCGACTATTGCATGCATGCTGAAAAGGCACCAGGTGTCTTTAAAACAGCCATACTGTGTGCCTTTTTGAAAGAAATGCAGACAGAGGGAAGCAACTGAGGTCTGAGTATGTTCAGGTATGTTCAGTTTCGAGATGCCTGTTGTGAAAAATTCCCCCAAAATTCTACATCCTTGTAATCAGTAATTCTCTTTCCAAAATGTATTTTTAGAGGGTGATGGCGCTGGATGCTGACGAAAACCATCACAAATTCCTCTTTTTGGATGAGGCAGGCTTCAACCTGGCCAAGACAAGGAGGAGAGGTCGGAATTTCATTGGCCAGCGGGCAACCATCCAAGTACCTGGATAACGTGGGTCCAACATCACCATGTTTGCGGCTATATCGGAAGATGGTGTGGTGGGACGCAGACCTTGTATTGGATCATATAATGCAGCTCTTCTTGTAACTTTCCTTTATGAGCTAAATCAGGTCTGCAGAGCTGATGGCGTGACCTATGTCATTGTGTGGGATAATGTCAGGTTCCACCATGCTCAAGTGGTGCAAGCATGGTTTCCGGCCCATCCACAATTTACCACCCTGTACTTACCCCCATACTCTCCTTTCTTTAACCCGATTGAGGAATTTGTCTCCACATGGAGGTGGAAGGTATGTGATAGGCGCCATCACGAACAAGCCACCCTTTTCCAGCCCATGGATGACACATGCAATGACATCACAGCAGACCAGTGTCAGGCCTGGATTCGCCCTGACCGAAACTTCTTCCCAAGATGTTTGGCTAATGAAAACATCCATTGTGATGTTAATGAGAACCTGTGGCCAAATCCACAAGACATTTGTTTTGCTTTTTACAGTAAGCCAGGTGAGGAACACTGCAGTTGACGTTTAACTGTAGTTTTTACATTTTTTGTAGCTAATTATTTTTGCTTTGATTCAAAGAAACCTATGTTGTGATTTTATTGTATTTCATCAATACATTTCAGATTTTGTTAAATGATTCCACTGTGTTTGTAGTATTCGCTCTACTAGTCATTTTACAGTGATGTATTTACATGTAGTACCATAATGAAACACGTATCACATATTTTTTACTACAACATTTAATGATTGTACGAACAACTACACAGTGACACTATCGGTATCTTGTATGTGGGTGATCTAAATGAATGTTCCTATGGTATTTCATGATAAATGAGTTATTTGAACCTATGATTCTGCAAGTGCAAGGTTTCTTTAAAGATTTGACTGCACAATGCAATGCTTTGAACATTGGACAGCCTGTGTTACAAGGGATGACCATTTTGAGTTTTGTGTCTAGAGACCGAAAAATGAAAAAGGTTCTGATATTAGTGCCAAGGTAATTGTAAAAAACTGTGTAAGGAATGGACTTTTTTGTAGGTGTTGATACATTTTTCGTACTGGAATATCAAGTCTGAAATTTCTAAGTGGAAATGTCAAACTTTACAATCCTTTTTAAACCTGAAATACACTACATGTTTTACATTTCCTTCATTGAGAAGTTATCCTGCAACAGGGTGATCAAATTAAGATCCTGCATCTGTGTTTGTGTGTGTGTAAAAGTGTGTGCATGCAATTTGGCAATATCAAGATGTGTTTGTGTGTGCGTGTGCCTGTGTGTGACAATCATCAGTCATTTTAGCACAAGCTGTTGCACATCATCATTCCTATGGAGTACTTTTCATATTACAGATCTGACTTGGTCATTCTACAGGTACTGTATGTCACAGGAAAAAACGAATTGTACATTTTGTAGCTTAGAAAACACGTCTTGGGATACATTGGTAGTCTTGCCACTTTCAAAACCTTTCATTTCACATTCTGATTGTCTGTCTTTTCCAGATTTAATCTTAAACTAGCTACATATATCTTCAAAAGTAACAATTTATTCGTATTAAATATTTGTGTTTTACCTACTGTAATTAGAGGCATAAGATGTAACACTAAATTACATTTAGAATAGACTGCTTTCCTTGGGTGTGTCCAAGACATCACATTTGACTATCGCAATGCAGTGAAGAGCCACACACTAGCCTATAGTAGTACGAAGGATTCATTGATAAAGAGGTGTGGGGAGTAACATGTAAGGTGAAAAAAATTATGTTAGGAATCTCAGCAATGTTATCAGGGAGGGTGCTTCATTTAGCTGCTTGATTAACAAACACTTATGGGAGAGTTATGGGTCCCCCTCCAAAGCTTGATCTAGAGTGCCTGCAGATTTACTACAGCCATCCTGCAGTGAGTTAACACACACGCACATTCACACACTGAACACACACACAATCATCCGGCAGGCAATAAAGAAGAGTGGGGGAAGGGTTGGGAGGAGGTTGTAGGTAGTGCCTGCAGTGCGTCTATCACACATACACACATCCCTCCCATTTTTCAAGCGTATAGCCACAAGGCTTCGAAATGAATTTAATTGGAAGCCCTCAATGTACCCTTACAGAAAACCACATGATTTCACATAAAATTCCACGTGAAAACGGGTTTTTGGAACACTTCACGTCATGTTTCATGTTATCACATGTTTCTTTACATGTTATCACATTAACTTAATATAAGATCACGTGATCACATGAAAACATGTGTTTTTGGAACACTTCACAAATTGTGTTTTTTTGTAAGGGTACTTTATCCCCAGCTAAGATCCTAATTCAATTTTGGTCAATAGCAGACAGTGAACTGCAATACCATCACTAGATATTCTAATTAGTTGAGATAGATGTCTGGTTAATTTGGTGTACCACTGTGGGAATACAGGACCAACCACACAGATAACATTCAAGTAAAAAAAATCTAACAATACTACAAAAAGTTTAGAACCGTGAAGCAGTTCCCAATAATTACTTACATCACTGATATGAAAAACAAGTGAGGTCTGATGTTCCTTTTCAGTCAAACCAAACACATTTTCATCATGAGGTTGGGTTGCTTAAACAAGAGTTAAATTTGTGCATAAGCTAAGCAGTTTAAACAGCCCCTTGCCTGGGGACATGCTATTTAAATGCCTTGTTTACAGGTAAGGCTGAATGACCAAAATAAGGATGCTAAACTTAAATGTCTTGCAACTGAGAACATGAATTAATAATCTCCAAAACCCACTTTCATCCGTGACTTCAGTTTTGTCTTAGTTTGAGAAATGACATCGACAGTAAATAGTCTACTGTTCCACCCCATGTTGTCATCGACCGTGGGGAGCAGCCTGGGAGAGACGAGTTGAAGAATCAACATTGCATCATGACGCACGGATAGCTTTTAAATTGGGCTCACTGTGTCATTCACGACTAAACAAACAAGAGCCTTTTCAGATCTTCTTCGTCTCCAAAAACAGCATAGTAAACAGTCAAGTGCATACTTGTACTTTGAAAATAGCGTTGCGCTTGAGGACAGTCCTTTGGGCTGTCATATTTGACAGGGCCGCATTATCGTTTTGCTGCCAGTAGATTTTTCTTCTTCTTCTCCTTAATCAGGTCATGATAATAAGTTCCAACCTCCCTCTGTGTTCCTTTTTCATGAGAAGAGAATAAAATACAGGCCATTGTAGCGAAAGGCTTTTGATGTTGTCCATTCCATAACTTGAAAGAAATCTATGCTGCCAAAAAAAACGAATCCATGGGCAATTTTAATTAATATCGCCACCCTCTCTAATCAACTGATGTTTAGAGAAGAGGCCCTTTTTAAAAACAAACTAGCTGGCTATCCGAAATGTGTTTGTTTCTGCCATGCGATTTCACATTAAAAAATAAATGTCAGGCAAAAAAAAAAATGGCCCAGTTGTAGCCTTTCGTCTTGGAATAACAAAGGAGGTGACTCCTTGGAAAACATGTTCTAATGATGTACGTCAGGAGTGTGCTCATTACTTTCATCACGTTCCAGAAACAATAACCCACGACAGAGTTCAATCATCCAGGGAGAGAGAGAGAAGTATCTGATTATGAAGTATTCCAAGAACCCATGGATACATCCCAAATGGCACCCTATATTCCCTATAGTGTACTACCTGTTAGTGAACTATGAAGGGAATAGGGTGCCATTTGGGAGGCAATCCATGAAATGAGGTCAAATATTAACATTTTCCAGCCTAATGAGGAACCTCTGTTTCTCATTTGGTCCTGGCTTACAGTATATCATCAACGGTGCGGCTTGTTGCTTTGAATCACATCGACTTGTCAGTGCTCTTTGCTGATGACTTCGGTTCAGCTATGCATCGGATACTGACTGTCAACACTTCAGTACATTATCTATCACTCTATTTTGCAGAATAATATGAAATTTTTGTGTCGTTGGCACAGATGACAGAACCATCTTTGTTCATAAGACACATCGACTTGTCAGTGCTCTTTGCTGATGACTTCGGTTCAGCCATGCATCGAATGCTGACTGTCAACACTTCAGTACATTATCTATCGCTCTATTTTATGACGTTTCTTTCTTTATTTTTTATTTAACCTTCATTTAACTAGGCAAGTCAGTTATGAACAAATTCCTATTTACAATGACGGCCTAGGAACACTGGGTTAACTGCCTTGTTCAGGGGCAGAATGACAGATTTTTACCTTGTCTAGTAACCGTTCGGTTACTGGCCCAACGCTATAACCACTAGGCTACCTGCCTCCCCGATTGGATTGGAGTGTTTTCTACAAAGTGAAGAGGAATGCATTGTGTATCTGTTTGGAGATAATACGTTGAGAGGATGACCCAGCTCCTTCACTGAAGATAGAGGTTAAAGGGATAGTTGAGTGATTTTACACATTTACACATGTTTCTTTACATTGAAAGCTGTCAATGGACAATGAGTGACTGCAATCCACAATTTGGTTTTGTTAAACTAGCCACTGCAAACAATTTAGCCACATTTGGGATCAATTCCCTGTGTCAATCTCTCCCATTGAAAATACATATCTAAATGTGTAAAATCACTGATTAAGCACAATAACAGCATGTGGATGTCAAGCACAGAGAAAACCCCTAACACATTAAGCTGAGAATCACAAGATGGAGAACATACAAGGGCTTCTTCGGTGTTTGGGGTGTTGCCTATGTGTGTTTGTGTGTAGGGTTTAAATATCTATATCCTGTAAAATAATCTGCACTAGCTCCTCTGAACATTCTGCACAAGGACAGAGGACTGTAAACACTCAACATAATCTCAATCATCTAATTTATGCTAGTGTCCCAAATCATGTGCCCCAAATGGCACCCCATTCCCTACATAGTGGCTGGTCCTCGCTACATATTCGTCGCCAAACCCACTGGCTCCAGGTCATCTATAAGTCTTTGCTAGGTAAAGCTCCACCTTATCTCCGCTCACTGGACACCATAGCAACACCCACCCGTAGTACGCGCTCCAGCAGGTATATTTCACTGGT
Organism: Salvelinus sp. IW2-2015; assembly: GCF_002910315.2. Classification (NCBI taxonomy): domain Eukaryota; kingdom Metazoa; phylum Chordata; class Actinopteri; order Salmoniformes; family Salmonidae; genus Salvelinus; species Salvelinus sp. IW2-2015. The sequence continues at coordinate 27,284,602 of NC_036860.1, read as the reverse complement.
CGTCCCCAAAGCCAACACCTCCTCTGGCCGCATTTCCTTCCAGTTCTCTGCTGCCAATGACTGGAACGAATTGCAAAAATCACTGAAGTTGGAGACGTACATCTCCCTCACTAACTTTAAGCATGAGCTGTCAGAGCAGCTTACCGATCGCTGCAGCTGTACACAGCCCATCTGTAAATAGCCCATCCAACTACCTACCTCATCCCCATATTTGTTTTTGTTTTTGTGCTCTTTTGCACACCAGTATTTCTACTTGCACATCCTCATCTGCACGTCTATCACTCCAGTGTTATTTGCTAAATTGTAATTACTTCGCCACTATGGCCTATTTATTGCCTTGTCTCCTTACTTCATTTGCACACACTGTATACAGATTTTTCTATTGTGTTATTGACTGTACGTTTGTTTATGTGTAACTCTGTTGTTGTTTTTGTTGCACTGCTTTGCTTTGTCTTGGTCAGGTCGCAGTTGTAAATGAGAACTTGTTCCCAATTGGCCTACTTGGTTAAATAAAGGTGAAATAAAATAAAAATTGTGCGCTACTTAAAAGTAGCACACTTTAGGGATTATGGTTCCTTGTAGGACATAGCTTTATTCTTATGTAAGATTAGTCTTATGTCCATTAGTGGTTACTGTCTTCACCTTAGAGTATTCATTCTAATGGCTGTAGAGGTTGACAAGTCTTCTCAGCCTGAGAACTGTTTGACGATAACTAGTTTGAGCTGAGTTGTCTGAGCCAATTAGAACTCAATGTATAACAGTTTTTGACCAATGGTGGTGTACCAGTTGTTAAATTTGATGGTCAATTCCAGAATCCTATGAATTGTAATGTTTGTAAACACAAGTGTTTATGGTACAGCTAAGATTAGTTGGGGCAAGTGTAGAGATCATCATCATTGTATAGACTGCCGAGGTTTGCCTATAGACTGCCGAGATTTGAATATCTCCCTGTCTTTGTCTGTCCGTTTCTCTCTCTCTGTCTGTATATCTCAGTCTCTCTTTGGCTCCCTCCCTCTCTCATGGTTATCAGAGAAAGTTTGTTTTGTAGAGCTGCCTACTGTCTCACCCCAGATTACACTGACAATGATGCCCTTTTCATCTCCCCAGGTTTTGGCAGGCTGTTATACCAGTCCAGAACAGTTGTACACGCTTGACAAAAACAATGAAGGAATCATATTTTCTCTCTCATTTTTCACTTTTGTGTTCTATCATGATAGGAATGAAATGTGTGTCCTTCGTTCCGATGTTTTATCTGTTTGCCCAAAGTAGATTAATGACTTTTAGGTTTGTTTAGAAAGAATAGTAGCGGATAACCAAGCAGTAATTTGACGCTGGAATTGGTAATCATCGTTCTTACCATTTTGGAATGGTTGCTCTAATAAGTGCAGCTTTAATGAAACACATTATTGGGAGTGATGTGAATGTCCTCTGCCATCATTGAGCCACAATGAGAATCTCTGAGCAAGGGGGAAAACACAAAGGCAGATATACCCTTGATTCATTTTTAATGAGCCTTTGTTCTTCTCTGCTATTTCAAGTCACATTCACAGTCAACACACATTTAAAATCATGTTCAGCTTTTGTATCGTTTATTCGGGTGGCGCTAGACTTCAGCAGCGGACAGGGTGAAATTAGAAGCTATGTAGTAATTATATTTGGGAAATCATAGGAGGACATGAAATTATGTCATGTGTACAGTGTCCATCGTTCAGCATCATTCTCAAGTTTTCAAGTTTCAAGTTTTAATGTCACATGCACAAGTACAGTGAAATGCCTTTCTTGCAAGCTCTAAACCCAACAATGCAGTAATCAATAACAATGTAATACTAAAAATAACATAAGGTAGAACAAAAACAGCCCCTTTCTGTTGTGGCTAGATGATTGGAGACTGCAAGCTGCCAGTTATTTGCAGTTTTATCAATGATTTTGTCACACCCTGATCTGTTTCACCTGTCTTTGTGATTGTCTCCACAACCCTCCAGGTGTCGCCCATCTTCCCCATTATCCCCTGTGTATTTATACCTGTGTTCTCTGCTTGTCTGTTGCCAGTTCGTCTTGTTTGTCAAGTCAACCAGCATTTTTGTTCTCTGCTCCTGGTTTCCCAGGAGAACGTAATACATAAATAATATAGCAGGTTAATAGGTTAAACATTTCACTTTTAATTCCAATGCTTTTAATTGAGATACAACATTGTCATCTTTGGCGGTATAGATGGATTTTCAAGGAAGGTAGGTATATTATTATGTATGCATATTGCATATTTCCCGTCACCTAATGATCAACCACAATACCAGTCTGGTGTTAAGCTTTCTGTGCTGTAATGACATCTGCTGCTTTAGATTGAACGGTCGAATCTCAGTTATTGATTTCATAACTACAAAAAATTATCAATTTTCTTTACTTTCAGAGTGCGAGCTGATCAAGGGGTCGAAAATGTAGATAATGCCAGATGTATGTTCACTGTCCGAGGAACAGGCCGTGGAAGCTTTATTGCTGTCAATAGTGTACATAACCAGAGGTAATTAAACTGTCCTGTGTTATTTTTCTCTCCTCCTCTCTGCCTGTCTTGTTGTACATGGAACCTATCTCACATGCATTCAGTAAAAAAAAACGTACATTTTTACCTAAAATGACATACCCAAATCTAACTGCCTGCAACTCAGGCCCTGAAGCAAGGAAATGCATATTCTTGGTACCATTTGAAAGGAAACACTTTGAAGTTTGTGGAAATGTGAAAGGAAGGACAGAGAATATAACACACAATAGATCAGGTAAAAGATAACACAAAGAAAAAACCAACTGTTCTTTTGTATTTTTTTTTTGTACCATCGTCTTTGAAATGCAAGAGAAAGGCCATAATGTATTATTCCAGCCCAGCTGCAATTTGGATGTTGGCCAATAGATGGCAGCAGTGCACGTGCAAAGTTTTAGACTGATCCAATGAACCATTGCATTTCTGTTAAAAATTCTGTATCAAGACTGCCCAAATGTGCCTAATTTGTTTATGAATAACTGTTCATGTTCAAAACTGTGCACTGTCCTCAAACAATAGCATGGTATTATTTCAATGTAATAGCTACTGTAAATTGGACAGTGCAGTTAGATTAACAAGAATTTAAGCTTTCTGCCAATGTCAGATATGTCTATGTCCTGGGAAATGTTCTTGTTACTTTCAACCTCATGCTAATGCATTAGCATACATTAGCTCAACCGTCCCGGGGATGGGACACCGATCCCGAAGAAGATGTCAGCTACTAATTTTCAGATTTACACCACATAAACAATCAGCCATTTTCACTGGACTATCAAGCCCCTGTTGCTGCCAAGTCATGATTTCCCTGGGGGTTAGCCTTGCAGTAACCAAGTGGTGAGACACATAGCCCTCTATATTTAAATGTTTCAGGTACACTCAGATAGGTGTCTGCATCACATACAGTCAGTAACACTCAGAGGCACACACAACTTGCATTTCTATAACCTCGGACCCATCTCAGTGTTCACTATTCATGGAGGAAGACCACAGGTCCACAGAGATTAGGCTTCTCCCCCCCACAAAACCTTTTCTTTCTCTCTGTTAGAGTGGAATGCTTATGGAGAGATGTTTGGAGTGCTGTGACATGTCAGTACTACAACTTGCTACACAGTTTGGAGGAAGAAGGCTACCTTGACCTGTCGAATTCTATCCACCTCTTCTGTGTGGGATATGTGTTACTACCTCGTCTGCGGGCAGATCTGCAGCATTTCACTGAGAGTTGGAATAATCGCCCTTTAAGTACAGAGGCGAACCTGACACCTCACCAGCTGTTGCCTTAGGATTTGTGATCTGGTAATGTAAAAGCCTAATAATGACTATCTTCTATTGTTTGTCTGTTTTTCAGCATAAAGTACTCTGTAGCTACCCACTTAGTGTGGACACCAGGTGAGACTACACACACACAGATTCCTGTTGAACACAGTCTCTTTAACTACCTTATTTCTCAATAACAGTCTCTCTCCTTCACTTCATCCCTCTCCCCCTTCTCCCTAAATCCTCTAGGTTATATCAGCTGTGTTGGTGAACCAGTCCCGCATCTAAACTGGCTGATACAAAGGGCACAGCATGATCATAGTTGAGAGGTCACTTGGCAAAATCAAATCAAAAGTTTATTTGTCACGTGCGCCGAATACAACATGTGTAGACCTTACAGTGAAATGCTTACTTACAGGCCCTAACCAACAGTGCAATTTTTAAAGTAAAAAAATGTGTATTAGGTAAACAATAGATAAGTAAACAAATAAAAAAACAACAGTGAAAAATAACAGTAGCGAGGCTATATACAGTAGCTAGGAAATAACAGTAGCGAGGCACCGGTTAGTTGGGCTAATTGAGGTAGTATTACATGTAGGTATGGTTAAAGTGACTATGCATATATGATAAACAGAGAGTAGCAGTAGTATAAAAGAGGAGTTGGCGGGTGGTGGGTGGCGGGACACAATGCAGATAGTCCGGGTAGCCAATGTGCGGGGCACCAGTTTGTCGGGCTAATTGAGGTAGTATGTACATAAATGTATATTTAAAGTGACTATGCATATATGATAAACAGAGAGTAGCAGCAGCGTAAAACAGGGGTTGAGGGGGACACAATGCAAATAGTCTGGGTAGCCATTTGATGACCTGTTCAGGAGTCGTTGGGGGTAAAAACCTTTGAGAAACCTTTTGGTCCTAGACTTGGCGCTCCGGTACCGCTTGCCATGCAGTAGTAGAGAGAACAGTCTATGACTGGGGTGGCTGGGGTTTTTGACAATTTTTAGGGCCTTCCTCTGACACCGCCTGGTGTAGAGGTCCTGGATGGTAGGCAGCTTAGCCCCAGTGATGTACTGGGCCATACACACTACCCTCTGTAATGCCTTGCGGTCGGAGGCCGAGCAGGTGCCGTACCAGGCAGTGATGCAACCAGTCGGGATGCTCTCGATGTTGCAGCAGTAGAACCTTTTGAGTATCTGAGGACCCATGCCAAATCTTTCTAGTGTCCTGAGGGGGAATAGGCTTTGTTGTGCCCTCTTCACGGCTGTCTTGGTGTGTTTGGACCATTCTAGTTGTTGGTGATGTGGACACCAAGTAACTTGAAGCTCTCAACCTGCTCCACTACAGCCCCGTCGATGAGAATGGGGGCATGCTCGGTCCTCCTTTTCCTGTAGTCCACAATCATCTCCTTACTCTTGGTTATGTTGAGGGATAGGTTGTTATTCTGGCACCACCCAACCAGGTCTCTGACCTCCTCCCTATAAGCTGCCTCGTCGGTGATCAGGCCTACCACTGTTCTGTCGTCTGCAAATGTAATGATGGTGTTGGGAGTCGTACCTGGCCACGCGGTCGTGGGTGGACAGGGAGTACAGGAGGGGACTGAGCACGCACCCCTGAGGGGCTCCAGTGTTGAGGATCAGAGTGGCAGATGTGTTGCTACCTATCCACACCACCTGGGGACGGCCCGTTAGGATGTCCAGGATCCAGTTGCAGAGGGAGGTGTTTAGTCCCAGGATCCTTAGCTTAGTGATGCGCTTTGAAGGTACTATGGTGTTGAACGCTGAGCTGTAGTCAATGAATAGCATTCTCACATAGGTGTTCCTTTTGTCCAAGTGGGAAAGGGCAGTGTGGAGTGCAATAGAGATTGCATTATCTGTGGATCTGTTTGGGCGGTATGCAAATTGGAGTGGGTCTAGGGTTTCTGGGATAATGGTGTTGATGTGAGCCATTACCAGACTTTCAAATCACTTCATGGCTACGGACGTGAGTGCTACGGGTCTGTAGTCATTTAGGCAGGTTGTCTTGATGTTCTTGGGCACAGGGACTATGGTGGTCTGCTTGAAACATGTTGGTATTACAGACTGAATCAGGTACATGTTGAAAACGTCAGTGAAGACACCTGCCAGTTGGAATAGCACATGCCCGGAGCACACGTCCTGGTAATCCGTCTGTCCCCGCGGCCTTGTGAATGTTAACCTGTTTAAAGGTCTTACTCACGTCGGCTATGGAGAGCGTGATCAAACAGTCGTCCGGAACAGCTGATGCTCTCATGCATGCCTCAGTGTTGCTTGCCTCGAAGCGAGCATAGAAGTGATTTAGCTTGTCTGGTTGGCTCGTGTCACTGGGCAGGCCGCGGCTGTGCTTCCCTTTGTAGTCTGTAATAGTTTGCAAGCCCTGCCACATAAGACGAGCGTTGGAGCCGGTGTAGTACAATTCAATCTTAGTCCTGTATTGGTGCTTTGCCTGTTTGATGGTTCGTCGGAGGGCATAGCAGTATTACTTATAAGCTTCCGGATTAGAGTCCCGCACCTTGACAGTGGCAGGTCTACCTTTTAGGTCAGTGCGAATGTTGCCTGTAATCCATGGCTTCTGGTTGGGGTATGTACGTACAGTCACTGTGGGGACGACGTCCTCAATGCACTTATTGATAAAGCCAGTAACTGATGTGGTGTACTCCTCAATGCAATCGGAAGAATCCCGGAACATGTTCCAGTCTGTGATAGTAAAACAGTCCTGTAGTTTATAATCTGCTTTATCTGACCACTTTTTTATAGACCGAGTCACTGGTGCTTCCTGTTTTAATTTTTGCTTGTAAGCAGGAATCAGGAGGATAGAATTGTGGTCAGATTTACCAAATGGAGGGCGGGGGAGAGCTTTGTACGCGTCTCTGTGTGGAGTACAGGTGATGTAGAATTTTTTTCCCTCTGGTTGCGCATTTAACGTGTTGATAGAGAGAAGGTAAAACTGATTTAAGTTTCCCTGCATTCATTAAAGTCTCCGGCCACTAGGAGCGCCGCCTCTGGGTGAGCGGTTTCCTGTTTGCTTATTTCCTTATACAGCTGACTGAGTGTGGTCTTAGTGCCAGCATCCTGGCAGTCTGTGGTGGTAAATAAACAGCCACGAAAGGTATAGATGAAAACTCTCTTGGCAAATAGTGTGGTCTACAGTTTATCATTAGATACTCTACTTCAGGCGAGCAAAATCTAGAGACATCCTTAGATTTTGTGCACCAGCTGTTGTTTACAAATATGCACAGACCGCCCCCTCTCGTCTTACCAGAGTGTGCTGTTCTATCTAGCCAGTGCAGTGTATATCCTGCTAGCTGAATATCCATGTCATCATTCAGCCACAATTCTGTGAAACATAAGATGTTACAGTTTTTGATGTCACGTTGGTAGGATATTCGTGATCGTACCGCGTCTAATTTATTGTCCAATGATTGTACATTGGCGAGTAATATTGATGGTAACGGCAGCTTTCTCACTCGCTATCTGCGGATCCTTACGAGGCACTCCGCTCTGTGTCCTCTGTACCTGCGTCTCTTTCTCTTGCCAATAACGAGGATGTTGGCCTTGTTGGGTGTTCGCAGTATATCCTGTGTGTCCTGCTTGTTGAAGAAAAAATCTGTGTCTAATCCGAGGTGAATGATCGCTGTCCTGATATACGGCTGGGGGCAGTATTGAGTAGCTTGGATGAATAAAGTGCCCAGAGTAAACTGCCTGCTACTCAGTCCCAGAAGCTAAGATATGCATATGTATTAGTAGATGTGGATAGAAAACACTCTGATGTTTCTAAAACTGTTTGAATGATTTCTGAGTATAACAGAACTCATATGGCAGGCAAAATCCAACCAGGAAGTGGGAAATCTGAGGTTTGTAGGTTTGCCTATCCAATATACAGTGTCTATGGGGTCATATTGTTACAAATCAGCCTTTACTTAAATAATGTTTCTAGTCTATTGCATAGTTACAATGTGTAATCATTGATGTCCCAGGAGCAGGAGTGGTAAACACTGTTGAAGTGTATAATTGTAATACATACATGCAGACACAGCATCATTCAAAGAATGGAGTTCGATACACCTGGTATTGGATATGACTGAAAAAGAATGTCTCACAGAGATTCATAGCTGAACCACACCTTTAGTTGCCAATGAAGAGTACATGATCAGTGAATATATTCAATGTACAGGCTACAATGTGGGGATCTCATGCGTGGTAATAACTACAGTACGTGTATATAGGACTTGCATCCTTGGCACAATAAAGTTATTATATTCTACTCAATCCATAGGCTTCATTAATGCCATTCAGACTTGAAGTCGATACAACAACTATGATAGCTGAGGTTCAAGGGTTCTGAACAAATATTCATACCAACCGTTTTAGGGTCCATACACAGATCGGCTACATACTGTAGCTAGCTACACATCCATAGGCATAGTTATTTTTATCCTCCACTACACAATAAGCAAATAAATAGTTAGCTAGCTATGTTACTTCAGCTGCACTGCATGGAAAATATAAGCAAGGCAAGCTTACACAATTGTACATTCAATTTGCAGTAAAAACTAGCTAGATTCTTTACATTCACTGTTTCACAAGACGACAGCCTGGTTTGCTGGTTTTCTCAGGAGTCCCTAAAACATTAAACAACACGAATTACAATTTTATACTCATGTCATAACACTGGCTAGCTAACGTGAACTAACTCACTTTTGTACATCGCGCTGGACCGTACAATTGAACTTATTTTAGTGCCCAAAAAATGTAATACTTCCAGATCAACTGTGATAGCAATACCATTGTAAAGCACAATTTCTCCCCCAACAAAATCAAAGACGATACCTTCATGGTGCCCATCTCTGCATGATTCAAGAAGGCAATGAGCTCCGTCGCGTCTTTTTAAAAATGGCGGGTGGGGAAGCGAAACATATTGCGTGATAATGAGAAGGAAAGATGTCGTGTGGGGAAACGGCTATTTTCACTCAATCTGTCCAACTTATCACCTTATCGCCACTAAAATGTAAATAAAACACTATAAAGAGTTTATATAATGTGTCATTACATATCTCTTTGAAGGTTTGTGTCAAATTTGAATCGGGTTTTTAGGGCGGTGCTAAAGTGATCTTCAGAAGTAAACAGCGGCTTTTGAGAGTCATGATAGCTTGCAGTGATGACACAAAAAAATGACTAGGTATCCCCCCTTACCTTGTCCCTTTCTTGTTTTTAAACGGTGAGAGAAGTGCTACACCTGGTGGAGAGAGGCTGTAAGACAGAATGAGTTGCTTTATGCGTGCTGTACGCCATGACACTTCACAATGTAACATACAGCGTTGGAGGGGTCCGTTTTTTTCAACTTTTCGATACTATAGAGCCATTACCATGTCAATCAACGCTTGAATAGAAACGTAGTTCACACCCCAGATTTTGATGTCAACACAGTTGCTACAGTCCCATTAGTTTTCTTTGCAACATCGTTTGAATGTCGCAGTTGCGCACATTTGTACGGAATGGGATAAGCGATGTTAGCTGGCTAATATTAGCTAGTCAGCTAACTTGCTAAATAGCGGTTTTCGTAAATTACCTTTATGACAAAAAATATGCACAATCGTTTGTCTCTACATTAACTAACATATTCCTCTCAATTGTACATTTTTTGCTTGACCCGTTATGACATTATAATTACTTACATTTGCTTCCACCGTAATGTTATGCCAGCCATCTTTGCGGAAGAAAGTCACCAGCGACAGATGGCTCACGTCAAATTCGTCATTGGAACCACTCGATATGATTGGTCATATAAAAACCTTGGGACCCAAATGCATAATGAGTGCTCTAACTCCCCCTTGCGGTGGTCTGGAGCAATGAAGGCGTGACGCTGGGTACCTCTAAGTCCTGCGGTGTAAGCTTGTAACTTTTAAAGGAGGAACCACTGTATGTAGTGAAGTGCAGCATTGTATCAACTCAGCAGGTTTGCATGCTCAGGCGCATGCGCTCCCTCGACCTTATCAGGACAGAGAAACCACACACATGCTCATTGCTCACATGGAGCACTCCAAACAAAAGAAAATTAAGAAACTGATAAAACTCCAAAATTATAGTTATGAAATAAACCAAAACTTGTTTCTCGCATGTGTAGCAGGTTGTGAACTCTGCAAACAACGTTCCCACTCCGCGAATGAGAACAGTAAATGACCTTAATACATGCATTAAAAAACATGAGCTGGTGCACACCCAGAGACAATTATTTTATGTAGAGGTGCTGACTAACGGCGAATAAACTATAAGCATTAAAAATAATAACAAGAGTCGCACACTCTATGTATAATCTCCCAGTAATTTATTGGGTAAATCACCAATGTTTCAGGCAGAAATTATATAATTTTGGCAAAACATACATTTACTTTATGGGAAGCCAGAATCTGAACAGCGCACTGTGCACTCGCCAACATACGGCAGGTCAAAATTTGCATGTGAGAGTAGAGAGCTTAAATTCACATACACTGCGTAGCATATGCCAACTTAATTGTCATGGGAATCCATAATAAACAATTGTATTTGTTATGTTTGCTATGTAGCCCTTGTGAATGATTGGTGTGTGTTCCTTTTGACTCACCTACGGGAGCCACCATACCTGCCTCCTGTTATGTAAGCTCATGAACATGAGGAGAGTTGTAGCTAGCAAATCCCTAGCAGTTTATAAAGAATTTAGCTAGTCTCGTTATTTCTACATAACAGTATTCTCTCTTGAACAGAGTTCCACGAGTTTCCCAGCTGTAGCCTGCCTAGGCTATATGCCTGTGCTCAAAATCAACGGAGGTAGGCATAAAGGTATTATTTTCAAATACGTTGGCACTGGCAGCTAAACTTATCAATGTGAAATGAACACTTTAACTATGAATGTCAACATTCCAGACCTAACAATGCACAAACAGTCTATTTTCTGACAATTTCTCCGCTCACTTTACCAGCATTGGTTTGCATCGACGCGACAAAATAGACTTTGATGCTACAATAGTGTTTTCTCTCATTAACTACCTTGCATTCTAATTCCAGCCTGTACACGCTCGTTCAAGCGTTTGGGCTTAATTCACATGTGTCTGAAACCAGAGATCTGTTTGTCATTTTATTTTTTTATCTTTATTAAACTAGGCAAGTCAGTTAAGAACAAATTCTTATTTACAATGACGGCCTACCGGGGAACAGTGGGTTAACTACCTTGTCAGCTCGGGGATTCGATCCAGCAACCTTTCGGTTACTGGCCCAACGCTCTAACCATATGGACACATTGATACACCGTGATCCAATTATATGCATAATGACTAGATGCTCATGTCTCCGCCCTAACAATGTGAGTTGTTGTCCCAAAGGCAGGAATGCGAGTGAAAAGAGTTGTGTTTGAATACCTATACTAACATACTGTATACTACATACTTAATGAGTATATACTACATACTACATACTATTAGTTCATTTTAGTATACAGTAAACGAACGGTATCCTTTCAGTTGAATGTACTAGCGCTTCGCCTGTATACCAAAAGTTGATTCTGTTGCTATGCAACTTCTTGCTAGCTTGTTAGCATAACAAATTACTAGCTAGATATCTTACGACTTCATTACCAATGTCCATTAAGAACGCACAATGACTATAACACTTAGCCAAGCTAAGAATGACGTAAATAATCAAGTCAATAAACATTGGGCAGTTAGTTTGATAGCATATAGTTAATATACTGGCAAGTTTGATGTATTAGTAGCCAACTAAAGTTAGGTAGCTAGCTAACATACCGGAACATACAAGCAACTGCTGTAATGATATGCTATGCGTTTCGTAAGGCTAGCGTGCCTAACAAATTGTCAGCCAACGTAACTAAACTTATTTGAAAAGTCATTTGTTGATTACATTGCTCAACATTTCTTAAGATTTGTCATAATTAGTTAGAGCAATGAATTTGTAGCCACTCTCGTCGGACTTCGGCTGCATATGTAACGGATGTGAAATGGCTAGCTAGTTAGCGGGTACGCGCTAATAGCGTTTCAATTAGTTACGTCACTTGCTCTGAAACCTAGAAGTAGTGTTGCCCCTTGCTCTGCAAGGGCCGCGGCTTTTGTGGAGCGATGGGTAACGACGCTTCGTGGGCGACCGTTGTTGATGTGTGCAGAGGGTCCCTGGTTCGCGCCCGTGTCAGGGCGAGGGGACAGACGTAAAGTTAAAACTGTTACACATATTTTCCACAATTTTCTTCAAATCTGAAAATGTGTGAAGCCACGCCCGTTTTCTGAACAATTGCATTATGGGCCCAAAAAGCACGATAATATTGTACACTGCTTGTATACTTCGTATTTTGGCGAATGTAGTGCGACATCCGCAAACTTTTGGCATACTAACTATATCCATACTATGACCAATACGCATACTACATACTCCATTTACAGCACAAATAGCACAGTTAGTGGGATAGTATGACTATTCGAACACAGCTAAGCTTAGCTCTGCATACTATGCCAATAGAAACGCATTGGACTTATTCAGGAAAGATTTTCGCGAGAGTGAGACTTCTCGCTTCGCCCCTTCCTTTCTGTTGAAACTAGCGAGCGAAACAGCTAGCGAGCGAAACAATACTATATTTTGCACATGTATCTGATTCTGTCTGGTCAGAAAAAAAGTATGACATGCCATACTCCTTTTGTCAAGACATAATCAGATACATGGTTTACACATAAGGAGTGAGAGGGACACTGTTTCGCTCGCTCGGAAGCTTTATTTTAGCTTAATACATCTTTCTGTCGGCGCGAGTCTCGGTCAAATAAATTATCAATATTTTCTTTGGAAGGGCAAGGAGGTAAGGTAGTGCAGGCCAGGCCCATAACGCCGGCCCTGCAGGGAAGTCACGTTGACATTGACATCTCTTTTTAAAGTGAGCCTAAACATACATGTGGATATAACCTGGTATTTGTCACTTTCATAATGTTATAATATGCTGTGCAAATCTCTACTTTTGTGAGAGCTTCGTTTGAGAACTCCACTGCAGTCACAGTCACTCCAACTCCAGTGCTCTTTCCTCACGCTGCTGCTGCTGTAGTACTGTACCTGCGAATGTGATAAGGAGTGGCCAATCATCATGCAGCTTGTCCGGTAGGAATATGTATTGGTGTGAAACCGCTCGCGCTGGCACTGCAAGGGCATGTGTGCACTCGCAACTGTAGAGGTCCCCGGTTTTCAGCGGACTGTGCGCATACCTATTGCACCCGCTTTGTATCCTGTCGAATGAAGAGAGAGTGAGGGGGCATAATTACGGATCCTGCAAGAACGCAGTCATGTATTCTCGGTGAGGTGGAGTGGAACTCTAATTAATTTACCGGCTGTTCTGTGAGAAATAAGGATAGGTGCTGCTATATTTGTGAATGAGCACAAGGACATTGGGAGAACGTGTGTGACAACCTGTGTAGCCTACCTATATAGATAGATTGCCCCACTAACTTCAATCGCTCTATTCCGATTTTTTTCAGATTTGAGGGCACGGGTATATGATTTAAACTCATTTAGGGGAGCAAGAAGACGTCGTTTTCTGCTCGTTTGTGTGGAATTTTTGTTCCAGCTGAGAGTCTGGAATTTTCGTTCCAGATGAGAGTCGTGATGTCTGGCTTATTTCACACATTGTTTCTGGGTAAGTTCAGTACATGAGCCACGCGCTTTTATATTCATTAAATAAGACTTGCTGAAGTATAGCGCAATCCATGTTAGTGTACATGTGAAGTAGCATAGTAGCCTATGTTATAGCATTGTAGATGATATTGTAATCGAAATCATTTTCTACAAAGCCCTCGCAGTTTTAAGATGTGTTCAAATCTCTCCATTGGAAGAACCTTGCCCTTCATCCCAAGCATATCTTAAAACTTAGCTATTGTGTTTTCTGAAGCTCAGTCAACATCATGATAAATAATGTAGCCAAGACTATCATTACGAAATCGATTAAACATTTGCATATTTGCCCGGATGGGCCAATGTATGTTCAAAATGCCATAAGGTTCCTTGATTTGAGTGTCCAACAGATATTTTGAACACACTTTAAAATGTATAGGCTATTGTGTTTTTAGGCTTTTTCAAAGCTCCTGTTTCCAAATGGTATTCAAGGTGATGATGAAACACAACTTCGGAGTAATATCACAACTTATTTCCATTCGACAGTCTATTGCGGGATCCAATAGCCTATGCGTAATTATACTGAACAAAAATATAAATGCAACATGCAACAATTTCAAGGATTTTACACAGTTACAGTTCATATAAGGATATCAGTCAATTGAAATAAATAAATTAGGCCCAAATCTATGGATTTCACATGACTGGGCAGGGGCGCAGCCATGGGTGGGCCTGGTAGGGTATAGGCCCACCCACTTGTGAGCCAAGCCCACCCACTGGGGAGCCAGGCACAGCCATTCAGAATGAGTTTTTCCCCACTAAAGGGCTTTATTACAGACAGGAATACTCCTCAGTTTCACCATCTGTCCAGGGGGCTGGTTTCAGATGATCCTGCAGGTGAAGAAGCCAGATGTGGAGGTCCTGGGCTGGCGTGGTTATACCTGGTCTGCAGTTGTGAGGCCGGTTGGACGTACTGCAAAATTATCTAAAACGATGTTGGAGGTGACTTATGGTAGAGAAATTATCATTCAGTTCTCTGGCAACAGCTTTGGTGGACATTTCTGCAGTCACCATGCCAATTGCATGCTCCCTTAAAACTTGAGACATCTGTGGCATTGTGTTGTGGGACAAAAATGCACATTTTAGAGTGGCCTTTTATTGTCCCCAGCACAAGGTACACCAGTGTAATGATCATGCTGTTTAATTAGGTTCTTGATATGCCACACCTGTCATGTGGACAGATTATTTTGGCAAAGGAGAAATTCTTATTATAAGGGATGTAAACAAATTTGTGAAATTTCTTTTTGAGAAATAAGCTTTTTGTGCGTATGGAACATTTCTGGGATCTTTTATTTCAGCTCATGACACATGGGACAAACACTTTAGATGTTGCATTTATATTTATGTTCAGTAAACATTCCAGGTATTAGGCTATATAAACATATTAGGTCACATACTTCCTCATTTTTATATTGCTATAACAACTTCTATATTCATTGTTTCAGTTGATGAGTGGGTGTCAGGAAGTTGCAAAGTTACTAATTACCTACACACACAAACTTTGGGTTGCTAGCAATTATTTATACAGTGCATTCGGAAGGTATTCAGACCACTTGACTTTTTCCACATTTTATTGCATTACAGCCTTATTCTAAAATGTATTAAATAGCTTTTTTCCCTCATCAATTTAGACAAATGACCCCACAATTACAAAGCAAAAACAGTTTTTTAGAAATCTTTTGACATTTATTTAAAAAAATTAACTGAAATATCACATTTACATAAGTATTCAGATTCTTTACTCAGTATTTTGTTGAAGAACCTTTGGCTGCGATTACAGCCTCAAGTCTTCTTGGGTATGACGCTACAAGCTTGGCACACCTGTATTTGGGGAGTTTCTCCCATTCTTCTGTGCAGATCCTCTCAAGCTCTGTCAGGTTGGATGGGTAGCGTCTTGCACAGCTATTTTCAGGTCTCTCCAGAGATGTTCGATCGGGTTCAAGTCCGGGCCACTCAAGGACATTCAGAGACTTGTCCCGAAGCCAGTCCTGCATTGCCTTGGCTGTGTGCTTAGGGTCGTTGTCCTGTCGGAATGTGAACCTTCGCCCCCAGTCTGAGGTCCTGAGTGCTCTGCAGCAGGTTTTCATCAAAGATCCCCTTGTACTTTGCTCCGTTCATCTTTCCCTTGATCCTGACTAGTCTCCCAGTCCCTGCCCCTGAAAAACATCCCCACAGCATGATGCTGCCACCACCATGCTTCACTGTAGGGATGGTGCTAGGTTTCCGCCAGACATGACACTTGGCATTCAGGCCAAAGAGTTTTCTCTTGGTTTCATCAGACCAGAGAATCTTCTTTCTCATGGTCTGAGAGTCCTGTAGGTGCCTTTTGGCAAACTCCAAGCGGGCTATCATGTCCCTTTTACTGAGGAGTGGCTTCCGTCTGACTGCTCTACCATAAAGGCCTGATTGGTGGAGTGCTGCAGAGATGGTTGTCCTTCTGGAAGTTTCTCCCTTCTCCACAGAGGAACTCTGGAGCTCTGTTAGAGTGGACATCGGGTTCTTCGTCACCTCCCTGACCAAGGTCCTTCTCCTCCGATGGCTCAGTTTGGCCTGGCGGCCAGCTCTAGGAAGAGTCTTGGTGGTTCCGAACTTCTTCCATTTAAGAATGATGGAGGCCACTGTGTTCTTGGGGACCTTCAATGCTGCATACATTTGGCAAACTCCAAGCAGGGTACCCTTCCCCAGATCTGTACCTCGACAGAGTCCTGTCTTTGAGCTCAACGGGCAATTCCTTCGACCTCATGGCTTGGTTTTTGCTCTGACCTGCACTGTCAACTGTGGGACCTTATATAGACAGGTGTGTGCCTTTCCAAATCATGTCCATCAATGACTTTACCACCAGTGGCTCTACCTTCTAAGTTTAGAAACAATTTGAGGTCTCATTGCAAAGGGTCTGAATATTTATGTACATAAGGTATTTCCATTTGACATAATTTTTAATACATTTGCAAAAAAATCTAAAAACCTGTTTTCCCTCTTTGTCATTATGGAGTATTGTGTCGTGATCATGAGGGCATTTTCTTCTTTAATACCTTTTAGAATAGGCTGTAACGTGAACAAATGTTGAAAAAGTCAAGGGGCTGAATACTTTCCGAAGCACTGTATATACACTAGATGACTAATAAAGGTGCCTTGTTGAAGCCTACTGTGCATCCATCTTTGGCCACACCCCATGGTAACATATTTTGGACGCTATGAATGCCATTTTATTAATTTGTCTACATTTCGATTTTCCTACGTTTTTCTATACGGACACCCTTACTCATACTTTTTCCATTTATGTGAGCTCTAATAAAATGACAACATTCTAAATATGGTTTTTAAAGTCATCTTGTTTTCGTTGACTATGTTGTCTGTCCCCGCTACAACAAAATACTTTAAATACATGTTTTTGTCCTTGAAACATATAA
>NC_036860.1:27255614-27267601 GCF_002910315.2 Salvelinus sp. IW2-2015 | reverse complement strand
TGTAATCCATGGCTTCTGGTTGGGGTATGTACGTACAGTCACTGTGGGGACGACGTCCTCAATGCACTTATTGATAAAGCCAGTAACTGATGTGGTGTACTCCTCAATGCAATCGGAAGAATCCCGGAACATGTTCCAGTCTGTGATAGTAAAACAGTCCTGTAGTTTATAATCTGCTTTATCTGACCACTTTTTTATAGACCGAGTCACTGGTGCTTCCTGTTTTAATTTTTGCTTGTAAGCAGGAATCAGGAGGATAGAATTGTGGTCAGATTTACCAAATGGAGGGCGGGGGAGAGCTTTGTACGCGTCTCTGTGTGGAGTACAGGTGATGTAGAATTTTTTTCCCTCTGGTTGCGCATTTAACGTGTTGATAGAGAGAAGGTAAAACTGATTTAAGTTTCCCTGCATTCATTAAAGTCTCCGGCCACTAGGAGCGCCGCCTCTGGGTGAGCGGTTTCCTGTTTGCTTATTTCCTTATACAGCTGACTGAGTGTGGTCTTAGTGCCAGCATCCTGGCAGTCTGTGGTGGTAAATAAACAGCCACGAAAGGTATAGATGAAAACTCTCTTGGCAAATAGTGTGGTCTACAGTTTATCATTAGATACTCTACTTCAGGCGAGCAAAATCTAGAGACATCCTTAGATTTTGTGCACCAGCTGTTGTTTACAAATATGCACAGACCGCCCCCTCTCGTCTTACCAGAGTGTGCTGTTCTATCTAGCCAGTGCAGTGTATATCCTGCTAGCTGAATATCCATGTCATCATTCAGCCACAATTCTGTGAAACATAAGATGTTACAGTTTTTGATGTCACGTTGGTAGGATATTCGTGATCGTACCGCGTCTAATTTATTGTCCAATGATTGTACATTGGCGAGTAATATTGATGGTAACGGCAGCTTTCTCACTCGCTATCTGCGGATCCTTACGAGGCACTCCGCTCTGTGTCCTCTGTACCTGCGTCTCTTTCTCTTGCCAATAACGAGGATGTTGGCCTTGTTGGGTGTTCGCAGTATATCCTGTGTGTCCTGCTTGTTGAAGAAAAAATCTGTGTCTAATCCGAGGTGAATGATCGCTGTCCTGATATACGGCTGGGGGCAGTATTGAGTAGCTTGGATGAATAAAGTGCCCAGAGTAAACTGCCTGCTACTCAGTCCCAGAAGCTAAGATATGCATATGTATTAGTAGATGTGGATAGAAAACACTCTGATGTTTCTAAAACTGTTTGAATGATTTCTGAGTATAACAGAACTCATATGGCAGGCAAAATCCAACCAGGAAGTGGGAAATCTGAGGTTTGTAGGTTTGCCTATCCAATATACAGTGTCTATGGGGTCATATTGTTACAAATCAGCCTTTACTTAAATAATGTTTCTAGTCTATTGCATAGTTACAATGTGTAATCATTGATGTCCCAGGAGCAGGAGTGGTAAACACTGTTGAAGTGTATAATTGTAATACATACATGCAGACACAGCATCATTCAAAGAATGGAGTTCGATACACCTGGTATTGGATATGACTGAAAAAGAATGTCTCACAGAGATTCATAGCTGAACCACACCTTTAGTTGCCAATGAAGAGTACATGATCAGTGAATATATTCAATGTACAGGCTACAATGTGGGGATCTCATGCGTGGTAATAACTACAGTACGTGTATATAGGACTTGCATCCTTGGCACAATAAAGTTATTATATTCTACTCAATCCATAGGCTTCATTAATGCCATTCAGACTTGAAGTCGATACAACAACTATGATAGCTGAGGTTCAAGGGTTCTGAACAAATATTCATACCAACCGTTTTAGGGTCCATACACAGATCGGCTACATACTGTAGCTAGCTACACATCCATAGGCATAGTTATTTTTATCCTCCACTACACAATAAGCAAATAAATAGTTAGCTAGCTATGTTACTTCAGCTGCACTGCATGGAAAATATAAGCAAGGCAAGCTTACACAATTGTACATTCAATTTGCAGTAAAAACTAGCTAGATTCTTTACATTCACTGTTTCACAAGACGACAGCCTGGTTTGCTGGTTTTCTCAGGAGTCCCTAAAACATTAAACAACACGAATTACAATTTTATACTCATGTCATAACACTGGCTAGCTAACGTGAACTAACTCACTTTTGTACATCGCGCTGGACCGTACAATTGAACTTATTTTAGTGCCCAAAAAATGTAATACTTCCAGATCAACTGTGATAGCAATACCATTGTAAAGCACAATTTCTCCCCCAACAAAATCAAAGACGATACCTTCATGGTGCCCATCTCTGCATGATTCAAGAAGGCAATGAGCTCCGTCGCGTCTTTTTAAAAATGGCGGGTGGGGAAGCGAAACATATTGCGTGATAATGAGAAGGAAAGATGTCGTGTGGGGAAACGGCTATTTTCACTCAATCTGTCCAACTTATCACCTTATCGCCACTAAAATGTAAATAAAACACTATAAAGAGTTTATATAATGTGTCATTACATATCTCTTTGAAGGTTTGTGTCAAATTTGAATCGGGTTTTTAGGGCGGTGCTAAAGTGATCTTCAGAAGTAAACAGCGGCTTTTGAGAGTCATGATAGCTTGCAGTGATGACACAAAAAAATGACTAGGTATCCCCCCTTACCTTGTCCCTTTCTTGTTTTTAAACGGTGAGAGAAGTGCTACACCTGGTGGAGAGAGGCTGTAAGACAGAATGAGTTGCTTTATGCGTGCTGTACGCCATGACACTTCACAATGTAACATACAGCGTTGGAGGGGTCCGTTTTTTTCAACTTTTCGATACTATAGAGCCATTACCATGTCAATCAACGCTTGAATAGAAACGTAGTTCACACCCCAGATTTTGATGTCAACACAGTTGCTACAGTCCCATTAGTTTTCTTTGCAACATCGTTTGAATGTCGCAGTTGCGCACATTTGTACGGAATGGGATAAGCGATGTTAGCTGGCTAATATTAGCTAGTCAGCTAACTTGCTAAATAGCGGTTTTCGTAAATTACCTTTATGACAAAAAATATGCACAATCGTTTGTCTCTACATTAACTAACATATTCCTCTCAATTGTACATTTTTTGCTTGACCCGTTATGACATTATAATTACTTACATTTGCTTCCACCGTAATGTTATGCCAGCCATCTTTGCGGAAGAAAGTCACCAGCGACAGATGGCTCACGTCAAATTCGTCATTGGAACCACTCGATATGATTGGTCATATAAAAACCTTGGGACCCAAATGCATAATGAGTGCTCTAACTCCCCCTTGCGGTGGTCTGGAGCAATGAAGGCGTGACGCTGGGTACCTCTAAGTCCTGCGGTGTAAGCTTGTAACTTTTAAAGGAGGAACCACTGTATGTAGTGAAGTGCAGCATTGTATCAACTCAGCAGGTTTGCATGCTCAGGCGCATGCGCTCCCTCGACCTTATCAGGACAGAGAAACCACACACATGCTCATTGCTCACATGGAGCACTCCAAACAAAAGAAAATTAAGAAACTGATAAAACTCCAAAATTATAGTTATGAAATAAACCAAAACTTGTTTCTCGCATGTGTAGCAGGTTGTGAACTCTGCAAACAACGTTCCCACTCCGCGAATGAGAACAGTAAATGACCTTAATACATGCATTAAAAAACATGAGCTGGTGCACACCCAGAGACAATTATTTTATGTAGAGGTGCTGACTAACGGCGAATAAACTATAAGCATTAAAAATAATAACAAGAGTCGCACACTCTATGTATAATCTCCCAGTAATTTATTGGGTAAATCACCAATGTTTCAGGCAGAAATTATATAATTTTGGCAAAACATACATTTACTTTATGGGAAGCCAGAATCTGAACAGCGCACTGTGCACTCGCCAACATACGGCAGGTCAAAATTTGCATGTGAGAGTAGAGAGCTTAAATTCACATACACTGCGTAGCATATGCCAACTTAATTGTCATGGGAATCCATAATAAACAATTGTATTTGTTATGTTTGCTATGTAGCCCTTGTGAATGATTGGTGTGTGTTCCTTTTGACTCACCTACGGGAGCCACCATACCTGCCTCCTGTTATGTAAGCTCATGAACATGAGGAGAGTTGTAGCTAGCAAATCCCTAGCAGTTTATAAAGAATTTAGCTAGTCTCGTTATTTCTACATAACAGTATTCTCTCTTGAACAGAGTTCCACGAGTTTCCCAGCTGTAGCCTGCCTAGGCTATATGCCTGTGCTCAAAATCAACGGAGGTAGGCATAAAGGTATTATTTTCAAATACGTTGGCACTGGCAGCTAAACTTATCAATGTGAAATGAACACTTTAACTATGAATGTCAACATTCCAGACCTAACAATGCACAAACAGTCTATTTTCTGACAATTTCTCCGCTCACTTTACCAGCATTGGTTTGCATCGACGCGACAAAATAGACTTTGATGCTACAATAGTGTTTTCTCTCATTAACTACCTTGCATTCTAATTCCAGCCTGTACACGCTCGTTCAAGCGTTTGGGCTTAATTCACATGTGTCTGAAACCAGAGATCTGTTTGTCATTTTATTTTTTTATCTTTATTAAACTAGGCAAGTCAGTTAAGAACAAATTCTTATTTACAATGACGGCCTACCGGGGAACAGTGGGTTAACTACCTTGTCAGCTCGGGGATTCGATCCAGCAACCTTTCGGTTACTGGCCCAACGCTCTAACCATATGGACACATTGATACACCGTGATCCAATTATATGCATAATGACTAGATGCTCATGTCTCCGCCCTAACAATGTGAGTTGTTGTCCCAAAGGCAGGAATGCGAGTGAAAAGAGTTGTGTTTGAATACCTATACTAACATACTGTATACTACATACTTAATGAGTATATACTACATACTACATACTATTAGTTCATTTTAGTATACAGTAAACGAACGGTATCCTTTCAGTTGAATGTACTAGCGCTTCGCCTGTATACCAAAAGTTGATTCTGTTGCTATGCAACTTCTTGCTAGCTTGTTAGCATAACAAATTACTAGCTAGATATCTTACGACTTCATTACCAATGTCCATTAAGAACGCACAATGACTATAACACTTAGCCAAGCTAAGAATGACGTAAATAATCAAGTCAATAAACATTGGGCAGTTAGTTTGATAGCATATAGTTAATATACTGGCAAGTTTGATGTATTAGTAGCCAACTAAAGTTAGGTAGCTAGCTAACATACCGGAACATACAAGCAACTGCTGTAATGATATGCTATGCGTTTCGTAAGGCTAGCGTGCCTAACAAATTGTCAGCCAACGTAACTAAACTTATTTGAAAAGTCATTTGTTGATTACATTGCTCAACATTTCTTAAGATTTGTCATAATTAGTTAGAGCAATGAATTTGTAGCCACTCTCGTCGGACTTCGGCTGCATATGTAACGGATGTGAAATGGCTAGCTAGTTAGCGGGTACGCGCTAATAGCGTTTCAATTAGTTACGTCACTTGCTCTGAAACCTAGAAGTAGTGTTGCCCCTTGCTCTGCAAGGGCCGCGGCTTTTGTGGAGCGATGGGTAACGACGCTTCGTGGGCGACCGTTGTTGATGTGTGCAGAGGGTCCCTGGTTCGCGCCCGTGTCAGGGCGAGGGGACAGACGTAAAGTTAAAACTGTTACACATATTTTCCACAATTTTCTTCAAATCTGAAAATGTGTGAAGCCACGCCCGTTTTCTGAACAATTGCATTATGGGCCCAAAAAGCACGATAATATTGTACACTGCTTGTATACTTCGTATTTTGGCGAATGTAGTGCGACATCCGCAAACTTTTGGCATACTAACTATATCCATACTATGACCAATACGCATACTACATACTCCATTTACAGCACAAATAGCACAGTTAGTGGGATAGTATGACTATTCGAACACAGCTAAGCTTAGCTCTGCATACTATGCCAATAGAAACGCATTGGACTTATTCAGGAAAGATTTTCGCGAGAGTGAGACTTCTCGCTTCGCCCCTTCCTTTCTGTTGAAACTAGCGAGCGAAACAGCTAGCGAGCGAAACAATACTATATTTTGCACATGTATCTGATTCTGTCTGGTCAGAAAAAAAGTATGACATGCCATACTCCTTTTGTCAAGACATAATCAGATACATGGTTTACACATAAGGAGTGAGAGGGACACTGTTTCGCTCGCTCGGAAGCTTTATTTTAGCTTAATACATCTTTCTGTCGGCGCGAGTCTCGGTCAAATAAATTATCAATATTTTCTTTGGAAGGGCAAGGAGGTAAGGTAGTGCAGGCCAGGCCCATAACGCCGGCCCTGCAGGGAAGTCACGTTGACATTGACATCTCTTTTTAAAGTGAGCCTAAACATACATGTGGATATAACCTGGTATTTGTCACTTTCATAATGTTATAATATGCTGTGCAAATCTCTACTTTTGTGAGAGCTTCGTTTGAGAACTCCACTGCAGTCACAGTCACTCCAACTCCAGTGCTCTTTCCTCACGCTGCTGCTGCTGTAGTACTGTACCTGCGAATGTGATAAGGAGTGGCCAATCATCATGCAGCTTGTCCGGTAGGAATATGTATTGGTGTGAAACCGCTCGCGCTGGCACTGCAAGGGCATGTGTGCACTCGCAACTGTAGAGGTCCCCGGTTTTCAGCGGACTGTGCGCATACCTATTGCACCCGCTTTGTATCCTGTCGAATGAAGAGAGAGTGAGGGGGCATAATTACGGATCCTGCAAGAACGCAGTCATGTATTCTCGGTGAGGTGGAGTGGAACTCTAATTAATTTACCGGCTGTTCTGTGAGAAATAAGGATAGGTGCTGCTATATTTGTGAATGAGCACAA
The DNA here is from genome assembly GCF_002910315.2 of Salvelinus sp. IW2-2015. Classification (NCBI taxonomy): domain Eukaryota; kingdom Metazoa; phylum Chordata; class Actinopteri; order Salmoniformes; family Salmonidae; genus Salvelinus; species Salvelinus sp. IW2-2015. Next base: position 27,260,756 of record NC_036860.1, on the reverse strand, counting down.
GGACATTGGGAGAACGTGTGTGACAACCTGTGTAGCCTACCTATATAGATAGATTGCCCCACTAACTTCAATCGCTCTATTCCGATTTTTTTCAGATTTGAGGGCACGGGTATATGATTTAAACTCATTTAGGGGAGCAAGAAGACGTCGTTTTCTGCTCGTTTGTGTGGAATTTTTGTTCCAGCTGAGAGTCTGGAATTTTCGTTCCAGATGAGAGTCGTGATGTCTGGCTTATTTCACACATTGTTTCTGGGTAAGTTCAGTACATGAGCCACGCGCTTTTATATTCATTAAATAAGACTTGCTGAAGTATAGCGCAATCCATGTTAGTGTACATGTGAAGTAGCATAGTAGCCTATGTTATAGCATTGTAGATGATATTGTAATCGAAATCATTTTCTACAAAGCCCTCGCAGTTTTAAGATGTGTTCAAATCTCTCCATTGGAAGAACCTTGCCCTTCATCCCAAGCATATCTTAAAACTTAGCTATTGTGTTTTCTGAAGCTCAGTCAACATCATGATAAATAATGTAGCCAAGACTATCATTACGAAATCGATTAAACATTTGCATATTTGCCCGGATGGGCCAATGTATGTTCAAAATGCCATAAGGTTCCTTGATTTGAGTGTCCAACAGATATTTTGAACACACTTTAAAATGTATAGGCTATTGTGTTTTTAGGCTTTTTCAAAGCTCCTGTTTCCAAATGGTATTCAAGGTGATGATGAAACACAACTTCGGAGTAATATCACAACTTATTTCCATTCGACAGTCTATTGCGGGATCCAATAGCCTATGCGTAATTATACTGAACAAAAATATAAATGCAACATGCAACAATTTCAAGGATTTTACACAGTTACAGTTCATATAAGGATATCAGTCAATTGAAATAAATAAATTAGGCCCAAATCTATGGATTTCACATGACTGGGCAGGGGCGCAGCCATGGGTGGGCCTGGTAGGGTATAGGCCCACCCACTTGTGAGCCAAGCCCACCCACTGGGGAGCCAGGCACAGCCATTCAGAATGAGTTTTTCCCCACTAAAGGGCTTTATTACAGACAGGAATACTCCTCAGTTTCACCATCTGTCCAGGGGGCTGGTTTCAGATGATCCTGCAGGTGAAGAAGCCAGATGTGGAGGTCCTGGGCTGGCGTGGTTATACCTGGTCTGCAGTTGTGAGGCCGGTTGGACGTACTGCAAAATTATCTAAAACGATGTTGGAGGTGACTTATGGTAGAGAAATTATCATTCAGTTCTCTGGCAACAGCTTTGGTGGACATTTCTGCAGTCACCATGCCAATTGCATGCTCCCTTAAAACTTGAGACATCTGTGGCATTGTGTTGTGGGACAAAAATGCACATTTTAGAGTGGCCTTTTATTGTCCCCAGCACAAGGTACACCAGTGTAATGATCATGCTGTTTAATTAGGTTCTTGATATGCCACACCTGTCATGTGGACAGATTATTTTGGCAAAGGAGAAATTCTTATTATAAGGGATGTAAACAAATTTGTGAAATTTCTTTTTGAGAAATAAGCTTTTTGTGCGTATGGAACATTTCTGGGATCTTTTATTTCAGCTCATGACACATGGGACAAACACTTTAGATGTTGCATTTATATTTATGTTCAGTAAACATTCCAGGTATTAGGCTATATAAACATATTAGGTCACATACTTCCTCATTTTTATATTGCTATAACAACTTCTATATTCATTGTTTCAGTTGATGAGTGGGTGTCAGGAAGTTGCAAAGTTACTAATTACCTACACACACAAACTTTGGGTTGCTAGCAATTATTTATACAGTGCATTCGGAAGGTATTCAGACCACTTGACTTTTTCCACATTTTATTGCATTACAGCCTTATTCTAAAATGTATTAAATAGCTTTTTTCCCTCATCAATTTAGACAAATGACCCCACAATTACAAAGCAAAAACAGTTTTTTAGAAATCTTTTGACATTTATTTAAAAAAATTAACTGAAATATCACATTTACATAAGTATTCAGATTCTTTACTCAGTATTTTGTTGAAGAACCTTTGGCTGCGATTACAGCCTCAAGTCTTCTTGGGTATGACGCTACAAGCTTGGCACACCTGTATTTGGGGAGTTTCTCCCATTCTTCTGTGCAGATCCTCTCAAGCTCTGTCAGGTTGGATGGGTAGCGTCTTGCACAGCTATTTTCAGGTCTCTCCAGAGATGTTCGATCGGGTTCAAGTCCGGGCCACTCAAGGACATTCAGAGACTTGTCCCGAAGCCAGTCCTGCATTGCCTTGGCTGTGTGCTTAGGGTCGTTGTCCTGTCGGAATGTGAACCTTCGCCCCCAGTCTGAGGTCCTGAGTGCTCTGCAGCAGGTTTTCATCAAAGATCCCCTTGTACTTTGCTCCGTTCATCTTTCCCTTGATCCTGACTAGTCTCCCAGTCCCTGCCCCTGAAAAACATCCCCACAGCATGATGCTGCCACCACCATGCTTCACTGTAGGGATGGTGCTAGGTTTCCGCCAGACATGACACTTGGCATTCAGGCCAAAGAGTTTTCTCTTGGTTTCATCAGACCAGAGAATCTTCTTTCTCATGGTCTGAGAGTCCTGTAGGTGCCTTTTGGCAAACTCCAAGCGGGCTATCATGTCCCTTTTACTGAGGAGTGGCTTCCGTCTGACTGCTCTACCATAAAGGCCTGATTGGTGGAGTGCTGCAGAGATGGTTGTCCTTCTGGAAGTTTCTCCCTTCTCCACAGAGGAACTCTGGAGCTCTGTTAGAGTGGACATCGGGTTCTTCGTCACCTCCCTGACCAAGGTCCTTCTCCTCCGATGGCTCAGTTTGGCCTGGCGGCCAGCTCTAGGAAGAGTCTTGGTGGTTCCGAACTTCTTCCATTTAAGAATGATGGAGGCCACTGTGTTCTTGGGGACCTTCAATGCTGCATACATGTCTTTGGTACCCTTCCCCAGATCTATGCCTCGACACAATCCTGTCTCGGAGCTCTATGGTCAATTTGTTCGACCTCATGGCTTGGTTTTTGCTCTGACATGCACTGTCAACTGTGGGACCTTAACTAGACAGGTGTGTGCCTTTCCAAATCATGTCCAATCAATTGAATTTACCACCAGTGGACTACAATCAAGTTGTAGAAACAATTTTGAGTCTCATTGCAAAGGGTCTGAATATTTATGTAAATAAGGTATTTCCATTTGATAATTTTTAATACATTTGCAAAAAAAATCTAAAAACCTGTTTTCTCTTTGTCATTATGGAGTATTGTGTGTAGATCAATGAGGGACATTTCTTATTTAATACATTTTAGAATAAGGCTGTAACGTAACAAAATGTTGAAAAAGTCAAGGGGCCTGAATACTTTCCGAATGCACTGTATATACACTAGATGACTAATAAAGGGTGCCTTGTTGAAGCTACTGTGCCACCATCTTGGCACACCCCCACCATGGTAAAACATATTTTGGAAGCTATAGAAATGCATTTATTAATGTCTACATTCGATTTTCCTAAGTTTATTCTAATACGGACACCTTAATCCATACTTTTAAATTATATTATGTGAGCTTAATAGAAAAATGACAACATTCATAAAATGTTCTTTAAAGTATATTGTTTGCGTTGACTAATGTTGCTGTCCCCGCTACAACAAAAAATACTTAAATACATGTCATTTTGTCCTTGAAACATTTAATTGAAATACTGTAGAATTCCATTAATTTCCACTGGTCGACCAATATGGCAAAGCATCTCAATGGTCAATACATAGCATCAGCAATCCAGGGTTTATATACGTCATTGTTTGCTAGATGTTCAGGTAAAATGCCCACACATCCTCCCCGAACAACCTCCCTCCTTTTGTTCTTGGCTTAAGTAACCTTCTGTCTTATGTAACCATACCAAACGTAACATATAATACTAATTTGAGGCCAGTCTGGTGTGTCACGTGAGGAAATAATGGCTGCATCAGCCAATATTATGGATTGTTGACAACATGACCATTTTGTTTGTATAATTTTGGTTTTGAGTTGGTTCTTTGGTTAAATATTGTACGATCAAGAATTTAGCACGAGGCAGTTTAATTTGGAGACACAAATATGCTAATGCGGAACAGCACCCCCTATAGTTGCAAGAAGTTAACTTCTTGACTTGATCTATTCGATTGCGTTAGGTCAACTTGCATCCACACACTGTATTATTTTAATGAGTACAACAAGTATACGTTAACCTTGATTTAGCTTTTCAATTAAACTAGCCTCCCTCTGATAGATGAACGTTCAGACCATTTGAAGGTTCATAGATGATTGCACTAAAGTTATTTTTTAAATTAGTGGTAACGCTTCAGCCAAAGAGCGCTATAAGTACCAAACAGACGTAATCACCGGACGCCAAATATATTAATTTTTTCATAAGTTCTTCAGAATTCTTATTCCCTCGCTTGATTTCTAGTATTTTTATTGTGTAACCACGGTTTTTGTATGGCTAAATATGCACCTTTTCGAACAAACTGTATATGTATATTGTAAAATGATGTTACAGGAGTGTCATCGGAAGAATTCTGAGAAGGTTAGTGAAAAAATTATATATATTTTGGCGGTGATTACGTTATAGCTCTTTGGCTGGAATCGATGCTCTGGTAACGTTTGTTCATGTGGTATGCTAACTTATCGATTTATTGTGTTTTCGCTGTAAAACGCTTAGAAAATCTGAAATATGGTCTGAAATCACAAGAACTGGGTCTTTCCATTGCTATGCTTTTGTCTATTTTTATGAAATGTTTTATGATGAGTAAATTGGTCATACACGTTGCTCTATCTAGTAATTCTAGTCGATTTGTGATGGTGGGTGCAATTGTAAACTGTGATTTCTACCTGAAATATGCACTTTTTTCTAACAAAAACTATCCTATACCATGAATATGTTATCAGACTGTCATCTGAAGAGGTTTTTTTTCTTGGTTAGTGATATCAATATCTTAGTTGAGCCGAATTGGTGATAGCACCTGAAGGAGTAAAACTGATGGAGTTAGAATAAGTGGTGTATTTTGCTAACGTGTTAGCTAATAGATTTACATATTTTGTCTTCCCTGTAAAACATTTTAAAAATCTGAAATGGTTGGCTTTATTCACACCAGACTC
>NC_036860.1:27049651-27252575 GCF_002910315.2 Salvelinus sp. IW2-2015 | reverse complement strand
TGTATCTTTCATCTGGTGTCTTGGACTTGTGATTTAATGATATTTAGATGCTACTATCTACTTTTGAAGCTATGCTAGGTATGCTAATTAGTGTGTGGGGGGTGTGGGGGGTGCTCCCGGATCCGGGGTAGAGGCTCGTGAAAGGTTAACCTATTTTATTTAACCTTTTATTTAACCAGGCAAATCAATTAAGAACAAATTCTTATTTACAATGACGGCCTATAGGTCTATCGAAGTATGGGCTTAGACTATTTTAAAGATTTGTCCACATTGTATAGCCTAATTTAATCAGCTATGGCATGTGAGAAAAAAATTACGTTACGTTGATGACTTTTTGCAAATCCAATCAGTTATCCATGTTAATTCAACATCATCACATTACATTTTTTGGTTGAAATGACGTGGAAACAACATTGATTGGACCAGTTTTGCCCAGTGGGTATTTTTTCCCCCTATCCAATCCCAATCCTGCTGAAATCCAAAATCCTGACTTCTGTCTCGCATTAACTTTATTCATAGGTTGCATTATCTCGCCAATGCATGCCAAAATACCGCTATAACATTTCCCCCGCTCCTCTGCACTGTCTCCTAGTTGCTGCCCATATGAGAGCTTCGGTAGGGAATGTGTGATCAACAAACAGTATGAGAGTAGATATGGATTTTTGGTCCTCATTAAGATACCTTGATATTTAAACTATTTCCACTCTTCCTCTCCCTGTTATTCATGAGCTGATCTGTGATCTGTATAGTCATCAACTAGATTTAGCTAAATATAGGAGATATTCTGTCATTCGTTGAAGGAGGTTATCTAGTAAGCTTAGCAACTTTAGTCATTTTACTTTTGTTTGACTGCAGTTACAAAGTGCATTTACAAAGTTTGTATGATTCGACAACGCTCTACTCTATACTTGGGGTGTGCACTGTGCATCCGGAGCGCGCTCCGTGTCGAGATAGCCTATTGCTGAAATGCGCTGAATTAATTGAGGAACATGATAGCGCTCTGAATTTATGAATGTCCTGTTTTTCAAGTTCACAACAATGTCATTGGCGATAGTTACTCAATCAATATTAAATATCAGTTTCATTTGCTCTGAAATCTTTACATGAAATGGCACAGCCAAGCCGACAAGGTGGCATAGTTGTCACACCCTGGCCTTAGTATTCTTTGTTTTCTTTATTATTTTAGTTAGGTCAGGGTGTGACATGGGGAATGTGTGGGTTTTATCGGTTTTGGGTGGTTATATGGTAAAGGGGGTGTTGGGTGTAGTGTATGGGTTTGTGTTGAGTGTATGTGTCTAGCTGTGTCTATGTTGGTGTAGTTGTCTAGGAGAGTCTATGGTTGCCTGAATGGGTTCCCAATTAGAGACAGCTGATTTCTGTTGTCTCTGATTGGGAGCCATATTTAGGGTAGCCATAGGCTTTCGTTTGATGTGGGTAATTGTCTATGTAGAACGTTTGTAGCCTGTATGTATGTGCACAACGTTATTTAGCTTCACGGTCGTTTTGTTGTTTTGTTAGTTTGTATAGTGTTTTGTGTCGTGTTCATCTTCGTGGTGTTAATAAAAGGAAGATGGCTTATTTTCCAAATGCTGCGTTTTGGTCCGTCTCTCAACCATACGATCGTGACAATAGTGACCATATCTTGGTTTTAAAACCTTTAAAACGGGCACTTCCGATTTTTTTGTGTATTTCTCGGGACTCTCAGGAGAAATATGAATTATTCCCGGTGTTGAAACTTTAGATTTTTGGGAAGATAATAATCCCCAGTATGCAGTGTTTACCGTGAATGCAGTCTCAGCTATTGCGGGAACATTGGCTTTAAATTGAAATTGCGCTGGAACGCTGAATTTCCGCGAAACGGACTGAATAGAGTCCTCAGTCGTCCTCAAAGTTCTCCCGCACTATTTTGTTTGTGTGTTTATAGTCGGGTCGATCATAATAAATTGGCGGGTGCTTATATTTGTCCAATTTCACACATGTATCATTGTGTATTAATATGCATGTGTGAATTGGAAATGTGTCGTTTGCATATCCCAACTCCCCTTGAGACACCCTCAGAGAGTGGGGTTGCGTCCAGGGTTTGCCATAATCAACGGTGACCCTGGAGCAATTAGGGTTAAGTGCTTTGCTCAAGGGCACATTGGCAGATTTTTCAACTTGTCTGCTCGGGATTCAAACTATCAGCGTTTCGGTTGATAGCCCAACGCCATAACTAAGCTATCATGCCTTCCCACTGGGCACACACTGGTTGAATCAATGTTGTTTCCACTTCATTTCAATGAAATTATGTTGAATTGACATCTGTGCCCAGTGGGTTGAGATGTGTGTGTGTGTGTGTGTGTGGTGTTGTCCCAGTCTCGCTGAACTGTCGGGGTGGATGGGGCACACTCCGGAAGGGGCATGCCATCGGGACGGACGGGGCACGCCACCACAATTAGCCTGCTTGTCCATGGGGTGATGAGACGGAGCTTTCATTAGTTGCATTACGGCAGTGAGTTAGACAAGCCATGCAACCCGGCCCGAGCATTAGAAACAACACGCTTTGGTAGTCAGTTTTGCCTCGGAGCATTTCAAACAAAACAAGTAGGTTAGGTAGTGAGAAAATAAAGATAATGTCATTAATGAGTATGATCCAACTTTGTCATTAATGAGTATGGTCACAGAACTGTATATAGGCTTAAGTAAGTTTTCATTAAAAGTAATTTCGCATTTGCCTCTGATAAAGCCCTGACAGTAGCCTATATGCTCTCTATGCTAGGCTATACAGTACATCTGATTGAGCTAACAACCTCTTTCAGTATATAGGCTAGCCTAAAGATTATAGAATGATTCTGACCTTGTCTTAATTCATTCTAAGGCTGGTCATAGTGTCACACCTGAGGGGATGGAGATATCCGAACAGTGTTACATTTTATTATTATCTGTTATGTTCAATATCCTCCCACCCAGATGATCAGTGAAATACAGTGGAGTACAGTTAAAGAAGACTTTCACATTGAATCATCTCGCAACCTCCCTTCTGGAACAAGCTGGTGCCCTCCAAATGTTTGTTTTTTTGATGACTGACTGGGACGGTGAATAACCCTGGCACCATTCATGTTTCAAAGAGCTAATGGGGAAAATTAGTCTCCTTTCTCCTTGCAGTCAGTGTTGCTCCCCAGTTAGTTCTCCCCTCGGATTTGTCTTTCACCCAGTCACTTTCTGCCATTTCACACTCTATTTCTCTTTCCATTCTAAATGCTCCACATATGAAGTGTCACACTTGTAGGAATGGAGTCCCAGAGGTTGCACATGACCATATCTCATAGAATGACCTTACCTGCAACGTAGCCTACATGCACGTGTATAAACCATTTTGTGTGATCTATCAAGTTGAATGCAAATTTGAAAAAACATATCTCTCCCCTAGTCTTGGTTATATTTAGACTGCATCTCCAGGGGCAGGCAAAGTATCTGTCAAGTGTGGAGATGACACAAGCCTCTCTAGTCTCTAGAGCCAGCGGTTAGGAAGTGACATATTGCTGTGCTGCTCTGGCCTCAAATCACTGGCACTCACTGTCTCTTTCTCTCTCGTTCTCTTTCTCTCTCTCTGTCCTCTCTCTCTTTCTTCCCCTTCTCTCTCTCTCCTTTGCTCTCCCCCTTCTCTCTTTCTCTCTCCTCTCCCTCGTTCTCTCTCTCCCTCTCCCTCTTTTTCTGCCTGTCTCTCGGGTGGAAGCTGCAGTCAAGTGGCGCTAGATAGGAGCTCTGTTGTTGTCTTACAGTGACACAGGGGATATCTGTCGACTTTGCCACAGAGGCGCTCCATCTCACGCACACGCCATCTTCTCTCCAAATCAATTAGCATTCACTTTGGGCTCCACGTTAGCGGCAGGCAACAAAAAAAATCCCCTTCAGAAACATGTCATAAGATAAGGAAATAAAGTGGATTTTAAGGTCATCTCATTGATCTAGCCAGTTCTGGTCTTGAAAGGGCTTAATTGTGTAGGTGAAAAGAATAAAACATTTCAGATTTTCATTTAGAGTTCATTCACGTGTACTGTTGTTCCTCATCCCATATGGTTTATTGTCAGATTAGGCAACCTAATCATAATTACATGTATGGTTGCCCTGGTATGAAATGTGTGGTCTGGAATTCATGCTCTGCATACATTTTAGCAATTTGAAGGATGATCTGTATTAGGTGCTCTGTACTTTTAATTTTTTCATGGCGCTTTTAGATATTTTAACATGTATATTGTTTGTTGACTCCTCTTGTCTCATCCTCTTGTCCCAAAAATGTATTTAATGTCTACTGCTGTCAATTGTGTGACTGTCTTGTAATGTCAACCCAACTGCATAGTCTTACGTCTGTAATGTATTTTTTGTTGTGTGTATGGACCCCAAGTAGACTAGCTGTTCTTCGCGCTAGAAGGGGGACCCCCATTCAAGCTAATGTGCAGTCATTGTGACTGTGACATTCTAACAGTGTAATTCATCCATTTCATATATGCTGTCGCAAAAAAATATATTTGCTTGTGTTTATGAAGGTAACATTAGAATACGAGGGAAAATATTTCAATGAACACAATAGCATTTTCATTACTTTATATTACTGTAGGCCAGTCGTTCCCAAACTTTTTTCATCCACGACCCCATTTTGATATCTGAAAATTCTCGCGACCCCAACCATGTGGAAATAATGATGTAATAAACAGCCATGTTGACTTTTTTATTCAGGGCTATGGCAGTCAATTGCAGATTGAGATTGTCTTCTCAACTCACAATCACATACTTTTAATGTGGGGCTATGACACTCAATTGCAAATTAGTCTGACAAAATTTCTCTAATGCTGCGTTCAAAACAACTGGGAACTCAGAAATCTCAGAATTACGACTTCAGTGCATTCAAGACAACTGGGAACTCGGGGAAAAAACTAACTCCGACTGGAGAAAATCGCTTTGAACGGTCATCCAACTCAAATTCCAATTCCTATATACTACCGTTCAAAAGTTTGGGGTCACTTAGAAATGTCCTTGTTTTTGAAAGAGAAGCAAATTTTTTGTCCATTAAAATAACATCAAATTGATCAGAAATACAGTGTAGACATTGTTAATGTTGTAAATGACTATTGTAGCGGATTTCTCATGGAATATTTACATAGGCGTACAGAGGCCCATTATCAGAAACCATCACTCCTGTGTTCCAATGGCACGTTGTATTAGCTAGTCCAAGTGTATCATTTTAAAAGGCTAATTGATCATTAGAAAACCCTTTTGTAATTATGTTAGCACAGCTGAAAACTGTTGTTCTGATTAAAGAAGCAATAAAACTGGCCTTTAGATTAGTTGAGTATCTGGAGCATCAGCATTTGTGTGTTCGATTACAGGCTCAAAATGGCCAGAAACACAGTGGCCTCCACAAGTTTCCGATGGTCACTCTGACAGAGCTCCAGAGTTCCTCTGTGGAGATTGGAGAACCTTCCTGAAGGACAACCATCTCTGGTGGAGTGCTGCAATCAGGCCTTTATGGTAGAGTGGTCAGACGGAAGCCACTCCTCAGCAAAAGGCACATGACAGCCCGCTTGGAGTTTGCCATCAGACCATGAGAAACAAGATTCTCTGGTCTGATGAAACTAAGGTGAAACTCTTTGGCCTGAATGACAAGCGTCACGTCTGGAGGAAACCTGGCACCATCCCTACGGTGAAGCATGGTGGTGGCAGCATCAGGATGTGGGATGTTTTTCAGCGGCAGGGACTGGAAGACAAGTCAGGGTCAAGGTAAAGATGAACGGAACAAAGTACAGAGAGATCTTTGATGAAAACCTGCTCCAGATCGCTCAGGACCTCAGACTGGGGCAAAGGTTCACCTTCCAACAGGACAACGACCCTAAGCACACAGTCAAGACAAAGGTGGAGCGGCTTCTGGACAAGTCCCTGAATGTCCTTGAGTGGCCCAGCCAGAGCCCGGACTTGAACCCGATTGAACATCTCTGGAGAGACCTGAAAGTAGCTGTGCACTGACTCTCCCCATCCAACCTGACAGAGCTTGAGAGGGTCTGCAAAGAAGAATGGGAGAAACTCCCCAAATACAGGTGTGGAACGCTTGTAGCGTCATATGCAAGAAGACTCAAGGCTGTAATTGCTACCAAAGGTGCTTCAACAAAGAACTGAGTAAAATCTGAATAGTTATCTAAATGTGATGTTTTATTTGATTTTTTATTATACATTTGCAAAAATGTATAAAAACCTGTTTTTGCTTTGTTATTATAGGGTATTGTGTGTAGATTGATGAGGGGAAAAAAACATTTAATCCATTTTAGAATAAGGCTGTAACGTAACAAAATGTGGGAAAAATCAAGGGGTCTGAATACTTTCCGGATGCACTGTAAATGTCGATATGAAAGCAGTCAAAAATAGTCAATTATTTATATGCTACATCGAATACCATAGCAAATTTGTTTGTTTCCAGGCGTCACATTCTCGTTTCTTTATCATCAAAATGGAGGTAACGCGTAAAGCTCTCCATATACACGCTCTTTCCACCGAATGATCCATGGTTATACAGGATTGTAATGAATGCTTCCAGTTCATCTACAGACAGATCCCAGGCAGTGTCTTCTTGCTCCCTGTGCTGGTGAGTGCATAGCTTTTTTTGCTTGAGATGTAGGGCCTGCTGTCTCAGTGATTACATTCTGTGCTGATTATCAGCCCATAGTCACCAGCTTGTTCCTTCCTCCTGTCTGACCGTTACATTTGATGGTGCCACAGACACCTACTCAGTGCGCATCATTCTGGCTTTTTTTGCGCTTAGGCCTCGGACGTGTAGGTTCAGGCTGAGGCTCAGAATCAGATGAATAATCATCAGAGATTTCATGATTCATTTCTTCCCCACCATCTGAGTCATTTTCTTTCAGATCTTGTTGCAGCGATAACACATACTCTTTGAAAAAAAGTGCTATCTAGAACCTAAAAGGGTTCATCGTCTGTCCCCATAGGAGAACCCTTTTTGGTTCCATGTAGAATCATTTTGGTTCCACCTTTCCACAGAGGGTTCTACCTGGAACCCAAAAGGGTTCTCCTATAGGGACATCCCAAAACCCCTTTTGGAACCCTTTATTCTAAGAATACATCATGTGCATCCATTAATCTTGGTCTTCTTGCCATTTTAAATTACACATACTCTCACTGTGTACTCCAAGTAGGCTTGAGTAGACTGATACAGCTTGGATTTGTAGGAGTGATCTAGGGTACAAACCATTTTGAGATTATAATTGGAATATACCAATACAATAGAATTACCCGCCCTGTTCATCAGTCACAATTGGTGATTACATAATTCTGCATCGTTCGCTTCCCCTCGCTCAACAACTCAACCATTCTCCCCATCATATTTTACTTCATTTATTTAATCCATTGTTATGTGTGAAATTTGTTTCGGTATAGTTTAGGGTCAGTTTCGAGTTCATTATCAGGGTGATTATTAAATGGGCACGGCACCTTCCCCTGTTGGGAGAAGGAGGGGCAACAAGGGAAAACAATTCAAAAAATTAGATGCCCTTAAACTGGTTATACCTTCCGATCTGTTTGTGATATTACGATTCTAACAACAGCAGTGTGTTATATAGACTTATTTTAGAAAAGTCAATGGCAGTGAAATTCATGAGCAGTCAAAATGACTGCTTTAGCGGTTCTAGTGTTAAAGTTGTTCTTGCAGTACTGTGACCCACTAAGGAAACCTCACTTTGAGCTGTGTGTGATTAAATTAGAACCAGATTGGGAGTGCAGAGGAACAGGAACTGCCTTCTTTACTTAAGTGTTGAGAGATGTTTTTGAATGGGTTGAGAATACTGTAATTCAAACCAAATGCAGATCTTGCTTTCATGGTGAAAAAATAGGGTCGATAATTCATTTCCAAAATATTTGTCTTGCATTATCAACCTCACCCTGCAGTTCTATAGACTAGTTAGATACTCTCTCATGAATAGCATGATTTACTGTCATTTTTGCGGGTTTGGACTTAACTATAAAAACAGGGTAGTTCCAAAGTACTTAGTGAAGTAAATATCCATGAAAGTCAAATATAATGGGTGATGGAATTTTGTGGTGATTCATTCCATTTCTGTTCATTAATGTTCATTTTACTTTAGTCCAAAAACATCACTGTCACTTCAGCTTACATTTGATGGGGTATTATCTAGTGTAGTCAATTGCAGTGTATTAAGTTTAATCTTAGGCTTATGGACTATTTTTACCAATTTACAAGAGATCATGGCATGATGAGAAGTACACTCATTGAAGCCACATCTATGGTGTCCATATTTGGATAGTCTCAGCAAGCGGTTGTCCTAATATGGACACCATACATATCTTACATGGTTATAGTCAGTTTCCCTTTCAGAATCAGTAGCTTGAAGGTGACACGGCGTGTCAAGGTGCATAGGGCCTCAACTTCCTTTTCTGGATGATGAAATGTGTTTTATGCACAGCAGAGTGCCATTAACTCCCCATGGAAGGGGATTGCTCCAATCGGCTATGCGTGTCAACCTTCTGTGGAAATGAAAGGTAAACACAGTGGGGATAAGATGTATCCTGTTTGTGCTAGGATATTAATGAACCTATTATTAAGCTTAGGTTAGGGAACCTCCGTGGTTACAGAGTAGGCTTCTCAGTCGCCCCTTTTTCTTTACGAGTCGTTAGACTTAACATTGAGGTGAAATGTAGACTTTTTCTGCCGTGCTGGACATGCAGATGTGTATCTTTGCTGTTTTTATGTTTCTGTGTTGTGGTGGTTGGATTCTGGGCAGGCGTAGCACAGGCCCTCCGTAAGTGCCGTTGGTTTTTCAAGTCATAATTAACAGACCTCACAAAATTCACTCCATGGGTCTCATTTAAGGATTTTGTCCAATGGACCCAGACTGAGGTAACGCAGACTCTCCCTCAGGGAGAGTATCCCATCATTTTAAGGCCTGACATGAGTTTCCTCCTTGGAAGGAAAAAAAGAGCCATTGTGGTTGTGTTTATGTACTGCAGCTCCCTTTTTATAGCAGTAACAAATTGAGCCTGTTTTGGGATTTAGCGGAAACGTGTGCGGCTAACGCAGGTGCCACTGTTCCCAACCCCCCTATTTGCTGTCTCTCCTGTGTCTTTTCCTGGCCTCTTTACCTTGGTGATTATGCGGTCTGACAGGCTAACTGCCGTGTACATGGCTTCCGGAGAAGACAAAAGGCTAAGGTCCCTCTCAGATGCCTACCTTCTCTTTGTGTTCACTGAAACGTGGCATTTAGGAAAAGACATGCCATTTACAGGAGTCAGAGTAACAAAAATAAATCGATGTTGCTTTGAAAATGTGTAGATTTTAAGGTATGATATTTAAGATGTGACATATAAGATTGTGTCGTTATAATGCTAGAAAGAGCATCTCTGGTTCATATTTTGTGCCCTGTTTTGGAATACAAAGCTTCTGTGGTAGTGTATCTGCTTTTTCTGTACCAGTGAATTACATTAGTCAGATAGCATGGCATCCTCATTATTTTAGCTGTGTTATTTCCCAGTGGAATGATAGGAGATAACAAGGGCCTGCCACCGTCTTACGTTACGGCGGTAATGACTGTAGACGTTCGTCTCAAAAACAAACATTTCCTGTCAGGAGGGGAAGATGTCATCCACTCTATTAACGTCTACACTTGGATGCCCTCCTAACATTAAATAATGAGGAAACAGGACCTTCCATTTCCCTCACCCTCCACAATCCCCCAAGCCACTGTGCGCCAACTAGTTGAATCAATGTTGTGTTAACGTAATTTGTCAATGTATTTTGACGTGAAAATACGTGGAAAATAAATTGGATTTGAAGAAAGTATTTAACTGTTGTTTTGAGAGTGAAATTTCAACCACGAAATGATGTCGTCATTGTAACCAATTTTCAACGTAGACAAAAATATGTTGAATTTGTATCTTTTGACAATTCGTTTTGTTATGTTTTCTTTCCACAGCACCCCACAATGACAACACAAAAACACAAAAACAAAATGCCCACTATACAACACATTCCCCAAGGTGATCAACATATGGTTTCCAAATTTCGTCAAACACAACGGTTTTTGTTTAGTGTTATGATATGCAAAATCCAACGGGATGTAGCTAAATAGTTCAGTCCTCCATTTTCTTATTTATGGTAAAAATGAGGCTTTCCAGTTGATGGCCATACATTTTTTTTTGCAACAATTAGACCTAGATTACAAAACTTTCACTGATATTGATTACCAATATTTACATTAACCAACAGACATAATCGTGGAGAAGGATGGATATAAATTCCTAGACATAATGAAATGATAGCACATGCTGTAAATTATCCCAAAATGGTGTCGGTTTATCACAGGACCACAGCATATGCAATAGGTTTCCTTTGTGCTTTTTACATAACTGTGACCCATGGTACTCCTCAATTTCTTCCTTTAGATCTGTTTCCCATTTTGTCCTCATACTGTAGGTTCTGAACCATCCGGTAGATTTTCGAACAACCCTTAATATAACTTGGCTATCAACTTTTTTGGCTTAGCGGCTTCTTTCAGTATTCTTTCTATGCTAGATGCCTTAGGTTCCTCCAAATTCTGTTGAAGCGATTGAATAAGATTTATGAGTTGAAAGAACATAAAGAAATCGGCCTTGGATAATCCAAAACTTTCTTGTAATTCTTTGAATGACAGTAGTGATCCATCAAAGTACACTTGTTAAAAATTCATGATGCCACTTTGGAACCAGGACTTAAAGGTGTTGTCATTAATTGAGGTATTAATTACCAAATAGGGATGCCTGGCGATATTGGTTCTTTCCATCGCATGAATTTATGTACATTTTCCCAAATAATAATGGTATTGAGAATCATTGGATTGTCTCTTTTTTTCCTCAATGCCTTGGACCCAAAGTAGTGAATATATTTTAGATCATAAGGTATTACATTTATGGCTTTGATACTCCCCCATGCCCAAGGATAGTCTGCTGACCATTGTTTAAGTGAACGCAGTTTTGCAGCCCAGTAATATATCTTCATATGACGTAGTCCATGACCTCCAGCTTTATAGGGTAAGTGTAAAACAGTCAATCTGACTCGAGGTCTTTCCATTCCAAATATGGTTGGAGAGCAGGCCATTTATTTAATTTAAAAAGTTGGATGAAATTGAAACTGTCAGGGCCTGGAATAAATACATCAACCTTGGTAATATATTCATTTTGATGATGTTGACTCTACCTAACATAGAAATAGGGAGAGATCTCTGAACATTGGATTCAATGAACATTGGATCTTATATGCCTACTCCAGATTGCATGGTATCAGTATACTCAGGTGTTTCATATGTGTCTTTGTCCATTTCCACATAATTGTACTTTCTAAGCTTGAGAAGTCATAACTGAAATAATGCCTTTAAAAAAATAAAAATACAATATATTTATTGGCATTTTTTACAATTTAACAATCATCAGCAAAATCTGACACAGATAATACCCCGTTTTTTCTCCCACCTACACATAATCGCATGCTACATGGGAGCACATTGTGCAAAACCCTTCCCTCTCCAACACATGAACATCCTCCTCCCTCCCCTCTGCCGGTATTAGCTTCAATGATTAACAACAAAAAACCTAAAAAGAATGACCTTCAAATCCAATGCTAAAAAATAAATTATTCAACGCAAAAACAAATAATAATAATAATAATAATAATACATTAATGAAGAAAATAATAATGAGGCAGCTGAGGTGACAACTCTAGAAAATGTTGAATGTCCTCCCAGACAGACATCAGTGAATTCAAAGGGTTTATTACGTAAATTGTACGTTATCTTTTCAGATGGAATATAGGAAGTTAGTTATTTTAGCCACATCTGCCTTTTTGGATAATGCCTATTTCAAATATTTTCCCAATTCACTTTGAATCCTGATACAGCACCATATATGTCCAACAGTATTAGAATAAATGACAACGAATGTTCTGGTTCAGATAAATAAAGTAATATGTCATCTGCATACAATGATATCACATGTTGATCTCCACCAATTTCTATGCCCCGGATTGAGGCATGAGTAGGGCTGTGGCAGTCAAGCAAATAACTGCCAATCTCACGGTAATTGACCGTTAATTAACATAAACACATTTAGCTTCTCTTGGCTGCCAACCTACAAGCCAATTGTGCAGACCTTTGGAACATCTACTTTTTTAAAAGTCTAATAAATCCATGTAATATAGCCTACACCTTCACAATAAATTCATTATTTATTTTTAGACAGGTCAAAAGAAACATGATACAGTATAAAGAAAATGTAGTCTTTTCAGAAGAACAGAATAGCATACTCTGAGTTGTCCCTATGTTAGGTCCTGATCTGGCTATGCTATATGGCTGTGAGCTGCATTTAGCAGACAATATCTGCTTAGAATTCCATGACATTATTTTATAGTATGAAGAATACAATTGAACAAAGCTGAATAAAGTGGAAAGGATATTTTCTCTAAATGATTTGAGGGAGTGCGCACATGCGGCTATTCTGTGTTGAGAGTTAACAAAGAAACAGGTACTCCTATATGCTTAATTTTTCGTTATTTATGTAACTCTAGTTGTGATACAAACATTGGGCTATATGTTTAGATTTTTTATACATTCTAAGGCTGCATGATGCGCCTCTAATGATGATTTTTTTTGCATGAAGTTGCATGAAAGGCATGAGCTCTGCTTTGTTTTTTGTGCAGGCTGTACACACTTCATCAGTCTCTTATTCACATTTTGACAAGCACTTGATAATGCCTCGAATTTCCTGGCGGTGCCGTAATTACGGCAAAATATGTATTTTGCGGCCAGTGGCCGCTGTGCCCTTGGGCCAAATATAATAACTGTTTGAATCATGTCTGTGAGTATAACAGAAATTATTTAGCAGGCGAAAACCCGAGGACAAACCATTCAGATGTTTTTTTTTTTTGAGGTCACTCTCTTTTCAATGAGATTTCATTGGGAAACCAGATTTCTAATTGACCTGCTTGCAGTTCCTACCGCTTCCACTGGATGTCAACAGTCTTGAGAAATTGGTTGAGGTTATTCCTTTGTGTAATGAAGAAGTACGGCCATCTTGAACGAGAGTCACATTAAGTGTCCTGTTAGATAGAAGCGCGTGAGCAGAAAGCTGGCTATAGTTGGTTTTAATCCTGTATTGAACACAGATCATCCCGTCTTCAATTTTATCGATTATTAACTTTAAAAAATACCTAAAGTTGTATTACAAAAGTAGTTTGACATTTTTTGGCAAAGTTTACAGGTAACCTTTGAGATATTTTGTAGTCACGTTTGAGCAATTTGGAAGCGGTGTTTTTCTGGATCAAACGCGCCAAATAAATGGACATTTTGGATATATATCGATGGAATTAATCGAACAAAAGGACCATTTGTGATGTTTATGGGACATATTGGAGTGCCAACAACAGAAGCTCGTCAAAGGTAAGGCATGAATTATATTTTTATTTCTGCGTTTTGTGTCGCGCATGCAGGGTTGAAATATGCTTCTCTCTCTTTGTTTACTATTGTGCTATCCTCAGATAATAGCATTGTTTGCTTTCGCCGAAAAGCCTATTTGAATTCTGACATGTTGGCTGGATTCACAACCAGTGTAACTTTAATTTGGTAACGTTCATGTGTAATGAAAGTTTGATTTTTATAGTAATTTTCATAGTAATTCATTTGAAGTTGGCGCTCTGCATTTTCTCTGGCTTTTTGCCAAGTGAGACAGTAGAGTCCCGCCTAAACTCAGATTTTTGGATATAAATATGAACTTTACCGAACAAAACATACATGTATTGTGTAACATGAAGTCCTATGAGTGTCATCTGATGAAGATCATCAAAGGTTAGTGATTATTTTATCTCTATTTCTGCTTTTTGTTACTCCTCCCTTTGGTTGGAAAAATGGCTGTGTTTTTCTGTGGCTATCGACTGACCTAACATAATCGTTTGGTGTGCTTTCGCCGTAAATCCTTTTTGAAATCAGACATGTTGGCTGGATTCACAACAAGTGTAGCTTTAATTTGGTGTCTTTCATGTGTGATTTCATGAAAGTTTGATTTTTATAGTAATATATTTGAATTTGGCGCTCTGCATTTTTACTTACTTTTGGCCAAGTGGGACGTTAGCGTCCCACATATCCTAGAGAAGTAAATTAAGAAGTTATTTGGCCACTTTTGTTGTGATACAAACCTTATCAAAATGTATAAGCCTATGGGAAAAAGTCGCCTTATGCTGGGCATCATTCACAAGTGATGATATATAATTCACAAATGATAGGCTAATATTGTCATCCATCACACTGTTATTGATTTCATCTTGTCTTTACATGGTTAGAACGTTGGGCCAGTAACCGAAAGGTTGCTGGATCGAATCCCCGGCTGACAAGGTAAAGATCTGTCGTTCTGGCCCTGAACAAGGCAGTTAACACACTGTTCCCCGGTAGGCCGTCATTGTAAATAAGAATTTGTTCTTAACTGACTTGCCTAGTTAAATAAAGGTTAAATAAAATATGGATGTACATATACTGAATAATATGTGTGAAATTCGATTTGATTATGAATGGACCCTTATCCTGCACCTGTCTCGGGACAGGGGGAAAAATACATGTAATCTATGCACTTAAATAACGAATGGAGAACGCTTTCTCCGTGGTTCATTTTCATGCCAGCCAGGTAGGTGTGGTGGAAATTCTACCTTTAACTAATAATAATGATGAGGAGAGGCAAAGTCAATAATCAGTCAGTCAAGGTATTACTTTTATAAAAACATATTATAATAAGGAGGCATATTATAATAAGGAGGCACCCATGCAGGTGAGATGGACTGAGAGCCTCCTGTACACAGAGTACAGGAGCATTTATATAGTCAAGCTACCCATGCAAGCATCTGCAAAACATGACCCTATGTATGTGTATGTGTGTGTGAGGGGGTGAGGACAACAGGGGCCAAAATGACAGGAAGTCACTCCAGACATACTTCCTCTAACGTAGCTCAACGGTTCCCCAAGTTGGGCAAGTAAGTGCCTTTGACTGTCGGCCCAGTTGATGTATGGTCGTACTGGTCTCACTCACACACACACACACACACACACCAACACACACACACACAACACACACACACACCCACACACACACACACACCAACACACACACACACACACACACACAAAACATGAATCTTTCGCCCAGAAACAGGCTCCAAACGGAACAATAGCTTTATCATTGGTGTGCAGGATATAACCTTTTCTCTGTCTCCAGTTAACTTAAGAGGAACCAGTCAGTTTCTGTCAAGTATTGGCTGAGTGCCCAGACATCATCGGGTCATTCTACACACACAGAACAGTTTGAATAGGCCATTATTAATGAGCACACAAAATTTTCTATCTTATGAGTTTGTTTAAGAAACATTTGCATTGATGTCAGAGTGATTAGAGGGACAATAGAGTGCTGAGTACCAGGAAGTTAGCAAGTTTGGTAGGCTACTAATGACCATCAGCAGCATCAGAGCCTGGAGAAGCCTAATTACCGTGACTAAACGGTCATGTGTCTTTTTTTACCCCCCTTTTCTCCCCAATTTCGATCTTGTCTCATCGCTGTAACTCCCCAACGTGCTCGGGAGGTGAAGGTCGAGTGCTTCGGGGCGGCAGGTAGCCTAGTGGTTAGACCGAAAGGTTGCAAGATCGAATTCTCGAGCTGACAAGGTCAAAATCTGTTCTTCTTTCCCTGAACAAGGCAGTTAACCCACTGTTCCTAGGCCGTCATTGAAAATAAGAATTTGTTCTTAACTGACTTGCCTAGTTAACCCTTTCACACGTACTATCACACGGGTGTGATTGTTCTACAGTGGTCCCTGAAGCGTACGATCACACCCGTGTGATTTAAAACGCTTATTTAGAACGGCCAGTTTCGAATGACGCAACAATCAGCATTTGAGCTGGCCACACTTTTTTCAGAAACTATTTACATAAACACAGTCCTTACAAAGTTATGTCCAGAATGTGAGCAGTTTATTTTTGGATGCAATGTTCAGATATTCACAGAAGTATCTATAGCATAACACAATCATCCAAACCGGAAAAATGTAGGTTACATTTGTCCTAGCACTAACTGAGGAAAGATTGACCAAAAGCGGTCATATTTTCTAACTCTCCGCTGACATAAACTACAATATGAATTAGCTAATAGCAATTACTATGTATAATTAATCACATCACGGGTGAGCTCACCATTGATCGAAATAATTGAGTAAAACACTTTCTAGAAAGTAATCCAACGATGATTAGTTTCAGCGCGCAGCCATGCTTTTTTTCCTCACACAAACCAAGGATAATAGAAGACAAGATGAGTTTGGTCTGTTTATAGTATGCATGTTGAAGGGGTGTGTCATCTACCATCGTTCACATCCCACCATTCACTTCCTGAAGTTCTCAAAAAATTTGTGAACCCTTACTCACCTCGTTTTGTTATAGCATCTTTGGTCCGACAGACGATTACGTGAAACCCAGAATGCATTGTATGTCAACAAACATGGCTCCACACATAGCTGGAATTAGCTTAGCTCATCATAATCAGTAAAACCTTCAAAAAAGTATTTTAAACACATACTATGTGCCCATTACAATCTATGCAAGAATCGGAATGCATGATTTATCACCGGTAATTGAAAAACATGTGAATAAAACAGTAAATATATCAATAATTACTACACAAAACATTTTCTGATAGTGAATTATTGATACAATTGCACGTGCAGGCAGTCAATCACGTAACCTCTCACTCCCACTCAGCCAGTCAGTGTTGTTGTTTATGTCTGTAGCTAGTGAGCTAAGCTGTAGCATTAGCAATGTCTTTCAAAAGGACTTCTGGAGATGTAAAAAAATTCTGACAATGAGTCTGAAAGTCAGGAATTTGATTCTGACAGTGACAGTGAGGAGCTGCCCCCCAGCCATTGAGAACCCTGAATCTGTGGACCCCTTGTCCACTGACAAAGTCCCAGTTCCCTTTGAAGGTGCTGTTGGTGATGGCGGCAGACCGACAGTGGATGAAGTACAGGAGTTCTGTGGTAGCTGGAATGCTGCCAGTCATTTCACCCCTCCTGAAAAGAAGAACTCCCTAAGAGAATACTGGAGCACAGATCCTATGTTTGCAACTCCCTTCTTTGCAACTCCTTTCTTTTCCACCCTCTTTTTCCAAGACTGCTTCCTAGTTCTGCTGCAATGACTGCATTTCATCAACAATACTACTGCCATCCAAAATGACCCGTTATACAAAATAAGAAATGTCAACAGCTGGCAGTAAAGTGGCATGACAAACGAGACGTCCATGTCCTTTCCACTCTCCATACAGCATCCATGTCGGCCACAGGGAAGGTGGACCACCTGACGGGAGAGAGAAAAATCAAACCAGACTGCGTGCTTGACTATAACCTCAAAATGGGGGCAGTGGATATTGCGGACATGATAAACAGCTTTGTGGAATGCACTCAGAAAACGACCAAGTAGTATAAGAAGATATTTTAACATTTTTCCAGGGTAGCTTCAAAATACAACAAGCCAATACTTCTGACGCAATTAGCATTGTTTTACAGAAGAATAGAAGAATGTAGCTAGCTACATAAGCACGATTGAATATAACTCCATACAGGTTATGAAATGAGTAACGTTACCTCGCGTGTCCGCAGTTATAAGGAATATACACAAATAAATTATGCTCCATACACACAGTGAGCTACAGTAGAAACGGTATAACACGACATACAGAAACTATTATAACGTAATAAGCCACTCTGGATTTGAACATGGGTGTCTGTAGTGTCGCCTCTAGCACTGAGATGCTGTGCCTTACATGCTGACCAGACCGAACACGTCGCGTGCGCGAGTGTCGCAAAATAAATTTAGAAATCCATGTTATTCAATTATTGCACCCACACTGCTTGCGCGCGCCAACGAGCGTCTGCGACACCAAGGGCTAAAATAGATGTCGTTCCTTTTTCTGACGCAGATCGCGCTGCAAGTCCTGCCTCTCCCATCTCCTCATTGGTTTATAGAAGCAGGTACCCACGTGCCATCTCCTCATTGGTTATACCCACGTGAGTGATAGAAAGACTAACTGTTTTGCCGGTAGTCGTGGTAATACAATGAAAGTTTAGATGCGATCACCATATAATTTAAACGGTGAAAAAGCCTGGAAGGAGGAGAGATGACTAGAAACGATTCGGTTGGCCGTTTTATGTGTGGATTAATTGTCGAAGTAGAGATCCTTGTGCATTTCAGGTAAAATAACAACTCAATGTTTATATCCCAGGACAAATTAGCTAGCAACAGCAAGCTAGCTAAATAGGACAAATTAACGTTAGCTAGCAAGTGCAAGCTAACTAGCTAAATTACCATACATGTTTAATGCTTTTCGACCTGTCCCCAAATTAATGTCATTGGTTCAGAGTTTGTTTTGATATTTTAACCTGAGTGTCGTGATCGCGTTTGGTGTGGGGGGGGCAAAATAAATGTATGCACAATAGCGCACGATGGCGCACGCGCGCAGCCGGTTTGGGCAAGGTGTTAGACAGCTGCGCCACTTGGGAGTCAAAAGGCCAGGGTAGCTTCAAAATACAACACATGCTTATACTTCTCTGACGCAATTAGCATTGTTTTCCAGAGCTAATAGAAGAATGTAGCTAGCTACCTAAGCATTGAGTATAACACCATAAAGGTTATGAAATGAGTAACGTTACCTCGCGTGTCCGCGGTTATAAGGAATATACACGTAAGTATTATGCTACAGTAGAAACGACATAACACGACATGCAGAAACTATTATAACGTAATAAGGCACTTATTTTAATAGAAACGCACACATTTCCAAAGTTATTATTGGTAACGAAAACAACTATGACTGCGATGCAGGCAACCGATGGAAAATGTGAACAGGTGTGTGCAGGATGGGAGATGAGCAAATGTCTGCAGACTTGAACTGCACAAACAATTGGGAAGTGTTTGGGGAATTTTTTCCGGGTCAGAAATGTCTAAACAATTAATTGGTCCGCAAAAGTAAAAATGACTACTTTTATGTGAATGAATGAGGTAGAACACACCTCAATTCAAACTAAATAAACTTGCTAGAAAATAATTTGAAATTGACAAGTTGAAGTTGAAGTTGAAAACAGCCTATAAATAAAAACAGGCTGCCTGCCTTGGTTTGAGGGCAGCGCGGATTAAATGTACTGTTGCGTAACAATCACATTCTGGAATGGAGAGAACATTCTAACATCGCCTGTATAAAAAAAACTTACGTTGGGGCGACCGTTAAAGGTATTTGGAACTCACACATGAAATGGTTAAATATGACTTGCCTAGAAAAAAAAAGAAGTTGTCCTACAATACATGACCCGCCAAACCGTGCTTCTTAACACCCGCCCGCTTAACCCGGAAGTCAGACGCACCAATGTGTCGGAGGAAACACCGTTCACCTGATGACAGAGGTCAGCCTGCAGGCTCCCAGCCCGCAACAAGGAGTCGCTAGAGCCACTGCGATGCAGTGCCTAAGACCGCTGCGCTGCTGTCACGTGGAATTTCTGCCTTCATGACTTGTGACCGCCGGTATGGCGGTAATACTGTCACTGTAACAGCCCTCGGCATGAGTTGTAATTATTGATGCTAGGGGTTCTGTAGCTAAAGAAGATACATAACTAGACAAAGGACATTACTGTCTGGTCCCTCAGATTCAGAGATCTGTCCATTTGTTTGTTTAGATGATTTGGGGGATATGTACCAAGACATGATACAACCTCTCATATATGCTTTAAGAGCTTACCAGACATAAGTTCAGCATACTTCATTATCTACATTTATTTCCAAAAACATGTCTATCTGTGTGTTGAGATATGAGGCACACCCCTTCACTCCAAGTAACATTGTGTTGAGTTGCCATGTCTTTGCTATTGGCATAAGAGGTTTGAGCTTTAACGTGAAAGACAATGGGCAATGGTCCATCATTATTCTAGGAAGGTATTTACATTCAGAAACACAGTCAATTAAAGAAAGTTTACAAGTTTACAAAAAAGTCCATTCTTGAATATGAGTTGTGGACGTGAGAGTAATAGGAGTATTGTCTTTCAGTTGGATGTTTATATCTCCACAGTTCACATAGACCATCTCTTTGATGTTGTGGTTTGATGCCTTAGAGGTGTTAGGGAGAGGATATAGTTTAGATGATGACTTGTCTAGAGTTGCAACAATCATGTTCGTCTTTCCCCTCCAACCCTTTCCCTTTTGATGCTTCCAGCATGTATCTGTCCAGTACTGTTACACAGGTGAGAGAGCAACCTTATTGGTGGCTCCGTAGTGGCCATTCCCTTTAATGCAGGTTATTGGTCAGTCTCTATGCAATACAAAGAAAATATACTGTATACACATTTCCTATTTTATGTAAGGTTATGAAGGAGAAAAACATAAATATTGAATATGATAATACGACTTATGATTCCATTGGTAGGTATATTTTGCCCAACTAGACTAAATGAACGAAAAATGTAAGTATGGGAGCTGCGTGTTCCGCTCCCATACCCATTCCCAACCACTGCGGAGTGAGTGTTAGTACTATGTGTCCATGCTATGTGCAGTCAACTAGTATAATCAGTGTTTGTGAAGTAAATATAGTGATTATTATTAAAGAGTCCTGTCTAGAGCTGGTTCTACCTTCTGAGACATATGAGACCCTTCTAAAGTATACAGTGCATTCGGAAAGTATTCTGACCCCTTTACTTTTGACACATTTTGTTATGTTACAGCCTTATTCTAAAATGTATTCAATTGTTTTCCCCCCCTCATCAATCAACACACAATACCACATAATGACATAAAATGCAAAAAAAAAAATATATATATATATCCCATTTACATAAGTATTCAGACCTTTTAATCAGTACTTTGTTGAAGCATCTTTGGCTGCGATTACAGCCTTGAGTCTTCTTGGGTATGACGCTACAAGCTTGGCACACCTGGATTTGGGGAGTTTCTTCCATTTTTCTCTGCAGATCTGCTCTGTCAGGTTGGATGGGGAGCGTCTCTGCACAGCTATTTTCAGGTCTCTCCAGAGATGTTCGATCAGGTTCAAGTCCGGGCTCTGGCTGGGCCACTCAAGGACATTCAGAGACTTGTCCAGAAGCCACTCCTGTGTTGTCTTGGCTGTGTGCTTAGGGTCATTGTGTTGTTTGAAGGTGAACCTGCACCCCAGTCTGAGGTCCTGAGCGCTCTGGAGCAGGTTTTCATCAAGAATCTCTCTGTACTTTGCTCCGTTCATCTTTACCTTGATTGACTAGTCTTCCAGTCCCTGCCGCTGAATAACATCCCCACAGCATGATGCTGCCACCACCATGGTTTACCGTAGGGATGGTGGCATGTTTCCTCCAGACGTGACGCTAGGCATTCAGGCCAAAGATTTAAATCTTGTTTCTCATGGTTTGAGAGTCCTTTAGGTGCCTTTTGGCAAACTCCAAGCGGGCTGTCATATGCTTCTTACTGAGGAGTGTCTTCCGTCTGGCCACTCTACCATAAAGGCCTGATTGGTGGAGTGCTGCAGAAGTGGTTGTCCTTCTGGAAGGTTCTCCCATCTTCACAGAGGAAGTCTGGAGCTCAGTCAGAGTGACCATCGGGTTCTTGGTCACCTCCCTGACCAAGGCCCTTCTCCCCATATTGCTCAGTTTGGCCCGGGCGGCCAGCTCTAGGAAGAGTCTTGGTGGTTCCAAACGTCTTCCATTTAAGAATGATGGAGGCCACTGTGTTCTTGGAGACTTTCAATGCTGCAGAAATTTTTTGGTACTTTTCTCCAGAGCTGTGCCTCGACACAATTCTATCTCGGAGCTCTACGGACAATTCCTTCGTCCTCAGGGGTTGGTTTTCGCTTTGTCATTATGGGGTATTGTGTTTAGATTGATAAGGACAAACATTTTTGAATCCATTTTAGAATAAGGCTGTAATGTAACAAAATGTGGAAAAAGGGAAGGGGTCTGAATACTTTCCGAATGCACTGTACATTAATATTTTTTCCTGGCCAGTGTGATTGGCCTAAATCTTGCTTTTTTAAAGCCGAAGGAAAGGAATAGGTTATCCCTCTCAGGGTCAATAATAAGAGACAGGGTTTACGGAAGGTGCTTGAAGTGCTTAAAGTACTTGAATTTGGCTCTCTGAAATTCAAGTACTGGAATACCTTGAAAATCAGACATTTTCTCAAATTGGTACTTGAAAAGTACTTGAATTAAAATGAGAGGAGAACAGATAATGATCAAATATGTTTATGAAAAATATAAATTTCCAGGCAGACTACTGAGTTTTATTTCCTCTTGTGTTTCACGCTGTGGTTGCCAGGCGTGCTCGTTCTACCCACTCAGCCAGGGAGGTACAGAACTGACAGATTAGGTGCCGCCAAACATCACATCAATAGCTAAAATGCCAGACAAATGTAGATTCAATCCTGCCTTTTGTGCGTATGGAACATTTCTAGGAACTTTTATTTCAGCTCATGAAACATTGGACCAACAATGTCAAAATCCTTCACATTTTGCATTTTATATTTTTGTTTAGTATAGTTTACTCACCTTTTTTACCACTAAATCCCTGGACCCAACCATGCCCACACTGTGCAAGGTTCAAAAAATGCTTCAGACTTTGACATTGCGAGCATGGGTGAATTGGCCCCGAAGTACCACATGGAAGGGGAAAGATACAACTCTGCATCCTGCACTGGCCCCAGTTCTACATTATGTGACTTTTTCTCAGCAACAACCTCCATATTTTTTTTTTTTGCCAATCGCCTCCTTCACAAGGTGCTCAGAATTTTCAAGCAGCAGCCTTGCTCCTTCGGGTCACGTGCAGTTTTCCTCACACAGCCCACCCGGCCTTCTCCCGACCGGCGACACTAAAGCTGCCAGTCGGAAGCGAGACAATTTTTCGTAGCTATTACATAGTAGATTCCCAAATGCCCAATAAAACCACAGTCATTACGCTGGAATTGTATAGTAATGTGAATAGGAAATGTGTGTTTACCAGTAGGCATGTCCCAAAACTCAAATAAAAAAAATAATCAGTACTGATTTACCATTCATGTATGTAGTAAATAAGTAGTGAAACAATGTTTTATTGAGTAGAACTTGTAAGGTAGTGATTACTAGATCACTAAAGCCTTGTTCACACTACAAGCCTTAATGCTCAAATACGTTTGGTTTTTCAAATACGTTTTGGAATATTGTCTGTCCAAACAGCAAATTAGAAGTGACCAAATCGGATTTGTGTGTGTTCAGACAGTAGTCAATTTCTGACATGGCTATGCTAGTTGTCATAGTAATGACGGGTATGTACGCAGTGGTGTAGTCTGATTGGTGGTGGTGCTCATGCTTCCTATCACTCAAAAGTTATGTAGCAAGCAAAGGTGACAACAATGCCTGCCATGGACGTTTCTCAGTTGCTTTGAATGTTCAAAATCATAGTGTGAGAATATTTTTTAAGTCTCAAAGGATAAGATGATCCAACTTTCAAAACAAGTCCTTTTTGGCTAGCCACAGCAGCCAACTACTGTAGCTAGCTAGGTAGCTATTTAGCTTTCTAGCACATTCACTCATTTGTTTTTAACAATTAACCATAGGTGGCTACCACATGTTCTTGTCAAACTGTCGACAGAGTAACTAGCAAGCAACAACATATGCCAAAGAACAATATACAAACCACTTGAGGGCAAATACATCAGATTTGACCGTTCAGACGAAGTTGGTTTGAAATGTGACTTGAAATATCCAATTCCATGTGCTTTTTGGATGTTCAGACTACAGGAAAAAGAACAGATTCGAATTGGATATGCAAAAATGTTTTATTTGATTCTCTTCAACTGCCAATGTGAACAAGGCTTAAGAGCGGGGTAGTAAAATGACTTGTAACGTCAGTGCAACATCCGTCCACTCTGGGCCACAGACAAATCGTTTCGTTAGATTTTTCAGAGTTTATTCGCTACATGTTCAGTTGGCCTAGCTACATTTCTTATACATTCCACCTTGCGATTCAGTTAATAACTTAATGTCTATATAACTGTCCAACAAAGAGCTGGACATAATAGTTGAAAGGAGCATAATTGTGGGCTTCGCGCACATTGCCTGCTTCTTTGTCTCTTTTCTAAACTCGTCAATTGCCAATGTGTCTTCAACATTCATTCAACCAATTAATTAACATTATTCATTGTACTCTCTATGGGAGAATAAAAATAAAGTATAATCAACATGTGATGATATCATGTTTCTCACATTGATAACACATATTTATCAATTAATGTATACATTTGAAGGTGTTGAAATACATTTGCAAGGTGGAATTGAGCTACAGTGGCAGTACAGGTGCAATGCTTAACCATCTGAAAGGGAGGCACAGTGACCCAACCCGTTGCAGGCAGCAGTTCGATAAGGGACGTAGTGAGAGAATCACAGCACTAATTACAGAAATGATTGCAGTTGATATGCAGCCATTGTCAATGGTAAAGGATGTCGGCTTCACTGTCCTGATGGCATATCTAGAACCAGACTACAAGATGCCATGTCGAAAAACCGTGACCGCCTGGATGGAGAAATTCTACAACGGTTGCTCTGCAAGTACAAAGTGCGAGCTCTCAAACACCGTATGTGGCGTTAACAACAGATTGTTGGACATCTATGAACACCAACACGCTGTCATACGTCACTGCAACGAGCCATCACATTGATGAGAAGTGGGACATGATGTCCCATGTACCGACATCGTTGCAGAGTGGGTGGGGTGCTGCAGTAAGGTGAGTGCTGTCTGGTAAATTGCCAGGACTGCGGTAGATTGAACTGCATTGCCCCCTAGTGGTGATATGCAGGATCATATCTGAATTGTGAATCATCATTTTATGATTTTTTTTCTTATCGTTTAAACAATTAAAAAAAATGGTGGTTCAAACATTAAGAATAATTGTACATTTGTCACATCCCTACTTAGGCTGTATGACATTTCATCTCTCCCAGTCTTTTTTCACATTCTTCCCACCCTCTCAGGCCTTTATAGCCTATCGGCTGGGGAGCGTTCAAAAATAATTGTCCAGATCATAGCAATCATCATGTTGTCTTGTTCACTTGTCAGTTCGTTACTTAAACAAATAGATCATGGCTATAGCCTACCAATGGATGGGTTGTCATTTAGGCTGCATAGCCAATCGTCATTAAAGTGTTATTCATCTGGACAGATCGCTTGAGTGGTGCTGAGATTGTGTTGTAGGCGTGTGAGTGAAGGCATTAACGACACATACTGCACCCTTCTCTTTTGTGTCTTTGATGTGGTGGGGTGTAATAGTCCATTGGTCACCTCATTTCAGTAGCCTAAACAGTTCAATTGTCCACTGCCACGTCTGTCGTACATCGTGTGTTGAGGCGCTGTCCTGTAGTCCATACATTTCATTCATCGCTATTTCCACCGTTCTCCTTGTCCAGGTTATTCAGGAATCGGGTAGCTTCTTTTGCTGATTTCAGTGTGATTTTTCTTTCCTTCCATTTGACCCGTATGGAAGGAACATTGGGCTAGATTCTATCATATCTGTGCTAGCCGAAACCCGCATAGCGGTTGTTTTGGTGGTGTCTGAGGTGAAACTTTGTTAGAGCTGTGAAATCCACAAGCGTCTCCCAGCATTATACGTAAAGTGGACATTTCCATTGTCTGCGCGGAGTTGCATTAAGAAAAATCCAACGCAGCCTTGTTTACAAGTTTGAACACTGGAATGTGATATGTAATCTACACCTCGATTAGGCTGATAGAAATTGTCCTTATTTTGATTTAATGATTTTAAATTTGAGTGTCATGATTTCTATATAGCCTACACCTTCTCGTTTTGAACTTCTAACACGAGTGGGACGGGTGTGGCTTTGTGACAATGACCACATGAGCAGCCGTTCTGATTTGACAGCTGTTACACCTCGCGGTCGGCGTCGCCGGTCTTCTAGCCATCATCGATCCACTTTTCATTTTCCATGTGTTTTGTCTTGTTTTCCTGGTTTCAATTCCCTCAATTACTTGTTGTGTATTTAACCCTCTGTTCCCCCCATGTCTTTGTGTGGGATTGTTTATTGTAGTGCTTGTGCACGTTCCCCGAGGGCGCACGACTGGTTATGTTTGTGCCTTTATCTTATTGTTCTGGATACCGTTGGTTTTGCTTAATAAATCTCTGGTTATTACCCAGTTCTGCTCTCCTGCGCCTGACTTCTCTGCCGACAATTACGCACCCCGCTACAGTTGTGCCTAGTGGGAACCTTCCACCCCTGTATACAATCTCCTCCTACCCTGGTTTGGTTTATCTTTGATCTCTGCTGCCTATAGTGTTCTGTAGATATTTATTTATAACCTTTATTTAACTAGGCAAGTCAGTTAAGAACACATTTTTATTCACAATGACGGGCTACCCCGGCCAAACCATAACAACACTGGGCCAATTGTGCGAAGCCCTACGGGACTCCCCATCACAGCCAGTTGTGAAACAGCCTGGAATTGAACCAGGGTCTGTAGTGACACCTCTAGCATTGAAATGCAGTGCCTTAGACAACTGCGCCACTTGGGAGCCCAACAAAGGAGGTGTTAGAACAAAGGAGGCATATTCTGTAGCATCATCATCATAGCTGTGACATTACACAATGGGGAATGTCTGTGGCATGGCGTCAACCCCATAACGTTAAAAGCCCCAAGTGTGTAGGGCAGGGTTCCCCAACTGGTGGCCCGCGGGTGGTTTTATTCCCCCCCCCCCCCCCCCCCCCATAATGCTTCAAAGATGACGTCAACAATGTATTACTTCACAGAGACAGGGCAACAGGACATCTTCAACCTCATAGCATCCTGTGGAAACCATCATCAACCACCAAGAACCTCTCAGATGCGGCGAAGACCCAAAGGAGAAGTGTCTGTGGAATCTTTAGCGTGCTGGCTCTTCAGCTCTTCTGATGCTCTTCTGATGTACACCATCATACCTCAAACGTGAATTGTGCTTCAACAGGGCATGAAGGAGATGCTGCTTATAGGATCAGCCTCCCTACAAATGATAATTGGCTGTTTTCCCACAACTCTGCGTTGATCAGCTTAATGTCTCTTTGTTCACTTTTTAATAGCAACGCCTGAGCTGTAGGTGAAGCATTTACCGGATTGGGAGAGTATAGACATAGAATTGTGATGACTAGTCCAAAATATGACTTGTATGGGGGGTCTTCCATCCCTTTACTTAGATTTGTGTGTATTAGGTAGTTGTTGTGGAATTGTTAGATTACTTGTTAGATATTGCTGCATTGTCGGAACTATAAGCACAAGCGTTTCGCTACACTCGCATTAACATCTGCTAACCATGTGTATGTGATCAATAAAATTTTATTTTATTTGATTCATAATTCTTATGTACATTTCAGTGTTTTTCTGTCAGCGAGTCACCGCTTCTAGAAAGGTTCTTATTGTCTTATCTTGTATTCCATTCATACATTTGCATAAATCCCTTTTCCACCGTATATCTCTTTTCCATCATGTATTTCAGGTTTCATACAGTATTTTTCAATGAGAAGACATAATCCGGTCCAAGTTGTATGAAGGAGATAAAAGATTACCACAAGTTCTGTGACCTTGACCAGACCTTGACCATGTGGACTTTATTGGAGGAAAAGACGTGTTAGTCAAGTAACGGAGAAATAGAGTGTGCAGAATGTGGCAGATACGTTTTAAGAATGGATTAACTGTTCGCCCTAACTCAAAGGAAGGAATCGCAGCATGCATGGTCAGACGATGCCTGATCGTCAGCGCCACTGAGCACATGTCAACTCCGTAATACCCCGACAGAGAAAGATTGACATAGCACTGGGTTGAAAATTATTGGGTGTCTGTCCCCAAATTTCACAGCACAGCGGACTGAGTGAAGTGGGAACTGGATTTAGAGAGGAGCTGCTGGATCACAGGCACTAGATGGGATTCAATTTCTATCATCCCACTTAATAGCACATGGTGCTTTTACACTTTATTTGTGAGAATGAAGCCACCGAATATTAGATATCCCTCTTGGCGGCACACCTACCGTACTGTGCTGTCGATTCGTTACAGTCTTTAGAGTAACTTTAATGAAAAAAATAAAAAATTCATCGGAAATCAAGTTTTAGGCTTAGTTATAGTGAAATACGTAAATTCTGGTCTTCATTATGACAGTTCGTTGCAAAAGTGATATATTTTGGTATTTTGTAGTAAATCTAGCTCTTTTTGCCCCTAGCGGTTCAACTCTACCATTGAAATCAGTCACGTGTTTCTTTGTAAATAGCACAACAGGAGAAAGCAGGAGCAGGTGAGTCCAGATGTGTATTGACAGGTGTCGCGTTTTACATTGGAAGTAAAGTGTTTTTTTGCTTCAACAGTGATCAGAGAAAAGTAGTTACTCGTCAGTCAGTCTGCTGATAGAATGCCCGTTTTGTGAATTCTCATCTGAGCTTAGAAGTGCAACTGAAGTACAAAATGAGTCTGATGCCGAGCAGAAATTACAATAAGAAGCATTTTAGATCTTTGTTTCCAAAACACAGCAAGATATTTCTAATGCGTTTTTATTTGTTTTCCGATATGAAAAACAGCATTAACACAACCCTAGTTTAACTTGCTATCTAAGTACTGTAAGTGGCTGAATTGAAGGTGATGGGGCATCATATTGTATTAGCTTTCTGCCATGTCTGAGAAGGCAAAGCCCTTTTGGATTAGTTATTTGTACAGCTGCTACTGCTATATTGATTTCCTTGCGTTTTTCTCCTCCACACAGACACAGCATGTAGGCATGCTGTTGGAGAGCCAGTACTGCATGCGTCAAAACTTAGATCGTTTGCACAATGTCTTTTGTAAATGTCCTAACTCACCAAAAATGACATTCGGTAGCTCCTACCTATGAGCTAGATTGCCTGTCTTTGTAATTTGTTCATTGACATATTAGCATATTTAGCTAGCAGCCTCAATGGAAATTTGCTATTACTTCTTTTGGCTCCCCCTTATGAACTAAACTGGTAATACCGTGTATCCCGGGGTGAGAGAAGGACGGTATGACGTATGTGGTATCCGCCCAACCCTAATACACTCCCTTCTATATGTGCTGGGAGGTACCACCACAAGGCTTACTATAAAAGCAGGTGACAGCGCACCTTATTTGCCAATTGTCTTGGTAAGTGGAGTGTGCCAATATATTTTGCATGATGCTTCCTTGACTAAACTACTCACATTAAATAAAACTCAAGGCAGTAAGGCACATTTCTGCATATGACCAAATTCAACGTTTTTGCTTACCGCTTCATACATATCTATGTGCTTTTAAAAAGAAGGGAAAAAAACATGCAGCCTATGAGGATTATACATTTATATTCATAGCTACATCCAGGGTTGGGGAGTAACGGATTACAAAAAAATGTTAACGTTACGTTACCAGCGAAAAATATTGTAATCAGATTACAGATACTTTTGAAAAACTAGATGATTACTTCAAGGATTACTTTTAAATTCAGAAAGGATGTTTGCGGAGCAGGAATAGGCTTTTGTAGGCTCCAGTCCAAGGTATGTCTTCCAATGGTGCGACTGCTGTCGGCATCCAAAGACTATTCAACTTGAATAAATGCTTGGAGGTAAGGATGATAGCGGTGGTGTAGCCTACGGGCGATACGGATATCACTTATTATTGATGTCTACATAGCGCATTAATGTGAATCACACTGCTGCTCTCTCATTTAGCTCTTTGTGCCTTACGGATTGTGTTTGTTGTGGATGGCTGTTCACAAATCTAAATGTGTATTTGAACCCGATAATGGTTGAATTCAAGAAGTTTAAGCTGCCTATCAATCATTGTTTTTGAAACCAGTGGACAGCCAGTGAAAAATGCGCTCTTGCAACAGCTCCATAGTGCGGATCGCAGCCTATTGATTAAAAGTGGGGCTTTTATTGCTCAATCTAATTCATGCTGATAAAGAAATTAATCCATAGGTCTAATAGACACATGCACAAACTCGCACACTTTTGATAGACTTAAAGGGGCAATCTGTTGTTTCTACATCCATGTATTTACTTATAAATTATATATTCATTGATTCTTGAAGAATATAACTTATAAATGCCTCATGAGCTTAGTTCAACTGTCACACTCGCTGAGAACCCAACATATAAGCTTGTTTTACTCCACTGTTTGTAAACATTGTAAATGTAAACAAACACTGTATAGCCTCAAAACATGGTTAAAACAATCATTTTGATATCATGGATGGTCAGTCCTTGCATCTATAGCTCTGTCTATTAATCTGAGAGTGGTTACATTTCTCCAGGCCCATCCCTCAGCTTTTTACCAAAACAGAGGCGAGGTGGTGATTTTGTTATTGTTTCATCTGTGGATTTGCCCTTTAAACAGCTGCATATTATCAAGGTATCAAAGTGTCACCAACAAAAATGTAAACAATGGGCCTGAAGCAAATGCAGCATATGGCATTAATTTTTCACATGTAAATAGCACTTTTTAGTAGCGCTCAAAGCATGCCATTCCATGAGAGCAGCATGAATTTTTCAACTCGAATCAATGAGCCTAATCAGTCCTCCATGACAACAAAATTATAAACAACAGAGTAGGGCTGGCCAATAAGTCCTTAGTTTTGGGGTTATGCTCAGGTAAAACTATTTGGCTAATCTATACTTCCATATTTCCAAGTCCTATTCTTGATGATCAAGGGGTATAACATTTATTTGAATGACTGGAATTCTGATAGACTTTGGTTTTTAATGTAAAGATATAGTTGAATTATTATATATAGTAGAAAGTGATGAGTTTGAAGAAGCTTACATAACCAACTTATAAAGTAAAATTTAACATCCATATATGACCAGCTATGTAAACTTTAACGTTGATTTATCCTGCAATAGATGTTGTTCAATTGGTAACACACATTTTTGTCTTCTAATACCTCTTAAGGGGAAAGTAATCTTTTATTTATTTTTATTTAACCTTTATTTAACTAGGCAAATCAGTTAAGAACAAATTCTTATTTACAGTGACGGCCTACCAAAAGGCAAATGGCCTCCTGCGGGGACGGGGGCTGGGATTAAAAAATATTATATATATATATATAGGACAAAACACACATCACGACGAGAGACAACACAACACTACATGAAGAGAGACCTAAGGCACCAACATAGCAAGGTAGCAACACATGACAACACAGCATGGTAGCAACACAACATGACAACATCGTAGCAACACAACATGGTAGCAGCACAAAACATGGTACAAACATTATTGGGCACAGACAACAGCACAAAGGGAAAGAAAACAATACATCATGCAAAGCAGCCATAACTGTCAGTGAGTGTCCATGATTCCTTGAATGAAGAGTTTGAGATAAAACTGTCCAGTTTGAGTGTTTGTTGCAGCTCGTTACAGTCGCTAGCTGCAGCCGAACTGAAAAGAGGAGCGACCCAGGGATGTGTGTGCTTTGCGGACCTTTAACATAATTTGGCTGGCAGAACGGGTGTTGTATGTGCAGGATGACAGGATGACGCAGACTCACATTAAGCATCTCCAATCCAAAATTAAATCAGGAATCGGCTTCCTATTTCGCAACGAAGCATCCTTCACTCACGCTGCCAAACATACCCTCGTAAAACTGACTATCCTACCGATCCTTGACTTTGGCGATGTCATTTATAAAATAGCCACCAACACTCTACTCACCAAATTGGATGCAGTCTATCACAGTGCCATCTGTTTTGTCTCCAAACGCCCCATATACTACCCACCACTGCGACCTGTATGCTCTCGTTGGCTGGCCCTCGCTTCATATTCGTCGCCAAACCCACTGGCTCCAGGTCATCTATAGGTCTTTGCTAGGTAAAGCCCCGCCTTATCTCAGTTCACTGGTCACCATAGCAGCACCCACCCATAGCACGTGCTCCAGCAGGTATATTTCACTGGTCACCTCCAAAGCCTATTCCTACTTTAGCCGCCTTTCCTTCTAGTTCTCTGCTGCCAATGACTGGAACGAATTGCAAAAATCACTGAAGCTGGAGACTCATATCTCCCTCACTAACTTTAAGCATCAGCTGTCAGAGCAGCTCACATATCAACTGCACCTGTACATAGCCCATCTGTAAATAGCCCATCCAGCTACCTCATCCCCATATTGTTATTTTATTTTTTATTTTTTTCTCTTTTGCACCCCAGTATCTTTGTTTGCACATCCATCTTCTGCACATCTATCACTCCAGTGTTAATTGCTAAATTGTAATTACTTCATCACTACGGCCTATTTATTGCCTCACCTCCCTAATCCTACCTCATTTGCACACACTGTATATATATTTTTTCTATTGTGTTATTGACTGTACGTTTGTTTATTCCATGTGTAACTCTGTGTTGTTGTTTGTGTCGCACTGCTTTGCTTTATCTTGGCCATGTCGCAGTTGTAAATGAAAAATTGTTCTTAACTGGCCTACCTGGTTAAATAAAGGTGAAAAAAAAGGACTGCAGTAGATATCTCAGATAGGGGGGAGTGAGGCCTAAGAGGGTTTTATAAATAAGCATCAACCCATTGGGTCTTGGTGCGGGTATACAGAGATGACCAGTTTACAGAGGAGTCTAAAATCTAAAAGTAACAGAATGTAATCAGATTACGTTACTGAGTTTAGGTAATCCAAAAGTAACGTTAGTATTACAATTTTGGACAGGTAACTAGTAACTGTAACGAATTACATTTAGAAAGTAAGCTACCCAACTCTGGCTGCATCCATCATAACAAGAAATAGATGACAATGGTGGTCGTGTCAACTTAGTGTAGTTTTTTCTTAACTGCTGTCAGGATTAGCGGTGCATTCTGCTAAAACAGTTTGTTCATAGTGCAATGGTTTTGAGTTCTCATTCCACATGGGGCAAATGTGATTTTTCGTCTCAAGTCCTTTATTCACAATATTCATCCCGTGCCCATAACCTTCTAATTCTGAAAAGTGAAGGCATACCTGTGAAAGGGGTCGCCCTGGTAGTAGTTGTTAGTCTTAGTGAATAAAAACCTATCTGTGAGTTAATTTGACCATTGGAAAAAGAGCTACTGCGTTAACACTGCAATGCGGGCTAGATTGAATTGAGCCCCTAATCTTCATTTTCAAGGTGATGATTGTACGTTTCTTACTAACACAATACAGCAATAAATGTGAGTTCACATTAGAAAGATTTATTTTGCACCCCATAGGAGATTAAATTTACACTGCAAGTGGCAATACAGTGGATATCAGAAACTTGGCACCTTACCACTGTGTGCTAACTATCCAGAGCTATATTAGCTTGCAATGTACATCATTTTATTGTCAGAGCGTGCCAGTGGACTTTGGTGAGTATGCTTTAGTGATAAAGTGTTTGGGATCAGGTACAACTACGTTTACCCACCCCCAGAAGGAATATTTAAGCCGACAACTTTTCACCTGAATGCATTTTCTAAATGTATTTGAAGGGGTTGGGCAAAGGCTGAAATTGGCATTGAGAGTTACCCTTTAAGCCTCTCACCCTTTAAGCCTCTCTTTTACCACTATGGCCACATCTGCGTTTCCTGGGAAGTGAAGAGGTCATGGTGTAGCTATGAGATGTGGCACAAATAGTATTTTCAGGGGTGTTACTGACCTTTTATATGCTTATTAATGGGAGATATGGGGCCCTTAGTGGGGTCTGTGGGTCGCACAGACTGGGGATTGCATTGAGTCTGTCTCTTATACACATCTAGATGTGTATAAGAGACAGGTGTAGCTATGAGATGTGGCACAAATAGTATTTTCAGGGGTGTTACTGACCTTTTATATGCTTATTAATGGGAGATATGGGGCCCTTAGTGGGGTCTGTGGGTCGCACAGACTGGGGATTGCATTGAGTAACCTACATCTCAGGTTAGACATGGTTGCGGAGCTGATTCTATACCTACCGACACGTCCTGGTGACTCAGTGTAGTGTTCTGGGGTTGATGCTAGCTCACTGGATGTTACAGCCCAACCTGAGACGGCAGTTCACTACGGTAATGAATACATCAGTTACGAGTTAAGGTGGTGATGAAAGTATTTATTATAAATTGTATGGAAACCACAAGGAGGCAAAGTGTTGTGGGAGGCATTTCTGCATCCATATTCATTTAAATTGCTGTCATTTAACTTATGCTCGCATCCACAACCATGTTCATATCCGGTTGTGTGGGTATCCTCCGTCCTCACACCTACACCAGTGGTGGCTGGTGGGCGGAGATATCGGAGGACGTGCTTATTGTAATGGCAGAATCGGAATGAATGGAACCGCATCGAACACATCAGAAAATGGTTTCCAAGTGTTTGATACCATTTCATTAATTCCATTCAAGCCATTACAATAAGCCTGTCCACCAGCTTCCTTTGCCCCACACTGACAATGTGGTTCAATTGCCATGATTTCACATGGGTTTACAGTAGTGCATTCCCTCTGACATAAACAGTATTTCTTGAAACCATCGCAGAGGGGGAAGACACACAGCAGTGGGGTGCATCCCAAATGACTCCGTATCACCTATAGTGCACTACTTTTGACCAGGCCTTATAGGGCTTTAGTAGTGGCCAAATGTATAACATACTGAAAGTGTTTTTGACATTGCTGTGCCTGTCCAACTACTGCTGTAATCCTGTGATAAGAACCTGTGTGCCATTTTTGTGTACTATATAGGGACTAGGGAGTACTATTTGGGACACAGGTCGTGAAGGTAATTCCTTATTGTTCCCCACTCACTCTAGTCAAGACCGAGATATGCCAATGAAATGACTCCCAGGCCGGATGTATGTCCACTACTCAGCTGCATCTTGCTCTCTGGGACAGTCCACATTTCAAGAGCGGTATCTAAAAGCAGTGTTCTCTTCCTCCTTCTCTGCCGCGTCACACTTAGTGTGTTGTGAATGCTGTAATGAATGTATTGTAATGTTTTTTTAATTGTGTAACTGCCTTAATTCTGACGGACCCCAGGAAGAGTAGCAGCTAATGGGGATCCATAATAAATACCAAATACACTGCAAATACATATGTACGCACATACACACACACACACACCTCAATAAATATTGACTGTAGTGGTGATTGTGTGTATGGGGGCTTCAGTTCAGAGGGTTTGACCTTCACAACGGAAATTATTATTATTGTTGTCTCGGCTCAAGTTAGGTTTGATTCCTTTTCTATCACCAGGACTGCATGGCCTGGCTGTGTGCGTGTGTGTTTGTATGTGTGTGCAGCTCATCCATTATGGACGCTAGCCGTCCCGTACCCTCAGAGGAACATGAAGCTGTTACTGTGACATTGGGCTCATTCTTCCCAAGACAAATAGAGAGAGAAAGAGAGAGAGCACTGCACAGCACTCTCACTGCAGCATGCAGCACCAGCCAAACTCACTCTCTCCCTCTCTCTATTGCTCTCTCTCTCTCTCTGCATTCACTCTGTCTGTCTGTTTCTCCCTGTCTCTCTCTCTGTTTGTTCCTCCCCACCTACTCTATCTATTTCTCACTCACTCACTTACTCACTTGTTCTCTCTCTCTCTCTGTCAGTCTGTCCCTATCTACCTGTCCCTGCCACTCACTCTTTCTTTGTATCTCTGCCTCTGTACAGTATGTCTTTTTCACTCTCTCCTCACTTCTCTCTATTCCTCTGTCCCTCTCGCTCACTCCTGCTCTCCTATCTTGACACCACGTTTTGCTGGACTCACTCTCTGACTGTTCTTTTGTCCCTGATCGATGGGTGTGTTGTGTTCCCTCCGTCCTTGACAAGCATCTCCATGTCTGTGGTTTCGTACCAAATGACACCCTGTTTGCTATATGGTGGACTTCTTTTGACCAGGGTCCATAGGGAATAGGGTACCATTTGGGACTTTGCCTGTGTGTAGACTAATAGACTCAACCCCATGGTTACTCTGCCTCTCTGACCCGTGGGAAGGGGACATAGGCGTATGTTCCAAACACTGCACCTCTCCCTGCTCATGTGAGCAATGACTCAGGACAACCGCCCCCATCAATCTGTTGACATCCTCCGAGGATGAGGAAAGTGTGCAAACGGAGAGGTGGGTGTGTTTGTTTGTATCTGCCAGTATGCTTTTTGTTCATTATTGTATGTGTGTGTGTGTCCTTGTATCTGCATTATGTTTCTGTTTATTTATGTGTGCGTACATTCGTGCCAGTGTCTGTGAATGAGTGTTTTTATGTGTGCGTGCGTGCATGTTTCTGTGTTTTTAGAGAGAGATCTCAGCTCTGCCTCTCCCTACAACCTCCTGCTGTAGCTGATGGATGTAAAGGCTGGTAGTGCTGTTATGCTGGGCTCTGAACGCCAAATACAGACTCTACTGATAGAAGGAAGAAAGAGAGGAGGGAAGGTAATGAGAGGAGAGGAGGGGATGGGAGGAGAGAAGAGAAGAGAAGAGAAGAGAGGAGAAGGAGAGAGGGAGCGTGTGAAGGATAGATTGAGGCTAAAAGTAAGAAGAGATAGAAAGGTTGTCTGCCCTGGTCAGCACACATCCAGCCTCTCTGAGCTACAGAGCACAGGTTTCTGCCTTTCTCTTTTATCTCCATCTCCTCTCTCCTGCATCCATCTGGCACGCTCTGCTCTGGGCTCGACCTGTTCCGGGACTGCTGCACTGTCGTCACACAGGGAGGACCTTTCCACACATACACAGTCTCTCTCTCTCACACACACACACTCTCACACCTCACACACACGCAGGCACGCACACACACAGTCTCTTTCAC
Organism: Salvelinus sp. IW2-2015; assembly: GCF_002910315.2. Classification (NCBI taxonomy): domain Eukaryota; kingdom Metazoa; phylum Chordata; class Actinopteri; order Salmoniformes; family Salmonidae; genus Salvelinus; species Salvelinus sp. IW2-2015. Next base: position 27,215,760 of record NC_036860.1, on the reverse strand, counting down.
ACACACAAACACATATGCATGCACGCACACACACAGTCTCTCTCTCTCTCTCTCTCACACACACTCACACCWCACACACACACACACACACACACACACACACACACACACACACACACACACAAAGTCTCTCTCTCGCACACATACACACACATCCCCCTTCGCCCCCTCTGCAGAACAGCCTGCCCCTCTGCAGGTTACCAACCAGTTACTGCTCCGCGACCCACCCACATGCTGTACACCCCCGCACTCCCCACAATCGTACCCGCGAGCCACTCACCTATCCCCCCCACCATCGTGACAGAATCCGTACACAACCACCCCCACCTCACCTTAACAAATGGGCCAGAAATGTGGTGCCCGTTCGTTCCCTTGTCTTAAAGTCGATTCACCATAAAGACCACATCACAACGGCATAATCCTGTTATCTGTCTCTGACATTTTTATGCATGGCATTGGGTTAAAGAGGGCCAGTCGTGTGTGTGTGTGTGTGTCAGGAAGGCGAAACATATTGGTTGGGCTGCATCCACCAAGGTACCATCTCACGATTACCCCCCTCTCATCACCCACCTCGACATCCATGGCTATCTATGCCCCACTCCGTTGACCTACCCCGCAAAGTGCTGGCAGCAAATAAACAGGGTTGTCACAGTTGCACCGCCTCACAGTCACATCCATCAGCCCGCCCGTTCCTAAGTCAGCAGCTTTAAAAAATTAAAAAAATGAATCTCCATTAAGAGATGTGCTGGCGCAAGTCAATTGATTGTTGAAGTACCGGTATCTGTGAAAAATCAATGTAAAACCAGTGGAGCTGCTGCGATTGAGTTACAGGCTTGATGTATGCCAGAGAGCACACCTAGGCTATGTCCCAAACAGCACCCTATTCCCTGTGTAGTGCGCTACTTTTGACCAGAGCACTATGGTCTAGCCTGTGGGTCCTGGTCAAAAGTAGTGCACTATATAGGGAATAGGGTGCCATTTGGGAGGCAACGTAAAGACATGACCAGAGAAAAGCAGGTTAACCTAACTACTACGCTGCAGGGTTCTGCTTTGAGATGTAGTGTCGCGTTGTTAATATTCTGGATGGAAACAACTACAGAGAGCAAGCTAGCAAATGTGCTGTAGCTAGTAAACAGCGAGGCGCATGTCGTGTCTCACTCTCCATTCCTTTTCCCCCTGAAAACCGGATGTCTGAGGATGGGGCTGAGGTGGCGCTAGTGGGAATCAAACCCACAAGCGCCATGCTCCACCAACTGAGGCACACAGGAACACCTTTAGACAGGAATGTTTGTAGTAAAAGACATTCCGCTCATGAGCAAAAAACGCTAAGTCGTTAATAATGATCATGAATAAAGTGATTTCAGTTAATGCATCTTTGTGTTCCAGAAAACCATGCCAATCCCAGGGAGCACCAACTGACACTTGACGTCCACGGATGTTGAATATTGGTTGAAATTTGGTCAGTCTGCCTTGGCCTCGTCTACAGATGTTAGTTATTGTGCCAGCACGGCCTGGTCTTTATTTGACCCTCAAATAGACGGTTAGAGAGATATTTTCGACGTCTATAAAATACATTTAAACTTTCACTCTGCACCAAATTCTGAAATATTTTCTATGTCTTTTCAATTAGATGCTACAGTTCATGAATGGCTGTTACGTCAAGATATGCCATGCTGTTAACTTAATCACCAGTAAAGTCAGTGTGGGAACAACAGCATTGTCAGGCGAGTGACAGATGTTCTAGAGCCGCCCACCAGCTCAGAGAGAGGCATGTTGGGAATGCCCTCCGGGTCTATACTGCGTTTGTATAGCGCATTAATTTGATACAGTTAATATTTGTTTTTGGTCTGAGCTATATATACCCTCCTGTTTATTGTCCCTCTCCCTTTCTCTACTCATAAATATTGCATTCCCCACCTGTTTGGTAGCCTCAGCTGAGGTACATAGAGGAAATAGAGCAAGTGTCCGTTTACTGTTATTCATTCAAGAGGTACACCAGCACTGTAATACAGAGTTTGTTTTCCCTTTACATGTCGTCTTTGGCTGTTAGATATTGTAAAATCCCTGATGCGTAAAAAAAAAAAAAAACAGTATCGGAACCAAGCATTTTGTTTACCGGTATTATGCTTGAAGATTGTATCTACTTTCTTGAATTTAGGGTAATTTTCTATAAATGTGACCATTGGGATTATGTATATTCATACAGGGTATGGCAAAGTTAATGAAGCAGAGCCACAGTTTCCATGTCTGCAGCAGTGAAATTATGTTTTCAGTGTCCCTAGTGGGTTAGTCAAAGTTTTCCTTGTTGGCGGTTTTCGCTGGCTTTCACTTTTCTAGCTGTTAATTTTACCGTAGAGAAGCTTAATAACCCTTTACACACGTGTAAATTGGCCTATATGGATAGGGCTAAATTGAAATGTTTCTTACAGAAGAAATATGGAAAGCATATGCATACAGTGCCTTGCAAAAGTATTCACCCCCCTTGGCATTTTTCCTATTTTGTTGCATTACAACCTGTAATTTAAATAGATTTTTATTTGGATTTCATGTAATGGACAAAATAGTCCAAATTGGTGAAGTGAAATGAAAAAAGATAAGTGGTGCGTGCAATTATATTCACCTCCTTTGCTATGAAGCCCCTAAATTAGATCTGGTGCAACCAATTACCTTCAGAAGTCACATAATTAGTTAAATAAAGTCCACCTGTGTGCAATCTAAGTGTCACATAATCTGTCACATGATCTCAGTATATATACACATGTTCTGATAGGCCCCAGAGTCTGCAACACCACTAAGCAAGGGGCACCACCAAGCAAGCAGCACCATGAAGATCAAGGAGCTCTCCAAACAGGTCAGGGACAAAGTTGTGGAGAAGTACAGATCAGGGTTGGATTATACAAAATATCAGAAACTTTGAACATTCCACGGAGCACGATGAAATCCATTATTATTATTATTTTTTCATCTGCAGGGACTTAAAAATTGAAGGAATGATGGATGGCGCTAAATACAGGGAAATTCTTGAGGGAAAACTGTTTCCGTCTTCCAGAGATTTGAAACTGGGACGGAGGTTCACCTTCCAGCAGGACAATGACTTTAAGCATACTGCTAAAGCAACACTCGAGTGGTTTAAGGGGAAACATTTAAATGTCTTGGAATGGCCTAGTCAAAGCCCAGACCTCAATCCAATTGAGAATCTGAGGTATGACTTTAATATTGCTGTAAACCAGCTGAACCCATCCAACTTGAAGAATTGGCAAAAATCCCAGTGGCTAAATGTGCCAAGCTTATAGAGACAGACCCCGAGAGACTTGCAGCTGTAATTGCTGCAAAAGGTGTCTCTACAAAGTATTGACTTTGGCAGCGTGAATAGTAATGCACGCTCAAATTGTCAAGACTCCAGCCAGCCTAGTCATAGACTGTTCTCTCTGCTACCACACGGCAAGCGGTACCAGAGTGCCAAGTCTAGGTCCAAGAGGCTTCTAAACAGCTTTATACCCCCAAGGCATAAGACTTCTGAACATCTAGTCAAATGGCAACCCAGACTACTCACATTGCCCCCCTACCCTCTCCACACCACTGCCACTCTCTGTTGTCATCTATGCATAGTCACTTTAATTAACTCTACCTACATGTACATACTACCTCAACTAACCGGTGCCCTTGCACATTGACTCTGTACCGGCAGCCCCTGTATATATATTTTTTACTGCTGCTCTTGCTTGTTACTTTTATCTTTTATTCTTATCCGTATTTTTTTGAAACTGCACTGTCTGTTAGGGGCTCGTAAGTAAGCATGTGACTAATACAATTTGATATGATTTTGATTTGATTTTCAAGTTTTCCATTTTTCTTGGTCTTGTTGTTTGTTTCACAATAAAAAATATTTTGCATCTTCAAAGTGGTAGGCATGTTATGTAAATCAAATGATACAACCCCCCCCAAAAAAATCTATTTTAATTCCAGGTTGTAAGGCAACTAAATAGGAAAAATTCCAGGGGGGGTGAATACTTTCGCAAGCCACTGTAATCATGGTAGCAATTGAAAGGGGATCATGGGAAAATAATTAGACCAAAGCTGAGGACACAACAGTTCACCTGACACAAGACTGAATCCAACCATTACACTGTTGATTTCATGTGTATTTTATATTTACTGTACTTTTTGACACATTTGTGGATGACAAAATCTGAAAATACTCTGGATACAGGTGCAACATAAGGCAATACAATGACAAGGGTTTGAGTGAGAGGATTAACTGGTGTCTCCAAATGGCTACACACCTATCCAAAGTGTGTCCAGTTTTGAGCTCTCCTAGCTGTGCCATTCAGGAACTAGAGCAAGCATACTTGTAGTTGTTTTGTTTGGAACACAGCCCTGCATCCCAACCATCACACAAGTACTGATGTTGGTTACGCAATCCAAAAATGGTCGATTATAAATCGCAATCTGGGTTAGGGGGGCATAATTTGAAAGCTTGTTTTATTGCCAACATGCTTGCTAAGTTATAAAATCCGACCTTACAGTGTTAGGCTTTCACAAGGCTATTCAAAGAAACAGATTGTAATTTTGGTGCGCATTGAAAGGAGTCATGAGTGCATACATGTGCGTGTGCCGCGGCAAATGTTGTTCACACTAGACAAACATAGGGTCATTCTGTTCAGAACAACCCAGGGTATGACGCCATGTCATCTTGTAACTGTACATCAAACATAGTGATCATAAACGTTGTATATGACATGAGTTTTACGATATGGACTCACATGTGTTTGTCTTGCTTGTGTGATATCAAATCAGTGTTTATTATAATCCTCAACATCTCATCTTTCAAAATACATAGATTTCTCTTAATATACAGAATTTCCCTCTCTCAAACAAGAAAATGTTTGCTAAAGTTGCCCAATTAGCTTGAGGAATGGGGGCAACTTCTTGTCGCGTGCGGTGTTCAAGTTCAGTACGGCTGTCAGTCAAAACCCATACAGCGCCGCTTCACAGCCTGAGCTCTGAGGTCATGTATAGCATGTTACTGTACAGCCACTGCGTTCCAATTTAAGAGTTTATCAATGTCTAAATCTGTTATTTTCAACCCGTTAACGGGTACGAGTGTAAAGAGCTACACAACGTGAAGTCAATCAAGTATGCCCTCATTTGGTTGGGAATATAGTTGTGGTTGTTTGCTGGTCTCGTTTTAGTGAGTAAACTAAGTGATTTATTTATATAATACTCATACAACCTGGACAATAATGTCTGTTTAGTGGGTTTTTTTAAATCTGAAAAATTTGTCGATGTGGCCTTTAGCAAGGCACTTAACCCTAATTGCTCCTGTAAGTCACTCCGGATAAGAGCGTCTGCTAAATTACAAAAATGTAAATGCATTATATAGAGAATAGAGTGCCATTAAGGACTCCATGACTGTGTTTACTTTTTGTGTACTTTGAACCTGTTTGTGATTGTGAGCTCGGCCTTGCAGTAAGAATGCTATATCTGTCTTATTACACGCCTGTCATTTTACCTTTTGGGTGTTTGCAAAATGCTAACATGATTATCGAAATGAATATTAGCATAGCCTTGCGTTGTGGTCAGTCATGGACTTTTCCTTTGAATCCCAAATGGCACCATATTCCCTGCATAGTGCACTACTTTTGACCAGAGCCCCATGTGCCCTGTTCAAAAGTAGTGCACTATAAGGAATAGGGTGCTATTTGGAACGTAGCCTTACAGAGTGGTAAGTACCAACAACACAGTGAAATATTAATCACTACATTTTAAGTGTAATTGTGAGCAATGCTTCCTGCTGCGCCCACTCTTTTTTTTCTCTCCTCTTGTCAAGAATACGATCATGTATGGCTGTCTTGCTGACACTCTATATTTTTTATATCCCTTTTCAATTAATATTCTCTCTGATCTTAATATAATGCCACATCTGCATTAATCATTGTCCCCACTAACTTTGGACTGTGAAATTAGGTACTTCATTAGCGAACTGGGATCCGCCTTCTGAATGGATTTTTCACTCATTACTCAATAAGGATATCCAGTGTATTCAGAAAAGTATTCAGACCCCTTGACTTTTTCCACATTTTGTTACGTTATAGCCTTATTCTAAAATGTATTAAATCGTTTTTTTCCCTCGTCAATCTACACACCATACCCCATAATGACAAAGCAAAATAAACAATATATTCCAGTTTCAATGGGCACAATGCCTCTGGAAAGGATCAAAGGTAAACAAGGATTTCAGTTCTCCATAGTGTTACTGTTAGACACTCATCCATGATATCCTACTGGCTTATTGCCCTGGCACTGGAGATGGAGCCCTTCTATGTTTCTGTCCGAAATGCCACCTTGGTCCCTATGTGGGGCACTATTTTTGACCAGGGCCCATAGAGCTCTGGTCAAAAGTAGTGCACTATTTTGGGAATAATGTGCCATTTGGGACACAGCCTCTATCTCATGGCTCTGGACTTCCCTCTACTCACTGAGGGCTGGAGGGAAGTCTGCTCGCTTGTGGTGTCCAACACCCCAGGACTGGGCTTCTGGGCTCCCTCACCCCCCTGAATGGTTTGGAAACCACCCCTAATACACCAGATGGCTGCTGGCTACGATATCATTCTTAGCCCAAGCCTAGAAAATGTATACTGTAGCTAAGACACAAGCTGGGGTAAGAAAACAACATTAGGGACAACATCAAAGGGTATGTGGTACAGCCTCTCAATAGAACAAATGTGACCCACCACCTTGATTCGGCCTATGTAGCAACATTTGAAATTGTGTTTTTTTATATTGAATAAAAGTAGAGACTCAGAGCTACAAAATCGTATATCCTACACAACAGTTGAGGAACAATGGGAATATAATTCTGCTTTGAAATTTGATAAACTTGTAACCCCACTTTTGAGAAAATTGCCTGTGAATGTTTTGGTACACCTACTGGAGAGCTCTTCTTTGTCTACACCCATTTAGCATCGTTCACACCCTCTTAAGCCATCAATCTCTTTAAGGATTCACATGTGAAGCCATGTGCTAAACAGAGTGAGTAAAGTAGTGTGGAAAATAACCAAAGATTAATACTAAAAGTGGTGAAAGTAGTAGCAAAAAGTAGCATTAAAAATAAACTTTATCTAGTCCTTGGCCTATGTCCTAATCTGACATTGGTGCAGGTCATGTTCTTCACATTACCATATGTGGTAAACACACACTATATCAAATAAAATAAATGTTTATTTGCACATGATACAGAAGGTGTAAACTGTACAGTGAAATGGTTACTTGCATAGTGGAGTCTTTTGTTTGGACCCATAATCCCAACCCATACTACCATGTACCATGCATGAATCTGTAGGTAGCTAAAGGTAACCAACTAGGTTCAATGTTAGATAGTTAGCTAATGTTAGATAGCTAGCATTAGGCTATAACTTCCAATGAAAACAACTTTCTGACAAAATTAGAAACAGCTCTTAGCTAGCCAGCCAGCTAACGTTAGCAAGTTATACAACAGTATCCTTTAACTTGCAATGAAAACAACTTTCTGACAAAATTAGAAACAGCTCTTACACGTAATGTTAGCTAGCGAGCCAGCCAGGTAACTTTAGCAAGCTAGCCAACAGTACACTTTAACTTGCAATGAAAACAACTTTCTGACAAAATTTGAAACAAATAATATTTTAAAATGTAGCTAGACTCTTATACATAGATAAACTCTTCTCCCTCTCTGTCATGTATGCAATAGTTACCCTTAGTTTGAAGATGTAATCCAGAGACAGGTGTTATATACAACAGCCTTCTGTGTTCTCTTTTTGACTCCCACCACATTTGCAACCATATCCTGCTTCCACCGGGCATTCCACTGATTTCAAAACTCGGTCAGCTTCTTCCGTGACAACAATACTGTTGATCGCCGTTTCTTCCCCATCACTATCATCAGAAGACTCTACAATGTCTGGTTCAATGAATTTTTTTTAACCTACATCAGGGATTTCCATATCGTCTGATTCATTTTCAGAGTCAGAGAGCAACACTTTTGCAGTTCTTCATGATATTTAAAACAAAATGCTGCAGTTGAAAGGATTATCAACACATAGTGTTAAAGACAGAAGCATGCTACATGGCAGGCCAATCCAAACTAATCTCTTGGCATGTCCGGCCCAGCCAATCATGGCTAGAGGGAGGGTTCCTTTTTCTGTGGCAAAACCAACTAGGCTCGTAATTTAACAATTTGATTTGTATTTACAGATGTCATACAAGTTTGTTATTAAGGCACATGAAAGTTCACATATTCCAGAAGGCATTTCTGCCAAAAGACGCATTTTGATTTAAAAAAATCATGTTTACGTTCAACGGGAACGGGTCACAAATGTATCCACGTGGAGTCTTTTTTCTTGGCTTAATTGCCGCTTGAAGATTATCCTGACATGACTCAGGATAAGATCCAGATGCCGACACAGGAGACAGACAATCGGAATCTCAGATGTTTATTACAGAACGGGGCAGGCAAACAGCAGGTCAAGGGCACGCAGAGGTCAGTAATCCGAGGCAGAGTCAAACAGGGACAGAATGGCAGGCAGGCTCAGGGTCACGGCAGGGAGAATGGTCAGAACCGGGAAGACTTGAAAACAGAAACTGGAGATACGGGGAAACACGCTGGTAAGACCTGACAAGACAAGAAACAAAGGAAACGCAAGTATAAGTACACAGGTGATAATGGGGGAAAATGGGAGATACCTGGTATGGGGTGGAGACAAGCACAAGACAGGTGAAAAAGATCAGGGTGTGGCAATCCTTCACCTCCACAATGGCTTTTGACTCTGACAAATGTATTGTTGCTCTCCAGTAGACAAGGCACTTCTATTTTTTGGTGGCCCAGGCTAGCGCTTATTGCCTGCCTGTGTGCCTGCTTTAGACTCGTGTGGAGGAGACGTGTGGGAGTCTATTAAACAGTCTAATTGGCCTTTGTTAATGAGTGAGCAGCCTACCGGGGTCACGGGTTGGCCGGTGCTTGCTTCCATTCTTCCAAGCACAAAACCAGCTGCGGTCAGCATGGTCAGCCAGCCTAGTCACCGAGTGTTAGTCGCCTGCCCAGCTCTCTCATTTGCAGATGCACTCAGTGCATGAGGGAGAGAAAAAAAAGAGGCGGGAAGAAAGAAGCTTGGCACAAACTCACCGAGTTTTCTCTTCTATTGGCGCGCGTGGCGATTTCCCTTTGCGCTAGGCAGTTACACAAAGCAAGGCTGGGTGAGTGGGCATTGATTACATTAGCTCGCTCCTTCACTCTCTCGCTCACTCAGTTAGTTAGTCACTCATTGGCTCGCCCTGTCTGGTCTTTCTCTCTCCATTTGTCTTTTTTTCTTTCATGCTGCCTGTTTTGTCTTGCTGTGAGGATCGTACTCAGGCGAAAGTGGACTGAAGACAATCCTCTTCCTCTGTCAATTACTGTTACAAGCTCTTGATTATCATTATAGTTTCTCCTAATATGTGCTATTATTTCATATTTGGTACAAACTAATGAGAAATTATTATTTGAATACCACTTTCTTTGTTTTTTGATTTTGTACTTTTTACCCGTACGGACTCAGGAGAGGAGAAGGTCAAGAGGCATGTGTCCTCCAAAAACACGACCCCGCCAAGCCACACTGCTCGCTTAACCCTGCCACACCACTGTGTCAGAGCAAACACTGTACAACTGGCGACCGAAGTCAACATGCATGCGCCCGGCCTTGACAATGACTCGCTAGAGCGTGATGTGACAAGGACATCCCAACCGGCCGTACCCACCCCTAACCCAGACTACGCTGGGCCAATTGTGCACCACCTCATGGGTCTCCTGATCCCAGCCGGCTGCAACACAGCCAGGGGTCGAACCCGGATCTGTAGTGACGCCTCTAGCACCGCGATGCAGTGCCTTAGACCACTGCGCCACTCAGGAGGCCCTGAATAGCACTTTTTGACAGAATGTCTAAAAGGGAACTGGAAACACCTAAACAATCAATTGAAACCCTTATAGGCCAACTATCTTTAGGATGCACGCAATGGTCAAGCCAGGGTGGACTGCTCGCCCCATATGACTAATGAAAGGACAAACACTGGAGCTGAACCATACTGAATTGAACGAATGAGTGTGTGTTTATGTCACATTGATGGGGGGAATGTTGCGTTTATATACAGACGCGTATGAGTGAGTCAGACTCATTTGTTTGCTTGCTTATAAACAAGAGGCTGTAAGTTCACATGTGGCTGTGGTTGGCTCATACAGCAGCCTTTATAGGGCTTTTAAAGTATTACTCATCATAACTGGCTCTATGGCCGCTAAGCTACACAGCTGGAGGTTTTGCAGGAACACTAACTAAACACTATCATACTCCATTGGGGAAAATAGGCTATGTGGTTTTTCTATTATCCTCCATCTTGTTTCTATAATATTTTTTACACCTAGAACAGTGGTGTAATGTGGCTTGTGTCATTGTAAAGGGAAGAAGTGTAATACTGTAGGGCCATAGCCAGGGTCTGAGTTTTAGTGAGGTCCGGACGGGTGAGATTTCCCCCCCCCCCCCCCCCCGTCCAAATAAATTTGAGAGAGTTCAAGCTTAATTACTCAATTTCTATACAATTAAAACATTCTAAAATGCTATTTCGACCCCAGACAGTATCTCATTGGTTGTTGTAGCTTCATTCACTTCAGTCGATCTACAAACACATAGCCTGTTAGCTATTCAGAAATTGTACCAAATTGTATCATTTTAAAAGGCTAATTGATCATTAGAAAACCCTTTTGCAATTATGTTAGCACAGCTGAAAACTGTTTTGCTGATTAAAGAAGCAATAAAACTGGTCTTCTTTAGACTAGTTGAGTATCTGGAGCATCAGCATTTGTGGGTTTGATTACAGGTTCAAAATGGCCAGAAACAAAGTTGTATTGCTTCTTTAATCAGGACCACCGTTTTCAGCTGTGCTAACATAATTGCAAAATGGTTTTCTAATGATCAATTAGGCTTTTGAAATGATAAACTTGGATTAGCTAACACAACGTGCCATTGGAACACAGGAGTGATGGTTGCTGATATGTAGATATTCTATTTAAAAAATATAAAAAAATCTGCCGTTTCCAGCTACAATAGTCATTTATGACATTAACAATGTCTACACTGTATTTCTGTTCAATTTCATGTTATTTTAATGGACAAAAAATGTGCTTTTCTTTCAAAAACAAGGACATTTCTAAGTGACTCCAAACTTTTTTAGAAATTATAGCTAAACATTTATTAAAAATAATAAACAGAGTAAGATGGCGGCAGAGAAGAAGACGTTTTACGTGACCCCAGCCGATTGTGTATTTTTGTTTATTTGCATTGTTTTAAAAAAATGTTTTAACTTATTTTGTCCATAATGTTGCCGCTACCATCTCTTATGACCGAAAATAACTTCTAGACATCAGGACTGCGATTACTCACCACAGACTAGCAGATTCCTTTTTTAAATTTCACGACTCTGACGAGCCCGACGGGAAGGATATACTGCTTCCCTCGGGAAGAGGCCCCGATTCCTGTGATCTGCATGAAGATGAGGTGGAGAAGGAGGTGCCGAAGGGCGGGCTGCCTTCTGAGAGTTCATAGGCGATCGAATAAACCCCCACTTCCCTCCATTCTGCAAGCAAACGTGCACTCCTTGGAGAATAAAAACGGCAAGTTACGAGGAAGACTAACCTACCAACGGGACATTAAAAACTGTAACATCTTATGCTTCACGGAGTCGTGGCTGAATGATGACAAAATCAACATACAGCTGGTGCACGATATCTAAGGAAGTAGTGAACTATTGCTCGCCTGAGGTAGAGTATCTCATGATAAGCTGTAGACCACACTATCTACTTAGAGAGTTTTCATCTGTATTTTTCGTAGCTGTTTTACATACCACCACAGTCAGAGGCTGGCACTAAAGCAGCATTGAATGAGTTGTATTCCGCCATAAGCAAACAAGAAAACGCTCACCCAGAGGCGGCGCTCCTAGTAGCCGGGGACTTTAATGCAGGGAAACTTAAATCCGTTTTACCAAATTTCTCTCAACATGTTAAATGTGCAACAAGAGGAAAAAGAACTCTGGACCACGTATACTCCACACACAGAGACGCATACAAAGCTCTCCCTCACCCTCCATTTGGCAAATCTGACCATAATTCTAGCCTAAAACCCCAAACAGCAAGCAAAGCAGATGTAGAAGCATGGTGGCTCTGAAAAACTATCTAGAAAGGCAGGAACCTAGGAATAAACCTAGAGAGGAACCAGGCTCTGAGGGGTGGCCAGTCCTCTTCTGGCTGTGCTCGGTGGAGATTATAAGAGTACATGGCCATTTCAGGCCAGATTGTTCTTCAAGATGTTCAAACATTCAAAGAGATGGGAGAATCTTCCAGAAGGACAACCATCTTTGCAGCACTCCACCAATCAGGCCTTTATGGTAGGGTGGCCAGAGAGAAGCCACTGCTCACTAAAAGGCACATGACAGCCCGCTTGGAGTTTGCCAAAAGGCACCTAAAGGACTCAGACCATGAGAAACAAGGGGACTGGGAGACTAGTGAGGATTGAGGGAAAGATTAACGAAGCGAAGTACTGGGAGATCCTTGATGAAAACCTGCTCCCGAGCGCTCAGACTGGGGCGAAGGTTCACCTTCTAACAGGATAACGACCCTAAGCACACAGCCAAGAGAACGCAGGAGTGGTTTCAGGAAATGTCGCTGAATGTCCTTGAGTGGCCCAGCCAGGAGAGACCTTAAAATATCTGTGCACGACGCTCCCCATCCAACCTGACAGATCTTGAGAGGATCTGCAGAGAAGAATTGGAGAAACTCCCCAAATACAGGTGTGCCAAGCTAGTAGCGTCATACCCAAGAAGACTCGAGGCTGTAATCGCTGCCAAAGGTGCTTCAACAAAGTACTGAGTAAAGGGTCTGAATACTTATGTAAATGTGATATTTCCGGTTTTGTCAAAAAAAAACATTTTAGCTTTTTCATTAAGGGGTATTGTGTGTAAAGAAAACAATTGAATCCATTTTAGAATAAGGCTGCAAAGTAACAATGTGGAAAAAGTCAAGGGTTCTGAATACTTTCCATTGAACTGTATAAATGCCTTTTGAGCTTAGTTCAACTGTCGTACCCCATCAGAACCCAAATATGTTTTATTCCAATGTTTGTAAACAAAGTAAATGTAAACAACCACTTAAAACATGGTTAACACTATCATTTTGATATCATGGATGGTTAGTCCTTGCATCCGTAGCGAAGTTTATGGATTTGAGAGTGGTTGCTTTTCTCCAGCGCCATCCCTCTGCTTTTTACTGAAACTGGCGGGGAGAAAGCTTCAATTAAGGATCGCTGCTTTAAACACCTTTTTAATAGAGTAATATTGTTATGACATTGTGCAATCCTCTAGTGAATGAGTTACTTTTGTTTCGTTTTAATTAATATCAAGCAAGAGTTCTGCAGTTGAGAAAAAAATATTCTTAGTATTGCAAACATAAACACAAAAGTATTGATAGCAAAACAAAATATTGCAAGGAAATCATTTAGAAATGCGAGAACAAATTAATTGTAAGTGCATGCAGAAAAAAAACATGTTTTCGGTGATCATTCTTTTATGATAACGCAATTGAATAAAATGCCTTTCTCTTTCCTGCAATTTTCCCTATTTTTGGTTATGTTCCCCTGGCCTTTGCTTTCGCTGCCTTTTTTCTAGTTGGAAGTTTTGGCACATTCATTCCAGCAACATAGAACCCTGCATCCTACTGCTGGTTTGCTAAGCAGGGTTGGTCCTGGTTGGTCCCTGGAAGGGAGACCAGATGAAGCTGGAAGTGGTGAAAAATAAGTGTGAAAAAAGCATATGGTTTTTTTTACGAGGGGAAAACACGTGCCGAAAACCATGTCTGACTCATGTGAAGATCCCCCCCCAAAAAAAATGTAAGTGATTTGTTTACACGTGTTTTTCACATGATTTTCTCAGGGGATTTTTTTAGGGAAGCACTCATTTAAATGTCCATATCCATCAAAAGCTGTCTCCCGGGATGACCTGTCAATGTGGCCTGGGCGGATCTGATCTATGTGGTGTCGGGGTGTGTGTATGTGTGTGTGTGTTAATGTTAGTGCCTGTCTATGTGTGTGAGCATGTGTGTAAGCATGTGTGCGCGTGTTTATTAGTTTGTGCATGCATGTGTGTGTTTATCTGTGTGTCTCACTATGCTGGTGTGTGTGTGTCCACTGTATAATGCCTGTCTCTTATACACATCTAGATGTGTATAAGAGACAGGTGTGTATGTGTGTGTGTGTTAATGTTAGTGCCTGTCTATGTGTGTGAGCATGTGTGTAAGCATGTGTGCGCGTGTTTATTAGTTTGTGCATGCATGTGTGTGTTTATCTGTGTGTCTCACTATGCTGGTGTGTGTGTGTCCACTGTATAATGCTCCTAACTTAACACGGGGTGGCAGTGTGTCTCTCTACAGCCCTGCTGATTGGAGTGAAATGCCGGGGCCATATTTGATGGATGCGCACCATTAACATGACAGCCCGTGAGCATCAATCTCTTCGGCCTGATTAAAATACAAGGTGATGCACAGTATTTACACACCCAGGTCAAGGACAGTGGCCCTTAGAAAATACTGTTTCCCAAATGGCACCCTATCCCCTATGTAGTGCACTACTTTTGACAAGGGCCCATAGGGCAGTATTTAGACACTTAGGGCAAGGACAGCGGCCCTAAAAAAACATGTAATGGGTTACAAAATGGCACCCTATTTAGGGCACTACTTTTGACCAGAGCCATATGGGCAAATGTGTCATTTGCAATTGTCATCTGACTGCTATGCTATCTAATACGGCAGAGATTGGGACATTATCTGACTAGAATATCGAAGAGCGGGGGAATATATCTACATAGATACAGTATATGTAGAGAGATAGATATGAGTTAGACAAGATATTTCCTTCGGCCTTGGCAATAATTACATAATTATAATGTATAAGCATGTATAAAGGCATAACATGAAAGTTATTATAAAGTGTTAAACGTATTTAATGTCAGTAATATTTATTGAATTAAATTGAATCACATTGATCGAGGATACCGCAGAACAAAGGGCAGTTCACAGTCATTGTACAGTAAAGCTCAAGATGTGCCTGTATTTTGAATGAGACTGAGCACCGAGTATCCGTTCCCTTCATACTGCGTTACTTGCGGTGTACTGTAGGGCTGGGCATCAATTGTGGTGTGCATGCGACAGCACTTACCTGGCAGAGAGTCAAACCTCTCTGTTACATACACCGTCGACCTGTCACCAAGAACCCGATGGTCACTCTGACAGAGCTCCAGAGTTCCTTTGTGAAGATGGGGGAACCTTCTGGATGGACAACCATCTCTGCGGCACTCCACCAATCAGGCCTTTACGGTAGAGTGGCCAAACGGAAGCCACTCCTCAGTAAAATACACATTACAGCCCACTTGGAGTTTGCCGAAAGGCACCTAAAGACTCTCATGAGAAACAAGATTCTCTGGTCTGATGAAACCAAGATCGAATTATTTGGCCTGAATGCCAAGTGTCACGTCTGGAGGAAACCTAGCACCATCCCTACGGTGAAGCATGGTGGTGGCAGCATTATGCTTTGGGGATGTTTTTCAGCGACAGGGACTGGGAGACAAGCCAGGATCAAGGGAAAGATGAACGGAGCAAAATACAGAGAGCCTTGATGAGAACCTGCTCCAGAGCGCTTAGGACCACAGACTGGGGCGAAGGTTCACCTTCCAACAGGACAATGACCCTAAGCACACAGCCAAGACAACGCAGGAGTGGTTTCGGGACAAGTCTGAATGTTCTTGAGTGGTCCAGCCAGACTTGAACCCGATCGAACATCTCTGGAGAAACCTGAAAATAGCTGTGCAACAATGCTCCCCATCCAACCTGACAAAGCTTGAGAGGATCTGCAGAAAAGATTGGGAGAAACTTCCCAAATACAGGTGTGCCAAGCTTGTAGCGTCATACCCAAGAAGACTTGAGGCTTCAACAAAGTACTGAGTAAAGGGTCTGAATACTTATGTAAATGTGATATTTCAGTTTTTTTATGTTTAATACACTTGTAAAAAAAAAAAATTACAAATGTTTACTTTGTCATTATGGGGTATTGTGTGTAGATTGAGGGATTTAAAAAACAATCTATTTTAGAATTAGGCTGTAGCGTAACAAAATGTGGAAAAGGTCAAAGGGGTCTGAATACTTTCCGAATGCACTGTATAGACACATCCTTTGTGTTTTAATCAAATCAACTATATGCACTGAGCTTGTCTGATGCTTTAAGCGCAATGTTTGATGGAATAATTAAGACACACAAATTATTAGAGGGAGTCCGACCGCAATTGATTTGATTGTGCTGGGCCGGGGTCAGACTTGCTGCACTATGTTAAAAGAAATGACAGCATGTGACTGTGTGACTAGCACCCGTTGTCTCTCTCTCCTCCCTGCTGCAGCGACCAACACAGAACATCAGTGTTTATTTATTTTTTGCTATTTCTTGACTAAAGAAATCTTGGTCGACCAACTGCATATCGACCAAACAATCGACCAGTCGACTAAATGGGGTCAGCCCTACAACACACATGTGCAGTGCACACACACACTCACACACACAAATGGGCACATGAATACACAGGTACACACACACTCTCACACACAGACGCACTGCTCCCCTGCTACTGTTATTTTCTTACTTTCATTCACATCCTTCCTCTACTCAGCTTTCTCTCCGGGAGTTGGGCTCTGGACTGCATTGCAGCACAGACTATGTTTCAACTAAAGTGCTGCCAAGAAATGTAAAGAGAGAGAAAAAACAGAAGCATAGGCAGTTTGTGAGTAGGTGGGTTATTGAGTGTCTTTGCCTTCTTTTCCGCCCCTGATAAAATGTCTCGTTTTTAAAAAATGTATCTGCGGAATTGAATTATTGAGGAGTAGATAACTTGACCGTTGCTTTGAGGTATGAATCAAACAGTAGAGATGTGGTCTGGACAAATTTACAGTGTCGAGTGGGTCTAATAAAGGGAAGCCAGCGGGGCAAGCAGAAGTGCTGAGGCCTGGAAACAGGCAGATCCATTGTCCTATAACTCACCATACTGTACAGAGAGAAGGGGGAGGAGGTAAGGGAAGGAGAGGAGGGGTGGGTGTAGGTGAGGAGAATGGATGAAGGGAGAGGAGAGGCAGGCAGAGGAAAGGGAGGGAAGAGGAGAGGAGAAGAGAGAAGGGGGGTGAGGAGGGGATGGGTAAGGGAAGGAGAGGAGAGGAGGGGATGGGTGGAGGTGAGGTGAGGTGAATGGATCAAGGGAGAGGAGAGGCAGGCAGAGGAGAGGAGAGGGAGGGAAGAGTAGAGGAGAGTGGGAGGAGGAGGGAAGGGGTGTGGAGGTGAGAGGGGATGCAGACAGAGGAGGGGTGGAGAGGAGGGGAAAGAAGAGAAAATAAGAGGAGAGGCAGGACTGGACACTGGTGTAGAACTGGAATGTCAAACTGTGAGCAGGATTTGCTTGGTTTTGTTCCCCTCCAAACATTAATGAACTGTTCTACAGTCATTGATCGTAAAAAAAAGTGCCAACTTGCCTTTTCCATATGTCAGGTCAGTACTCAAGTATAATCAGCAACATTAATTCCTGGATGATTAAATAAGGCGATCATATCTCCATATGAATCATCTGAATCTCAATTGAGTTTAGGCTTAGACACACAATAATTCACCACCGTCATTGACAAAGCTCCACATTGCTACTGTACTACAGGGAGTATCCGGCCAATATCATTGCATTTCTGGACCAGGTTTGTCACTTCCTAGTATTGTGGTTTGTCCAAGGGTTCATCCCCATGCCCAGCAGGACCACCATACGGTCAAAACACAATCACAATATGATCCCTCTCCGGTCCCAACCCCAAATACATCCGTCCGTACTCATTTCAAACACAATGGTCTGATTCCGGTTCAATTGCGGTCCCAAGCCCCAATTGCACTTTGCTATCATCTCATCATCTCATTGGCCAAGATGAGGTAAAAAGTTGGTTTCAGGTCAGGCTGGAGTATTCTCTATTGGCTTAGATCCAGCATGGTCTTGCTCTCATTGTCCACACTTCCCCGGCATACTGTAGCAATATAGGATTTCCCATTTCTATTGTCTTAGTCCTCTCCCTCCATTATCTCTGACTCAAAGAGACAAGCATTTGTCTAATTTGTCCAATTTGTTCGGAGAAAGCACTCCTCTGTTTTCCTTTGAATTCTCATCCATTTGATCTCATTTCGGAGCTGGAAATAATCAGCGTATCGGCCGTTCAAAACGAGCTAAGCTTATTCTGTCAGTGAGCCCAACGTGGGCCATTGTTTGACAAGGAACTTGTTGTGTGGAAAAATCTGTAATCCGTTTATATAATTGTGAGCACACTAGGTGAGCTTTATAGGTGGTTGAAAGGGAGGAGAAGAGAGGGGGCTAGGAGGCAGGCAGCACCAACCGAAGTCATAATATTCCTTAATACCTCATTATTCTAAATCATGCTGATTCATCTTCTTTGTGGAGATGTATTATTGCCACCCCTGTGAGACGTGGTGCTGTGTGCTTCGAGCGGCGTCATTACAAACCACTCTGAGAGGAAGTCGGCCATTGGGAGTCGGCCCACGTTTTTCACCGCGTGTCAAACTCAGCTCGAGAACATGCCACTGACTGTGCCAATGTCAAACGGCACCCTGGGCATTGGCCAACGTCCCTGGGTTGGTTAGTGTTAGTCATACTGACTGAGACAGAGACAGAGACAGAGGCACGACATAAGGCTGTGGGGTACGTCCTGTTCTCTTTTCTTCTCCACAGGTACAGGAAGAGGTTATGATTCAGTTTGACTTCAAGCTAGGTTATGCAGATACAGGAAGAGGTTATCAGATTTAGGCTTGGGTTGACTTTGAGCTGGGCCGGGATTAGGATTGGGCGGTTTATAGTTTTTACAATAAACCGGTATTCATCCACTGACCGGTGTGGGTTTTATATAGTATTTACTTTATGTAACAGTATTTTAATGTTTGGTTTGTGAAATGTCATAATAGAGTAATGAAACTTGATGGCAATCGTCCATTTTTAGCACCAGTAAAAGACTGCTAACAGCTAAGAACTTATTAGCTCATTTATGAATACGTTGGGACAGCTTCGGAAGGGGGAGAAAAGGCTTTAAGTCGGAACACTGCTATTGAATCCATTGTAAATCCATTCTCACAGAGGATCATAATTATTCTGACAAAGGAAAGGTTACTTTTTGATGAATAGAGGCATACAAAGACAAGGAAACATGACACTGTGTGAAAATGATAACAACATGAAGTGAATTATTGCCATGCTGAAAATGAAGGAATGCAAGAAAGGGCTGGAATTCAACAAATTACTGCAGTGCCAGAAATTTGAGCCTACAAAAGAGGAATTAGATTCCCATGAAAAGTTCTACAAATAGAACAACTTCACTGTCAGGACAACTTCACTGTCAGGACAACTTCACTGTCAGTTTTGTCCTCCTGTTATTTTTGGTTTAAGTTTGTTCGAACATTTTACGGACCCAGTATATTTTACATGAGCTATCTTGTTGTTTTTAGTCCCAACCTTCAGCTCCGCAAAACCCCTCCCATTGATCTCTTAAAACCATCCAGTTTTGATTTCTATTCGCGATATCATTTTCAACTGTGCTGTGATGTTTCCCAAAAGTTCTGAACCTTTCTATTCTCATAGTTTCTACAGGTTGTAAATTAAAGATAAAATGTTTTGCTCAAAGTGTTATTATTGTCACGTTCCTGACCTGTTTTCTGTTGTTTTGTATGTGTGTGATGGTCAGGGCGTGAGTTTTGGGTGGGCAGTCTATGTTTGCTGTTTCTATGTTGGTTTTGGGTTGCCTGGTATGGCTCTTAATTAGAAATCAAATCAAATCAAATCAAATTTTATTAGTCACATACACATGGTTAGCAGATGTTAATGCGAGTGTAGCGAAATGCTTGTGCTTCTAGTTCCGACAATGCCGATAAGTAACCAACAGTAATCTAACCTACAAATTCCACACTACTACCTTACACCACACACACAAGTGTAAAGGGATAAAGAATATGTACATAAAGATATATGAATGAGTGGTGGTACAGAACGGCATGGCAGATGCAGTAGATGGATAGAGTACGGTATATACGTATGAGATGAGTACTGTAGGGTATGTAAACATAAAGTGGCATAGTTTAAAGTGGCTAGTGGTACATGTATTGCATAAAGATGGCAAGATGCAGTAGATGATATAGAGTACAGTATAATATACATATGAGATGGGTAATGTAGGGTATGTAAACATAGTATTAAGTGGCATTGCTTAAAGTGGCTAGTGTACATTTTTACATAATTTCCATCAATTCCCATTTTAAGTGGCTGGAGTTGAGTCAGTATGTTGGCAGCGGCCGCTAAATGTTAGTGGTGGCTGTTTAACAGTCTGATGGCCTTGAGATAGAAGCTGTTTTTCAGTCTCTCGGTCCCTGCTTTGATGCACCTGTACTGACCTCGCCTTCTGGATGATAGCGGGGTGAACAGGCAGTGGCTTGGGTGGTTGTTGTCCTTGATGATCTTTATGGCCTTCCTGTGACATCGGGTGGTGTAGGTGTCCTGGAGGGCAGGTAGTTTGCCCCTGTGATGCGTTCTGCAGACCTCACTACCCTCTGGAGAGCCTTACGGTTGTGGGCGGAGCAGTTGCCGTACCAGGCGGTGATACAGCCCGACAGGATGCTCTCGATTGTGCATCTGTAGAAGTTTGTGAGTGCTTTTGGTGACAAGCCGAATTTCTTCAGCCTCCTGAGGTTGAAGAGGCGCTGCTGCGCCTTCTTCACAACGCTGTCTGTGTGGGTGGACCAATTCAGTTGTTCCGTGATGTGTACACCGAGGAACTTAAAACTTTCCACCTTCTCCACTACTGACCCGTCGATGTGGATAGGGGGTGCTCCCTCTGCTGTTTCCTGAAGTCCACAATCATCTCCTTTGTTTTGTTGACGTTGAGTATGAGGTTATTTTCCTGACACCACACTCCGAGGGCCCTCACCTCCTCCCTGTAGGCCGTCTCGTCGTTGTTGGGTGATCAAGCCTACCACTGTAGTGTCATCCTCAAACTTGATGATTGAGTTGGAGGCGTGCGTGGCCACGCAGTCGTGGGTGAACAGGGAGTACAGGAGAGGGCTCAGAACGCACCCTTGTGGGGCCCCAGTGTTGAGGATCAGCGGGGTGGAGATGTTGTTACCTACCCTCACCACCTGGGGGCGCCCGTCAGGAAGTCCAGGACCCAGTTGCACAGGGCGGGGTCGAGACCCAGGGTCTCGAGCTTGATGACGAGTTTGGAGGGTACTATGGTGTTAAATGCTGAGCTGTAATCGATGAACAGCATTCTCACATGGGTATTCCTCTTGTCCAGATGGGTTAGGGCAGTGTGCAGTGTGGTTGCGATTGCGTCGTCTGTGGACCTATTGGGTCGGTAAGCAAATTGGAGTGGGTCTAGGGTGTCCGGTAGGGTGGAGGTGATATGGTCCTTGACTAGTCTCTCAAAGCACTTCATGATGACGGAAGTGAGTGCTACGGGCGGTAGTCGTTTAGCTCAGTTACCTTAGCTTTCTTGGAAAAGGAACAATGGTGGCCCTCTTGAAGCATGTGGAACAGCAGACTGGGATAAGGATTGATTTAATAGGAAATAAACTGGGCGAGTGGCGTCACATGTTAAGCGCCTGACCATGTTGCCTGTTCGAAAGCATACTGAGTAAGGTACTAATTATTGTCATATTTTAAGTGGAGACAGCGGCGTCAGCCCCAGCACGCGAGGCGCCGCATCACCTCAAGCCTTTTATTTGTTACCTGGCGTGGCAATGTCCGGCGAGTGCAGCGGGAAGACAGGAAGTCCGTTAAACCGCCAGCTGGCTGGAGTTGTGCCTTGTGAGGTGAGCGGGGAACGCTAGGGCTGTCTAGTGCGACGGCGTTAACACGTTTAAATGTTTTACTCACCTCGGCTGCAGTGAAGGAGAGCCCGCAGGTTTTGGTAGGGGCCGTGTCGTGGCACTGTATTGCCTAAAGCGGGCAAAAAGTTGTTTAGCCTGTCTGGGAGCAAGACATCCTGGTCCTCGACGGGGCTGGTTTTCTTTTTGTAATCCGTGATTGACTGTAGACCCTGCCACATCACTCTTGTGTCTGAGCTGTTGAATTTCGACTCGATTTTGTCTCTGTACTGAGACTTAGCCTGTTTGATTGCCTTGCGGAGAATAGCTACACTGTTTGTATTCGGGCATGCTTCCGGTCACCTTGCCCTGGTTAAAAGCAGTGGTTCGCGCTTTCAGTTTCACGCGAAGCTGCCGTCAATCCACGGTTTCTGGGTTGGAATGTTTTATCGTTGCTGTGGTACGACATCGTCAATGCACTTCCTAATGAACTCGCTCACCGAATCAGCATATTCGTCAATATTGTTGTTGGACGCATGCGGAACATATTCCAATCCGCGTGATCGAAGCAGTCTTGAAGCGTGGATTCAGATTGGTCGGACCAGCGTTGAACAGACCTGAGCGGCGGAGCTTGTTGTTTGAGTTTTTGTTGTAGGCTGGAATCAACACAAATGGGGTCGTGGTCAGCTTTTCCGAAAGGGGGCGGGGGCCTTATAGCGTCGCGGAAATTATATAACAATGGTCTAGTGTTTTTCCAGCCTGTAGCACAATCGATATGCTGATAGAATTTAGGGGTTTTGTTTTTAGATTAGCCTTGTTAAAATCCCCAGCTACGATGAATGCAGCCTCAGGTGTGTGTTTCCAGTTTACAAAGAGTCAGATAAAGTTCGTTCAGGCCATCGATGTGTCTGCTTGGGGGGGGTGTATACGGCTGTGATTATGATTGACGAGAATTCCCTTGGTAGATAATGCGGTCGACATTTGTTGTGAGGAGTTCTAGATCAGGTGAACAGAACGACTTGAGTTCTTGTGTGTTGTTATGATGATCACACCACTTCTCGTTAATCATAAGGCATACCCCCGCCCCTCTCTTACCGGAAAGATGTTTGGTTCTGTCGGCGCGATGCATGAAGAAACCAGCTGGCTGCACCGACTCCGTTAGCGTCCCTTGAGTTAGCCATGTTTCTGTGAAGCAGAGCACGTTGCAATCCCTGATGTCTCTCTGAATGCTACCCGTGCTCGGATTTCATCAACCTTATTGTCAAGAGACTGGACATTGGCGAGTAGTATGCTAGGAGTGGAGCGCGATGTGCCCGTCTCCGAAGCCTGACCACGAGACCGCCACGTTTTCCCCTTTTCGGCGTCGCACAGGGTCGCGGCTGGGATCAGATCCATTGTATTGTGTGGAAGGCAAAACACTGGATCCGTTTCGGGAAAGTCATATTCCTGGTAGGAACGATGATGAGTTGACGTTAATCGTATATTCAGTAGTTCCTCCCGACTGTATGTAATGAAACCTAAGATTACCCGGGTACCGATGTAAAAATAACACGTAAAAAAAAAAATACTGCATATTTTCCAAGGAACATGAAGCGAGGCAGCCATCTCTTTTCGGCGCCGGAAGTTCAAGTGTTTTTGCGTTTTCCTTAATTGAGAGTCATATTAAGGTAGGTTCTCTCTGTTTGTTTGTGGGTGATTGTCTTCCGTGTCTGTGTACCACACGGACTGTAGCGTTTGTTCGTTCGTTTGTTATAGTCTGTACCTGTTCCTACGTGCTTCGTGTTTTATGTAAGTACTCATGGTGTAGGTCAGTCTCTATTCGTTTTTTTTATTTTGTAATCCTCCCAGTGTTTGTTTTCGTGTCTCGTCGATTGATTTAATAATCATTATGTATTCAAAACCCGCTGCATTTTGTCGAATCACTACTCCTCCTCTTCGTATGAAGGGGAGGGAACACCGTTACAATTATATCATTGATCAATTGACTATGACTTTTCAGATCCCCCAGTAGTGCTATTTGCAGATTAGCTCTAGGTAAATGTTGTAATTCTTCTGCCATTCTGAACTTGCGACCAAAAAAAGCTACATAACGTATGGACACTACACAAACAAACAATTTAATGATTCTGTCTCTTTGCAGCAAGATCTGCAGAGCTGGATGGTTGTATCCCCCATATGCAGTTGAAGTCATAAGTTTACAAACACTTAGGTTGGAGTCATTGAAACTCGTTTTTCAACACTCCACAAATTTCTTTAACAAAACTATAGTTTTGGCAAGTCAGTTAGGACATCACTTTGTGCATGACACAAGAAATTTTTCCAACAATTGTTTACAGACAGATTATTTCTTGTATCACAATTCCACTGGGTCAGAAGTTTACATACACTAAGTGACTGTGCCTTTAAACAGCTTGGAAAATTCCAGAAAATATTGTCATGGCTTTAGAAGCTTCTGATAGGCTAATTGACATACTTGAGTCAATTGGAGGTGTAGGCCTACCTTCAGACTTAGTGCCTCTTTGCTTGACATCATGGGAAAATCAAAAGAAATCAGCCAAGACCTCAGAAAAAAAATTGTAGACCTCCACAAGTCTGGTTCATCCTTGGGAGCAATTTCCAAATGCCTGAAGTACCACGTTCATTGTACAAACAATAGTACACAAGTATAAACACCATGGGATCACGTAGCCGTCATACTGCTCAGGAAGGAGATGCATTCTGTCTCCTAGAGATGAACTACTTTGGTGCGAAAAGTGCAAATCAATCCAGAACACAGCAAAGGACTTGTGAAGATGCTGAAGGAAACAGGTACAAAAGTATCTATATCCACAGTAAAACGAGTCCTATATCGACATAACCTGAAAGCAAGGAAGAAGCACTGCTCCAAACCGTCATAAAAAAGCCAGACTACGGTTTAAGCAGACTTATGTTTGGAGGAAAAAGGGAGGGCTTGCAAGCCGAGACACCCATCCCAACCGTGAAGCACGGGGTGGCAGCATCATGTTTGTGGGGGGGTGCTTTGCTGCAGGAGGGACTGGTGCACTTCACAAAATAGATGGCATCATGAGGCAGGACAATTATGTGGATATATTGAAGCAACATCTGAAGACATCAGTCAAGAAGTTAAAGCTTGGTCGCAAATGTGTCTTCCAAATGGACAATGACCCCAAGCATACTTCCAAAGTTGTGGCAAAATGGCTTAAGGACAACAAAGTCAAGGTATTGGAGTGGCTATCAAAAATGCCCTGACCTCAATCGTACAGATAATTTGTGAGCAGAACTGAAAAAGTGAGTGCGAGCAAGGAGGCCTACCAGCCTGACTCAGTTACACCAGCTCTGTCAGGAGGAATGGGCCAAAATTCACCCAACGTATTGTGGGAAGCTTGTGGAAGGCTACCCGAAACATTTGACCCAAGTTAAACCATTTAAAGGCAATGCTACAAATACTAATTGAGTGTTTGTAAACTTCTGACCCACTTGGAATGTGATGAAAGAAATAAAAACAGAGATAAATAAATCTCTCTACTATTATTCTGACATTTCACATTCTTAAAATAAAGTGGTGATCCTATCTGACCTAAAACAGTGAATTTTATTAAATGTTAGGAATTGTGAAAAACTGAGTTTAAATGTATTTGGCTAAGTGTATGTAAACTTCAGACTTCAACTATTTATATACAATTCTATTGGTTGCAAGAATTTTGTTTAATCATTTAAATTAGAAAATTCTGTGTTTTGAATCTGGCGTCGTTTTGTGTATGTTTATTCATTAAGGATCCCCATTAGCTGCTGCCAAGGCTCTTCCTGGGGTCCAGCAAAATGAAGGCAGTTATACACAGTTAAAAATATTACATGATATTACATTTCATAACACTTTACCCCACAAAATGTGTGTGTTGCCACTACTGTCACATATTTACAATACAACATCCATGTGTACGTGTGTGTAGAGTGTGTCTTATCATGTGTATGTGTGTCTCTTCACAGTCCCCGCTGTTCCATAAGGTGTATTTGATCAGTTTTTTTATATCTGATACTACTGCTTGCATCAGTTACCTGATGTGGAAATGAGTTCCATGTGGCCATGGCTCTATGTTGTACTGTGCACCTCCCAAAGTCTGTTCTTGACCTGGGATTGTGAAGAGACCTTTAGTGGCATGTCTTGTGGGGTATGCATGGATGTCCGAGCTGTGTGCTAGTAGTTTAAACAGACACCATTCAACCGGTCAACACGTCTTACAAAAGCAAGTAGTGATGAAGTCAATCTCTCCTCCACTTTGAGCCAGGAGAGATTGACATGCATATTATTCATTCTAGCTCTTCGTGTACATTTAAGGGCCAGCCGTGCTGCCCTGTTCTGAGCTAATTGTCATTTTCCTAGGTCCCTCTTGCTGGCACCTGACCACATGACTGAACAGTAGTCAAGTTGAGACAAAATTAGAGCCTGTAGGACCTGCCTTGTTGATAGTGCTGTTAAAAAGGCAGAGCAGAGCTTTATTATGGACAGACTTCTCCCCATCTTAGCTACTGTTGTATAAACATGTTTTGACCATGACCGTTTACAATCCAGAGTTACTCCAAGCAGTTTAGTCACTGTAACTTGCTTAATTTCCACATTATTTATTTCAAAATTTTGTTGAAGTTTTGGTTTTAGTGAATGATTTGTCCCAAATACAATGTTTTTAGATTGTGAAATATTTAGGACTAACGTATTCCTTGCCACCCATTCTGAAACTAACTGCAGCTCTTTGTTAAGTGTTGCAGTGATATTGCTCGCTGTAGTAGCTGACGTGTATAGTGTTGCCATCCGCATACATAGACACACTGGCTTTACTCAAGGCCAGTGACATGCCATTAGTAAAGATTGAAAAAAGTAAGGGGCCTAGACAGCTGCCTGGAGAATTCCTGATTCTACTTGGATTATGTTGGAGAGGTTTCCATTTAAGAACACCCTCTGTGTTCTGTTAGACATGTACTGTAACTCCTTATCCACAATATAGCAGGGGGTGTGAAGCCATAACACATACGTTTTTCCATTAGCAGACTATGATCGATAATATCAAAGCCTAACAAAACAGCTCCCACAATCTTTTTATCATCGATTTCTCTCAGCCGATTATCAGTAATTTGTGTAAGTGCTGTGCTTGTTGAATGTCCTTCCCTATAAGCATGCTGAAAGTCTGTTGTCAATTTGTTTACAGTAAAATAGCATTGCATCTGGTCAAACACAATTTTTTCCAAAAGTTTACTAAGAGTTGGTAACAGGCTGATTGTTCAGCTATTTAAGCCAGTAAAGGGGGCTTTACTATTCTATTTTTGGTAGCTGAATTCCTTTTGCTTCCCTCCAGGCCTGAGGGCACACACTTGCTAGTAGGCTTAGATTGAAGATATGGCAAATAGGAGTGGCAATATTGTCTGCTATTATCCTCAGTCATTTTTCATCCAAGTTGTCAGGCCCCAGTGGCTTGTCATTGTTGCTAGACAACCATTTTTTCCACTTCTTCCACACTCACTTTACGGAATTCCGAATTACAACGCTTGTCTTTCATAATTTCGTCAGATATACTTGGATGTGTAGTGTCCGAGTTTGTTGCTGGCATGTCATGCCTAAGTTTACTAATCTTGCAAATTATTTGTAATGAGCCATCTGATTCAATGAATGATGGAGCTGAGTTTGCCTTTTTGCCCAAAATTTCATTTAAGGTGCTCCAAAGCTTTTTACTATCATTCTTTATGTCATTTATCTTTGTTTCATAATGTAACTTCTTATTTTTATTCAGTTTAGTCACATGATTTCTCAATTGGGGTACGTTTTCCAATCGGTTGTGCAGCTAGACTTATTTGCCATTCCTTTTGCCTCATCCCTCTCAACCATACCATTGTTAAATTTCTCATCAATCCATGGGGATTTACGTTTGTACAGTCATTTAATTAATGGGTACATGCTTATTAGTAACTGGAATAAACAATTTCATAAATGTGTCAAGTGCAGCATCTGGTTACACATCACAGACCAACACATATTCTTTACATCATCAACATTGGAATCACTACAAAACTTCTTGTATGATCTCTTATACACTATCTTAGGCCCAGCTTTTGGAACTTTGATTTTCCTAGATATGGCTACTATAATGTGATCACTACATCCAATGGATTTGGATACTGCTTTAAAGCAAATTTCTGCACCATTAGTAAAGATGTGATCAGTACATGTTGATGATTTCTTTCCTGTGCTGTTTGTAACAACCCTGGTAGGTTGACTGATAATCTGAACCAGGTTGCATGCACTAGTTACAGTTTGAAGCTTTTTCTTGAGTGGGCAGCTTGATGAAAGCCAGTCAATATTTAAATCACCCGGAAAATATACCTCTATGTGCCATGGAATTGGTACATCGAAAATCTATTCCCTACTATTTTGCAATGAAGTTTCAAGTTAAAATATAGTAATCAATAACAATGTAAAAGTAAATATAACAAGGTAGAACAAAAACACACGAAATATAAAAAACAAGAAGAACACGATAAAGAAAATAAGCATACTACAGTATATAACAGGGTCAGTTCCAGTACAATGTATACAATGTGCCGGGATACTGAATCGATAGAGGTAGATATGTATAGGGGTAAGGTGACTAGGTATCAGGATATATGATAAACAGAGTAGCAGTAGCGTATATTATGACTCTATTTGAGTGGGTGTGTGTAGAATCAGTATAAATGTATATGAATATTAGAGGATGGCCGATTTCAGGTTTTCATAACAATGGTAATCGGCCTTTTTGGACACCGATTATGGCCGATTACATTTCAATCCACGAGGAGACTGCATGGCAGGCTGACCACCTGTTACGTGAGTGCAGCATCAAAAGGACCTTGTGGCTGCAAGGAGCCAAGGTAAGTTGCTACCTAGCATTAAACTTATCAATCTTCACATAATCACTAATTAACTACACATGGTTGATGATGTTACTAGTTTAACTAGCTTGTCCTGCGTTGCATATAATCAAGCGGTGCCTGTTAATTTATCATCGAATCACAGCCTACTTCAACTTCGCCAAACGGGTGAGGATTTAACAGAAGCACATTCGCGAAAAAAGCACAATCGTTGCACAAATGTACATAACTATAAACATCAATGCCTTCCTTAAAATCAATACACAGAAGTATATATTTTTAAACCTGCATATTTAGTTAAAATAAATGCATGTTAGCAAGCAATATTAACTAGGATAATTGTGTCACTTCTCTTGCTTTCAGTGCAAGCAGAGTCATGGTATATGCAGCATGTCACGTTCGTCATATGAATCGGACCAAGGTGCAGCGTGGTATGCGTACATTCTTCTTTAATAAAGAAAGAACACTGAACAAACTAACAACAAAACGAACGAAACGTGAAACTATATGAAATAGTGCAGACAGGCAACTGCTCTGGATAAGAGCGTCTGCTAAATGACTTAAATGTTAAATGTAAATGTAACCCACAAACACCAAAGGGGAAATTGGCTAGCTAAATATGATCCCCAATCAGAGACAACGATAAACAGCTGCCTCTGATTGGGAACCATATCAGGCCACCATAAACATACAAATACCTAGACCTACAAAACCCTAGACATACAAAAACCCTAGACAATACAAAAACTATCGTAATCCACCCTGACCTAACCAAAATATAAAGAAAACAGATATCTCAGGTCAGGGCGTGACACAGCAGTTTTGGCCACCAGCTCGTTGCGAACTGGGCGAAGACATTTCTTCCCAACAAAGGCCGTAATTTATTTGCTATAATTTAATATAATTATGACATAACATTGAAGGTTGTGCAATGTAACAGCAATATTTCGACTTAGGGTTGCCACCCGTTCGATAAAATACGGAATGGTTCCGTATTTCACTGAAATTCGAAATTATAGTTTCCGGAATCGACCATATTAATGACAAAAGGCTCATAGTTTTGTGTGTTTATTACAATTAAGTCTAAGATTTGATATTTGATAGAGCAGTCTGACTGAGCGGTGGTAGGCAGCAGCAGGCTCGTAAGCATTCATTCAAACAGCACTTTACTGCGTTTGCCAGCAGCTCTTAGCAATGCTTGAAGCACAGCGCTGTTTATGACTTCAAGCCTATGAACTCCCAAAATTAGGCGGACAATACTAAAGTGCCTATAAGAACATACAATAGTCAAAGGTATATGAAATACAAATGGTATAGACAGAAATAGTCGACGCGTCATAATTCCTATAATAACTAGAACCTAAAACTTCTTAACTGGGAATATTGAAGACTCATGTTAAAAGGAACCACCAGCTTTCATATGTTCTCATGTTCTGAGCAAGGAAGTTAAATGTTAGCTTTTTTACATGGCACATATTGCACTTTTACTTTCTTCTCCAACACTATATTTTTGCATTATTTAAACCAAATTTAACATGTTTCATTATTTATTTGAGACTAAATAGATTTTATTTACGGATTATATTAAGTTAAAATTAAAGTGTTCATTGGTCATTCAGTATTGTTGTAATTGTCTTTATTACAAATATATATATATATATATATACTGCTCAAAAAAATAAAGGGAACACTAAAATAACACATCCTAGATCTGAATGAATGAAATATTCTTATTAAATACTTTTTTCTTTACATAGTTGAATGTGCTGACAACAAAATCACACAAAAATTATCAATGGAAATCAAATTTATCAACCCATGGAGGTCTGGATTTGGAGTCACACTCAAAATTAAAGTGGAAAACCACACTATAGGCTGATCCAACTTTGATGTAATGTCCTTAAAACAAGTCAAAATGAGGCTCAGTAGTGTGTGTGGCCTCCACGTGCCTGTATGACCTCCCTACAACGCCTGGGCATGCTCCTGATGAGGTGGCGGATGGTCTCCTGAGGGATCTCCTCCCAGACCTGGACTAAAGCATCCGCCAACTCCTGGACAGTCTGTGGTGCAACGTGGCATTGGTGGATGGAGCGAGACATGATGTCCCAGATGTGCTCAATTGGATTCAGGTCTGGGGAACGGGCGGGCCAGTCCATAGCATCAATGCCTTCCTCTTGCAGGAACTGCTGACACACTCCAGCCACATGAGGTCTAGCATTGTCTTGCATTAGGAGGAACCCAGGGCCAACCGCACCAGCATATGGTCTCACAAGGGGTCTGAGGATCTCATCTCGGTACCTAATGGCAGTCAGGCTACCTCTGGCGAGCACATGGAGGGCTGTGCGGCCCCCCAAAGAAATGCCACCCCACACCATGACTGACCCACCGCCAAACCGGTCATGCTGGAGGATGTTGCAGGCAGCAGAACGTTCTCCACGGCGTCTCCAGACTCTGTCACGTCTATCACATGTGCTCAGTGTGAACCTGCTTTCATCTGTGAAGAGCACAGGGCGCCAGTGGCGAATTTGCCAATCTTGGTGTTCTCTGGCAAATGCCAAACGTCCTGCACGGTGTTGGGCTGTAAGCACAACCTCCACCTGTGGACGTCGGGCCCTCATACCACCCTCATGGAGTCTGTTTCTGACCGTTTGAGCAGACACATGCACATTTGTGGCCTGCTGGAGGTCATTTTGCAGGGCTCTGGCAGTGCTCCTCCTAATCCTCCTTGCACAAAGGCGGAGGTAGCGGTCCTGCTGCTGGGTTGTTGCCCTCCTACGGCCTCCTCCACGTCTCCTGATGTACTGGCCTGTCTCCTGGTAGCGCCTCCATGCTCTGGACACTACACTGACAGACACAGCAAACCTTCTTGCCACAGCTCGCATTGATGTGCCATCCTGGATGAGCTGCTCTACCTGAGCCACTTGTGTGGGTTGTAGACTCCGTCTAATGCTACCACTAGAGTGAAAGCACCGCCAGCATTCAAAAGTGACCAAAACATCAGCCAGGAAGCACAGGAACTGAGAAGTGGTCTGTGGTCACCACCTGCAGAACCACTCCTTTATTGGGGGTGTCTTGCTAATTGCCTATAATTTCCACCTGTTTTCTATTCCATTTGCACAACAGCATATGACATTTATTGTCAATCAGTGTTGCTTCCTAAGTGGACAGTTTGATTTCACAGAAGTGTGATTGACTTGGAGTTACATTGTGTTGTTTAAGTGTTCCCTTTATTTTTTTGAGCAGTGTATATACAGTATATACAAATCGGACGATTAATTGGTATCGGCTTTTTTTGGGCCTCCAATAATTGGTATCGGTATCGGCGTTGAAAAATTATAATCGGTCAAGCTCTAGTGCATATTATGTGTGTGTGAGCAAATTATGGAGTTAGTGTTTGGATGTGTGTTAGAGTATCAGTGTGTGTAGTGAGAAAGTGCAAAAATAAGAATAAAATACTAAGGTCAACTCAGATAGTCTGTGTAGCTATTTTGTTATATATTTAGTTAGCTATTTAGCAGTCTTATGGCATGGGGAGCTGTTCAGGAGCCTGTTGGTGTCAGACTTGAGGCACCGGTACCGCTTGCCATGAGGAAGCAGAGAGAACAGTCTATGGCTTGGGTGGTTGGAGTTTAATGATTTTCCAGGCCTTCCTTTTACTCCGCCTGATATAGAGGTCCTGAATGGCAAAGAGCTGTGCCCCAGTGATGTACTGGGCTGTCCGCACCACCCTATGTGGTGCCATGCGATCGAGCGCAGTGCTATTGCCATACCAAGCAATGATGCAGCCAGTCAAGTCACTCTCAATTGTACCGCTGTGTAACTTTTTGAGGATTTGAGGGCCATGCCAAACCTTTTCAACCTCCTGAAGGGGGAAGAGGCGCTGTCATACCTTCTTCACGACTGTGCGCATGTGGACCATCACACGGGGTCGGCCCGTCAGGAAGTCCAGGGTCCAATTGGAGAGGGAGGTGTTCAGTCCCAGGGTCCTAAGCTTGGTGATGAGTTTGGCGGGGTCAACGGTGTTGAACACTAAGCTGTAGTCAATGAGCAGAATTCTCACATAGCTATTCCTCTTGTCTAGGTGGGTGAGGGCAGTGTGGAGTGAAATTGAGATTGCGTCGATATGCAAATTGGGTCTAGGGTGTTTGGGATGATGGAGTTGATGTGTGCCATAACCAGCCAGTCAAAGCACTTCATGATTACAGATGTGAGTGCTACCGGGCTGTAATCATTGTGGCATGAAGCCTTAGAGTTCTTGGGAACAGAAAGGATGGTGGTCTTCTTAAAACATGTGGGGATTACAGACTGGGACAAGGAGAGGCTGAAAATTACAGTGAATGTACCTGCCAGCTGCTCTGCGCATGCTCTGAGAACGCTTCCTGGAATACCAGCGTGGCCTTGCACGGGTAATGTCCTGGTTAAAGACTTTACTCACGTCGGCCTCGGAGAGCGAGATCATCCAATCTTCTGGGTTGGTGGCAGCCCTCACTCCCAGCACGATGTTGTTTCTGTCAAAGCGTTCATAAACTGCATTGAGTTCATCTGGTAGAGTGGCGTTGAGAGGCAGATCACGTCTGGGTCTTCCTTTGTAAACCGTAATGGACTGTAGCCCCTGCTACATGCTGTGGGCGTCGGAGCCTGTGTAATATGATTCCACCTTATTCCTATATTATCCTTTTGCTCGTTTGATGACTCTGTGGAGGTCATAGTGGGACTCTTGTTCTTGTTCCTGTTCTCAGCCGTAGCTTCAGGGTTGTCTGTGATAGCCCTGTTATGCTGATTAATGCGGACCCAAAAGCGACTTAAAGAAACAGAGTCTTTATTCCAGGCAAAAACACGACAGGGCGGAACAAGGACGCAGGACAGCAAACATCAAACAAGAATCCGACAAGGACAGGAGCGGAAAACAGAGGGAGAAATAGGGACTCTAATCAGAGGGCAAAATAGGGGACAGGTGTGAAAGAGTAAATGAGGTCGTTAGGAGAATGAGAAACAGCAGGAGCAGGAACGGAACGATAGAGAGAGAGAGCGGGAGAGGAGAGAGAGGAGGAGAGAGAGAGAGAGAAAGAGGAAAGAACCTAATAAGACCAGCAGAGGGAAGCACAGGGACAAGACATGAAAATAAATGACAAAACATGACAGTACCCCCCACTCACCGAGCGCCTCCTGGCGCACTCGAGGAGGAACCCTGGCGGCAACGGAGGAAATCATCAATCAACGAACGGTCCAGCACGTCCCGAGATGGAACCCAACTCCTCTCCTCAGGACCGTAACCCTCCCAATCCACTAAGTACTGGTGACCACGTCCCCGAGAACGCATATCCATGATCTTCCGTACCTTGTAATAAAGGTGCGCCCTCGACAAGGACGGGGGGGGGAGGGAAGACGAACGGGGGCGCGAAGAAAAGGCTTGACACAGGAGACATGGAAGACAGGGTGGACGCGACGAAGATGTCGCGGAAGAAGCAGTCGCACAGCGACAGGATTGACGACCTGAGAGACACGGAACGGACCAATGAACCGCGGAGTCAACTTGCAGAAGCTGTCGTAAGGGGAGGTTGCGAGTGGAAAGCCACACTCTCTGACCGCGACAATACCTAGGACTCCTTATCCTACGTTTATTGGCGGCTCTCACAGTCTGCGCCCTGTAACGGCAAAGTGCAGACCTGACCCTCCTCCAGGTGCGCTCACAACGTTGGACAAAAGCCTGAGCGGAGGGAACGCTGGACTCGGCGAGCTGGGACGAGAACAGAGGAGGCTGGTACCCAAGACTACTCTGAAACGGAGATAGCCCGGTAGCAGACGAAGGAAGCGAGTTATGAGCGTACTCAGCCCAGGGAGCTGTTCTGCCCAAGACGCAGGGTTTCGAAACGAAAGGCTGCGTAATATGCGACCAATCGACTGATTGGCCCTTTCTGCTTGACCGTTAGATTGGGGATGAAACCCGGAAGAGAGACTGACGAAGCACCGATCAAACGACAGAACTCCCTCCAAAACTGTGACGTGAATTGCGGACCTCTGTCTGAAACGGCGTCTAACGGGAGGCCATGAATTCTGAACACATTCAATGATTATCTGTGCCGTCTCCTTAGCGAAGGAAGCTTAGCGAGGGAATGAAATGTGCCGCCTTAGAGAACCTATCGATAACCGTAAGAATCACAGTCTTCCCCGCAGACGAAGGCAGACCGTAATAAAGTCTAAGGCGATGTGAGACCATGGTCGAGAAGGAATGGGAAGCGGTCTGAGACGACCGGCAGGAGGAGAGTTACCTGACTTAGTCTGCGCGCAGTCCGAACAAGCAGCCACGAAACGGCGCGTGTCACGCTCCTGGTAGGCCACCAAAACCGCTGGCGAATAGAAGCAAGCGTACCCCGAACGCCCGGGGTGGCCAGCTAACTTGGCAGAGTGAGCCCACTGAAGAACAGCCAGACGAGTAGAGACAGGAACGAACAGAAGGTTACTAGGACAAGCGCGCGGCGACGCAGTGTGGGTGAGTGCTTGCTTTACCTGTCCTCAATTCCCAGACAGTCAACCCGACAACACGCCCTTCAGGGAGAATCCCCTCGGGGTCGGTAGAAGCCACAGAAGAACTAAAGAGACGAGATAAGGCATCAGGCTTGTGTTCTTATTTCCCGGGCGATAGGAAATCACGAACTCGAAACGAGCGAAAAACAACGCCCAACGAGCTTGACGTGCATTAAGTCGTTTGGCCGAACGGATGTACTCAAGGTTCTTATGGTCAGTCCAAACGACAAAAGGGACGGTCGCCCCCTCCAACCACTGTCGCCATTCGCCTATGGCTAAGCGGATGGCGAGCAGTTCGCGGTTACCCACATCATAGTTGCGTTCCGATGGCGACAGGCGATGAGAAAAGTAAGCGCAAGGATGGACCTTATCGTCAGAATGGAAGCGCTGGGACAGAATGGCTCCCACGCCCACCTCTGAAGCGTCAACCTCGACAATGAATTGTTTAGTGACGTCAGGAGTAACAAGGATAGGGGCGATGTAAAACGCTTCTTGAGGAGATCAAAAGCTCCCTGGGCGGAACCGGACCACTTAAAGCAAGACTTGACAGAAGTCAGAGCTGTGAGAGGGGCAGCCACTGACCGAAATTACGAATGAAACGCCGATAGAAATTAGCGAAACCGAGAAAGCGCTGCAACTCGACACGTGACTTAGGAACGGGCCAATCGCTGACAGCCTGGACCTTAGCGGGATCCATCTGAATGCCCTCACCGGAAATAACAGAACCGAGAAATGTGACAGAGGAGACATGAAAGGCGCACTTCTCAGCCTTCACGTAGAGACAATTCTCTAAAAGGCCCTGGAGTACACGTCGAACGTGCTGAACATGAATCTCGAGAGACGGTGAAAAAATCAGGATATCGTCAAGGTAAACGAAAACAAAGATGTTCAGCATGTCTCTCAGTACATCTATAACTAATGCCTGAAAGACAGCTGGAGCATTCGAGACCGAACGGCAAAACCCGGTATTCAAAATGCCCTAACGGAGTGTTAAACGCTGTCTTCCACTCGTCCCCCCCCTCTGATGCGTACGAGATGGTAAGCGTTACGAAGGTCCAACTTAGTAAAGAACCTGGCTCCCTGCAAAATCTCGAAGGCTGACGACATAAGGGGAAGCGGATAACGATTCTTAACCGTTATGTCATTCAGCCCTCGATAATCCACGCAGGGGCGCAGAGTACCGTCCTTCTTCTTAACAAAGAAAAAACCCCGCTCCGGCGGGAGAGGAAGAAGGCACCACGGTACCGGCGTCGAGAGAAACAGACAGATAACCTCGAGAGCCTTCTCGGGAGCCGACAGAGAGTATAGTCTACCCCGAGGGGGATAGTCCCCGGAAGGAGATCAATACAACAATCATACGACCGGTGAGGAGGAAGGAGTTGGCTCTGGACCGACTGAAGACCGTGCGCAGATCATGATATTCCTCCGGCACTCCTGTCAAATCACCAGGTTCCCCTGAGTAGAGGGGACAGAAGAAACAGGAGGGATAGCAGACATTAAACACTTCACATGACAAGAAACGTTCCAGGATAGGATAGAATTACTAGTCCAATTAATAGAAGGATTATGACATACTAGCCAGGGATGACCCAAAACAACAGGTGATAAAGGTGAACGAAAAATCAAAAATGAAATAGTCTCACTGTGATTACCAGATACTGTGAGGGTTAAAGGTAGTGTCTCACATCTGATACTGGGAAGAGGACTACCATCTAAGGCGAACATGGGCGTGGATTTCCTAACTGTCTGAGAGGAATGTCATGCTTCCGAGCCCATGCTTCGTCCATAAAACAACCCTCAGCCCCAGAGTCTATCAAGGCACTGCAGGAAGCAGCCGAACCGGTCCAGCGTAGATGGACCGACAAGGTAGTACAGGATCTTGATGGAGAGACTTGAGTAGTAGCGCTCACCAGTAGCCCTCCGCTTACTGATGAGCTCTGGCCTTTTACTGGACATGACATGACAAAATGTCCAGCAGAACCGCAATAGAGGCAAAGGCGGTTGGTGATTCTCCGTTCCTCTCCTTACGAGATTGCGAATACCTCCCAGCTGCATGGGCTCAGTCTCTGAGCCGGGGGGAGGAGATGGTTGAGATGCGGAGAGGGGAAACACCGTTAACGCGAGCTCTCCTCCACGAGCTCGGTGACGAAGATCTACCCGTCGTTCTATACGGATGGCGAGTGCAATCAAAGAGTCCACGCTGGAAGGAACCTCCCGGGAGAGAATCTCATCCTTAACCTCAGCGTGAGTCCCTCCAGAAAACAAGCGAGCAACGCCGGCTCGTTCCAGTCACTGGAGGCAGCAAGAGTGCAAACTCTATAAGAGTAATCCGTTATGGATCGATCACCTTGACATAGGGAAGCCAGGACCCTGGAAGCCTCCTTCCCAAAAACTGAACGATCAAAAACCCGTATCATCTCCTCTTTAAAGCTCAGATAATCGATAGAACACTCAGCCCTTGCCTCCCAGATGGCTGTGCCCCACTCCCGAGCCCGACCAGTAAGGAGTGATATGACGTAAGCGATCCGAGCTCTCTCTCTTGAGTACGTGTTGGGTGGAGAGAGAACACAATATCACACTGGGTGAGAAAGGAGCGACACTCAGTGGGCTGCCCAGAGTAACAAGGTGGGTTATTAATCCTAGGTTCCGGAGACTTGGAAGACCAGGAAGTATCTGGTGGCACGAGACGAAGACTCTGAAACTGTCCAGAGAGATCGGAGACCTGAGCGGCCAGGGTTTCAACGGCATGACGAGCACAAACAATTCCTGCTCGTGTCTGCCGAGCATTGCCCCTGGAACTCGACGGCAGTGTTGAGAGAATCCATAGTCGCTGGGTCCATCTTGGTCGGATTCTTCTGTTATGCTGATTAATGCGGACCCAAAAGCGACTTAAAGAAACAGAGTCTTATTCCAGGCAAAAACACGAAAGGGCGGAACAAGGACGCAGGACAGCAAACATCAAACAAGAATCCGACAAGGACAGGAGCGGAAAACAGAGGAGAAATAGGGACTCTAATCAGAGGGCAAAATAGGGGACAGGTGTGAAAGAGGAAATGAGGTCGTTAGGAATGAGAAACAGCAGGAGCAGGAACGGAACGATAGAGAGAGAGAGCGGGAGAGGGAGAGAGGGAGGAGGAGAGAGAGAGAGAGAAAGAGGGAAAGAACCTAATAAGACCAGCAGAGGAAGCACAGGGACAAGACATGAAAATAAATGACAAAACATGACAAGCCCTGTGCGCGGTAGCCCTATCCTTTAGTTTAGCGCCAACCTCAGTGTTAAACTCATCCAGAACGCCGCAGCCCGTCTGGTGTTCAACTTTCCCAAGTTCTCCACGTCACCCCGCTCCTCCGCTCTCTCCACTGGCTTCCAGTTGAAGCTCGCATCCGCTACAAGACCATGGTGCTTGCCTACGAGCTGTGAGGGGAACGGCACCTCCGTACCTTCAGGCTCTGATCAGGCCCTACACCCAAACAAGGGCACTGCGTTCATCCACCTCTGGCCTGCTCGCCTCCCACCTCTGAGGAAGTACAGTTCCCGCTCAGCCCAGTCAAAACTGTTCGCTGCTCTGGCACCCCAATGGTGGAACAAACTCCCTCAGACGCCAGGTGTCAGCGGAGTCAATCACCACCTTCCGGAGACACCTGAAACCCCACCTCTTTAAGGAATACCTAGGATAGGATAAAGTAATCCTTCTAACCCCCCCCCCTTAAAAGAGTTAGATGCACTATTGTAAAGTGGTTGTTCCACTGGATATCATAAGGTGAATGCACCAATTTGTAAGTCGCTCTGGATAAGAGCGTCTGCTAAATGACTTAAATGTAAATGTAATGTAAATGTAATCCAGGGCTTTTGATTGGGGAAGCAGCGAACGTTAACTGTTGGGACAGGAAGAGTTTAGCAGATTTACGCTTCAATTTGACTTTGACTTGCCAGAAGATTCCGACCATACCGTTACGCTTGTTTGCACTGAGCTGCACTGGGGTCAGAACCCAATCATGGTTATTTTAAGAAAGACACTGTGGAGCCGGCGCGAGATTTGGGTCGGAAATGTACCTCAATGCAGGGATGGGATATGCCACTCTACTCCAAATTGTACGTTTATCCACACTGCTCCATCTAGAAGATTGACATACTGCTAGTTTCTTGGAAAACTGCCGTTTTCGTCCTCATGCTAGCTAGCAGTAGTGTACCAATGTGGATAAACGTCAAATTTGGAGTACAGTGGCATATCCCATTCTTAAATCACTATTAAACCGGGGCTATGATTGGGCAACGATTAGGTACAGGTTGTGTTAATCACCCCCTAAATAACTCTCAAGCTCGGAGGGGTCATGCACCCATTTCTCACGATCAAGCTTGATGGAGATTGTATGAAAAGTAATGTCATTCACCCCGCACCATACAATCAAGCTTGCTTCCGATTTAGTACATGTGATCTCCACCAAGCTGCACTCTTTCGTGGATAGTCAGCGTATGACGTGGCCTCCGTTACCTTCATCTTGACCACTGACAAGGACAAACGCAGTTATATGACAGTTGGTAACAGCACCATATGACTACACCATGACTAACTCCACCACTGTACCAATGGGGCTGATGATGATGCTGCCGCTAATTACGGTGTTCATATTAGGACGGCCTCAGTAGCTGATGATGTTGATATCAGTCCATCTGCAGTGCAGTGGAATGACATGTCACTGTTGTCCTCATTAAATCTAGTGAATACTAAACAGGCCTTACAGCTGGCTGCGGTCGCACCAT
The DNA here is from genome assembly GCF_002910315.2 of Salvelinus sp. IW2-2015. Taxonomy (NCBI): domain Eukaryota; kingdom Metazoa; phylum Chordata; class Actinopteri; order Salmoniformes; family Salmonidae; genus Salvelinus; species Salvelinus sp. IW2-2015. Next base: position 27,175,602 of record NC_036860.1, on the reverse strand, counting down.
GCCAAATCACATCATTAGCGGTTGAACAGATCAATCAGACACAATCAGAAGGGAATGACACAAAGAATCGTTAGTCCTTAAGCAGTATTTCGAAAGGTGAACCTCATTGAGAATGGTTTTGAGAAGTTAGAGATTTTCTGCGACCAACAAATATGGGTTCTGCTGTGAGACTGTTGGGTGTTTTCAGACCTGTGTCACACAGTTGCGTGTGTTTTGCATCAGTGTCCCCCGTCAGTGTGTGTGAGGGTGTGTGTGCGGAGGAGTGTGTCTTGTGTGAACGCTAAACGTTGTAGAGATCAATCATGATCAAAGCCCATCTCTCGGCTGTCAGCTCAGCACTCCCCTCCCTCTTTCTCATTCGTCTTCCCCTCTCCTCTCCTACTTCTCTCTACCTCCTGTTGTGTTGATTTGTATGAAGGTGTTTTAGAGACATAACAACCTTATGGCCTTGAGACATAAGTAGTCTTAAGGAATCCAGGATGTCCTCTTCTGAATTGAGGGCAGAATTGAAAGAATAAAGTGTGTTCGTGTAGCGGAGGTGAGTCGGACTCACGCTTTTGTGATAAGGTAGCCCTGCCAGTGACTTAAAATCGGGTCACCCTTGACCCAAGAGTGAATTCCTCTTTGTCTAATGGTTAACACGTTGGTTTCCTGAGCACGTTGGTTTCTGGGGTGCAGATCCCACTAGTTAGTCATTATTAAAACATATATGACTAGTTGAAATACTTGCTGTTGTTTGTGCTCCAAATGTGAAAGTGATATCAGAAGTATTATGCTAAAATGTTACTTGGCAAGAAACATATCAATTACCTGAGTTGTTTTAAGAAGAATCATTCTGGGCTTGATTTTGAAATGTACATTTTTGCATCTATGTGTTTCAGTAATTCCTTAGAAAGTAAATGTTTTAAATCAAGGTACACTGATATCTCTGAGGTGCGCAAAGAAAGAAACGTAATTTAGTTACATTCTTGTGTCGATAACTTATTATGCTTTCATAAATGGCCTTCAAATAATATTTGTGCAAGCTGAAGGGAAAGTCAGACTGAACAGGTGGGTTTTGAGATTGTTTTTGAAAGTGGTGAATGGTGATGGAGTTGCAGGGTGGCTCGTGATTAATCGCAATTTTTTAATTTGTTTTGACAACTTCACACATGAAAACAGACATGTTTGAAGATTCTCATGTAAATTCTTCACATGACGCCGACATATGGTTTCCCAACATTTCATGTGTGCTTCTGTAACTGGTGGGATACTTCTGATCACAAACCAGGCTGTACAGCAGGGTTTTCATTGTTGGACAAATTGTATTTTCATTGCTGGACATCAGGTAATCAGCTCCAAATTATTTAAATTTTGGAAATATGTTTCCAAGTATTCACACTCATAAAAAAAAATTACACATACACTATATATACAAAAGTATGTGGACACCGCTTCAAATTAGTGGGTCCAGCTATTTCAGCCAGACCCGTTGCTGACAGGTGTATAAAATCGAGCGCACAGCCATGCAATCTCCATAGACAAACATTGGCAGTAGAATGGCCTTACTGAAGACCTCCGTGACTAACAATGTGGCATCGTCATTGGATACCAACTTTTCCAGAATGTCTATTCGTAAGATTTCTGCCCTGCTAGAGCTACTTCAGTCAACTGTAAGTGGAAACATCTAGGCTCAGCCGCAAAGTGGTAGGCCACACAAGCTCACAGAATGGGACTGCCGAGTGCTGAAGCGTGTAGTGTTTAAAAATCGTTTGTCCTCGGTTGCAACACTCACTACCGAGTTTCAAACTGCCTCTAGAAACAATGTCAGCACAATAACTATTTGTCGGGGAGCTTCATGAAATTTGTTTCTCTGGCAGAGCAAGCCTAAGAGCACCATGCACAATTCCTAGTGTCGGATGGAGTGGTGTAAACCTCGCCACTATTGGACTCTGGAGCAGTGGAAACGCGTTCTATGGAGTGATGAAACACGCTTCACCATCTGGCAGTCCAACAGACAAATCTGGCATTGCCGGATGCCAGGAGAACACTACCTGCCCCAATACATAGTGCCAACTGTAAAGTTTGGTGGAGGAGGAATAATGGTCTGGGGCTGTTTTTCATGATTCGGGCAAGGCCACTTAGTTCCAGTGAACGTAAATGTTAAAGCTACAGCATACAATGACATTCTAGATTATTATGTGCTTCCAACTTTGTGGCAACAGTTTGGGGAAGTCCCTTTCCCATTTCAGCATAACAATACCCCCGTGCACAAAGCTAGGTCCATACAGAAGTGGTTTGTCGAAATCAGTGTGGAAGAACTTGACTGGTCTGCACAGAGCCCTGACCTTAAACCCATTAAACACTTTAGGAATGAATTGGAACGCCGACTGCGAGCCAGGCCTAATCGCCCAAAATTTGTGCCTGACATCACTAATGCTCTTGTGGCTGAATGGAAGCAAGTCCCCACAGCAATTTTCCAACATTTAGTGGAAAGCCTTCTCAAAAGAGTAGAGGCTGTTATAGCAGCAAAGGGGGGAACAACTCCATATTAATGCCCATGATTTTGGAATGAGATGTTCGACGAGCAGGTGTCCACAAATCTTTGGTAGTGTAGTGTATGTGATTGTATCCCAATGTAATCGAGGTTTGAAATGATTCTGTTTTTGTCAAATACTATATCTGTTTGGGCTTCTTGCGGTCAATTTGCAGTGTACAAATTATTTGTTATTATGTTATGGCCCTTTGACCATTCGGGTCAAGAAAAAAATCTCTCTGCGTCTGAATGTAGTTGGGGACCACTGCTGTACAGTGTGGTATCACATCGTAACACTATCTTCTTGAATGGCAATTGTTTCCATCCATCCATATCAATAACTGAATGCTGAAGAAAAGGAAATGAAAACACTGTGTTTTTCAAGCCCAGGTCAGTTGCTCGGAAGTGGCACATCAGATAGTAACTATAGTTAACACAGATTCAGTCAGTCTTTGACTGCTATTTTTAATTCATCGAGTCCCTAAGGAAGACCATAGCTCGCCTGTACCTGGTACAAAAAGGACTCAGAAACACTGGTTTAACAGATGGCTTTCATCATACCTCCATTAGTCTACAGAAGGTGACAGGAGAAGAGGAACTGAATGGAGATGGAAGAAAGGGCAAGAAAAGGAAAAGAGAGGTAAACAAAAAAAGGAGAGAAAGGAGAAGGTGATTGTAGAAGACCAGACTGGAGAGGAGGATTAGGAGAGGAAGGGTATAAGAGGCGTGTATAGCGTGGGGAAGGGTCTCCATAGGGCCAAGGTTAACTATTGTGCCACTTCGAGACATCTCCCTCAGACTCTGGTCTTGCTTTAATCTAAACACTGACCTCACACACTTTGTTGGAATGTGGTCTGTCACACGCTAGCGCACACAGGCATACACATGCGATGAATCACCATCTCCCCAATGTAGCCTGGTCAAAATATGGACTTTGCTTGGAGTTTTGAAGCCTCCGCCAAACATTAAGCCCAATGAGCAAGCAAGATACTCCTCTGTCATTTCAACAGTTAACTTGAACCAATTTAGTTTTGTCATAGCAATGAAACATGTCAACCTCTACAGGATCGTCTTTCCCCTTACTAACGGGCTGTTTGCTGGCTTTTCTCTCACCCTTTCGCTTGAGCGGTTGTCAGAATACTTTGAAGATATCAACTCTTAATGAATTTTCGTGACTGTGTTGTCTCAAGACTCTTCTTCCATAGAGGTTACTGCTGCTGCCTTTCAGAAATGACACCCATTTACCATCTAATTAAAATAGCATGACAGCACTGAGTCAGCTCAAGACCATATATCAATGAGAGGAGGACATTGTGTCTTCATCACAGTATAGCTCTTGAAATATTATAGAAGAGTATAACAGTAATGACATTATGATGTTTGATTAGTAATACCAGAGAGTGGGAGGACACAGCCAATGACTTGAGGGTGACAGATTATCGTACGTGTAATGACTTTTGAATATTTGAACCACACATGCAAGTGTCTTTGTCATTGCTGAGTACTTTCTGCCACAGACACAGTGGATATGAGTAGAAATTAATATAAATAAATAGAACAATAAAACTGTATTGTCGGTTTTGGTAGAATAACTTTTTTTTTTTGCTTCTCCCCAACCCACCATAATTACTTTTTCTGTCATATACACATATTACCTTCCTAATATTGAGTTGCGCTCCTCCTTTTGCCCTCGGAATGGCCTCAATTCGTCGGGGCATGGACTCTACAAGGTGTCGAAAGCATTCCATAGGGATGTTGGCCTATGATGACTCCAAAGCTTCCCACATTGGTGTCAAGATGGCTGGATGTCCTTTGGGTGGTGGACCATTCTTGACACACAGGAAACTGTTGAGCGTGAAAAAACCCAGAGGCGTTGCGGTTATTGACACAACCCGGTGCGCCTGACACTTACTACCATACCCTGTTCAAGGCACTTCAATCTTTTGTCTTACCCGTTCACCCTCTGAATGGCGCACACACACAATCATTCTTTAACCTGTCTCCTCCTCATCATCTACACTGATTGAAGTGGATTATTATTGACATCAATAAGGGTTTATAGCTTTCACCTGGTCAGTTTATGTCATGGAAAGAGCATACATATGGGTCTGAATTTTGTAAAAGCCATTTCTTCTTTGGCAATGCAGTAAGCGGTGTTACATTTTTTAAATCTCTAGCTCAGTTAGCTCTGCCTGTTGACCGGCTTGGGCTGCCACCTGTTGCCTGTCAAATACGGCTGCCTGGTAGTTGACGTAGTGATGTTGCCCCGATGCACTTGTCCCGGCACTTGTCCCGGCTTATGACTTAAGTTATGTTTTAGCAATGGCTCGTGTTTTAGGTTGCTGGATCCAGTAGCAAAATAAGTTTTCCCTGCTGCTATTATTCCAAACTTTCGACAGAACACAGAGAATATTGTACTACTAGTTTTGTCCCTTCCTAGCCACTTGAATTTTGCAAAGCAACCCCTCCCAAAACATGTAGATATTTTTCTGGGGAGGTGGATCGGTAGCAGCATCTTCGACATTGTCCTCATCATCATCTTCTTCTGGTTGAGTTTGATCATTTCATAGTTAGTCTTTTTTGTTAAAGAAAGCTTCAATTCTGCCACGTTTCATTGTTGTTGTAAATGCTAGCTAGCTTGCTAGCTAATGCCATTACTCAGCTGACAGAAAGGGGCCTGGAGTGTTCCTATCGTGTGATTGGTTTAATTAGCTACATTTAAACATTTGTAGCATTATGATTTGTAAACAACGTATCAGCCTGTCTTGTTTGAGCAGTGAAGAGAAGAGTGTTGCAGCAAAATATTGTTACGCATTGAGTTTTTTATTGGATATTTTTTTTGTCTCGGTGCTGCCTAATGCCGCTCGTTATCGCACGCATCCCATTCAGTCCCTGCAGATTTTTTGGTCTATATGCAGAATCTGCCCATTGGAGATTAGTTCCTCTTTAATGTGGATGCTTCCATGATTACGGATAATCATGAATGAATTGTGAATAATGATGCGTGAGAAAGTTAAATAAATATTATAGCCACCTACAAATTGGTTCTGACTAGAGGGAGTGCAACTACTACAGGAAGTGACTTTTCATAGCAGGTTACAAAAAATGTACTTCCGGTCGTAGCTGTACTTCCTCTAGTCAGAACCCTAAAAATGGTAACCTCCCCAGTTATTGGTAATTGTGAGAGGTTAGCATGTTTTGGGTGTATGAATACTACAAATCACCCCACCACTCAGGGACCTGTGGGGCCACCTCTGCTTTCACCTCATATGAAACATTTGATCTCAAATCCAAAATGTATAGAGCCAAGTATAGAGTAGAGCCAAATTAAAAGTTTAAGCTTCACTGTCCAAATGAATATGGAGGGGAGTATACATCTTTAGTTGTGCTTGATTTAGCTTGCCTTGTCAAGTAATGAAACCAATGGAATGGTCCCAAAAGTACAAATCCTGCCTATCTGGTACTCCAGGTAGACTCAATTGCCCTGGCAGTTCAGCTATTTTTACTGACTCAGATCTTTTCGACTCGTTAGTAAAAAATAATGAATCTTTCGACTAATTTTGTTAATTTGAGTCAGTAATGCAAATATAATTCCCAGAGCACGCAGGACCTCAGGAAGGAGACGCATTCTATCTCCTAGAGATGAACGTACTTAGGTTATATTATGAATGGGAATAGCGGTCGTACAATATCATACGAATTTGAAGACGAATAGTAGCATACGTCTTACCTGGTCGTGTTTTGCTGTAACAACAAAGGAGAAAAACAAAGGAGAATTACGGGGAGAATTTACTTTGGCAGTGAAGAGAACTAAAATGACAAAGGTTAGGTGAATCTATGTAGTACGTTAGCGGAATTGGGTTACGTTTAGAATAAGGGTTAGGGGAAGGGTTAGCTAAAATGCTACAGTTGTGCCTGATGCGACTCGAACTTGTCGCAGATGACACCTGCCCACCCATCCTCCCGACTAACCTCCCTACTTTAATTTCTGTCTCAAGTAACCAGTGGTCAAAAGTACTTAAGTAAAAATACTTTAAAGTACTACTTAAGTTGTTTTTTGGGGTATCTGTATAATTTTTTACAACTTTTACTTTTACTTCACTACATTCCTAAAGAAAATAATATACTTTTTACTCCATACATTTTCCCTGACACCCAAAAATACTCGTTACATTTTAAATGCTTAGCAGGACAGGAAACTTGTCATATTCATGCCCTTATCAAGAGAACACGTGGTCATCCCTACTGCCTCTGATCTGGTGGACTAAACACAAATGCATCTTTTGTAAATTATGTCTGAGTGCTGGAGTGTGCCCCTGGCTATAAGTAAATATTTCAAACAAGACAATGATGTTGTCTGCTTTGCTTAATATAAGGAATTTGAAATGATGGGTACTTTTACTTTTGATACTGTCTTGGAAATTACCACCAGGGACTTAAAGTCAAACTTAAATTAATCATTCAAATTCATTTAAATTGACTCACTGGAATTCAGTAGACGTTCAGAGGTTCGCGGATCAGGTATCTTCTCCGGGCAGCTCTCAGTAAAGGTCCACGTCGGCTTTGGTCAAACGGGAAATTCCCTTACGCTTTCACACTTTGGAATGCGCCACCGGTGTCTCCTTGCAGACAGGTTCAAACAAACTTAATGCACCATAGTACACATCGGTCGGGAGCTCTCCCGGGGCAGTCCTGCTAGTTCTCTTATATATGGCTATCCAAACAAGTCTTATAAGCATGATTTAAAATGATTCATTATTCATCATTAACGTTGGTTACTGTATGTGACTGACTTACACCTCACTAAGCTTCTTCTCTCAAAGCTGGGACCTTGAAACTGAGATACTCCTTTTGGTTCCCAGAATAATGTTCTGGGCGTACTGCCAATTGGTCTGAGGAGGTCACAGTCACCTGCACGAACCAAGGTAGAGGGAGAGGCGATGCTGTGTACAATTCAATGGTATCTCTTCAGACAACACATTTTTTACTCACAATACTTGTGAGTATAAGTATATTTTAGCAATTACATTTACTTTTGATACTTAGGTATATTTAGAACCAAATACTTTTAGACTTTTACTCAAGTAGTATTTTACTGGGTGACTTTTACTTTTACTTGAGTAACTTTCTATTAAGGTATCTATCCTTTTACTCAATTATGACAATTGGGTACTTTTTCCACCACTGCAAGTAGCTACACTATTAGTAGTATCATACATCTTAGAGGTGCAAAGTATATTTTGAGGCCAGGCTCAGATGATGGATCTCTGAGTGGTGGAATAGTATTTTTTTTCCTACTGAAGAAAAAGTCTTATTTCCTTGTCCCCTGAGTGGCCTGACAACAGCCGAGTTGCAGGCCTCATTTTTCTCAGGTGCCTCATGCTGCATCCCGAATGGCAAACTATTCCATACATAGTGCACTACGTTTGACCAAAGCCTTAAGGGTCTACTTCAAATGTGGCGTACTATATAGGGAACAGGGTGCCATTTAGGATACCGCCCCTGTAGTGCCGGGCTGGGTAGGGGGAATGTATGTGTGTCTGCTTATGTGGAACACGCTCACACACACACACACATACATACATACATACATACATACATACATACATACATACATACATACATACATACATACATACATACATACATACATACATACATACATACARACACACACACACWCTCWCTCACWCWKACACACACACYCACACASYCGCGRARYTACACAGACACACACACACACACTCGCTGTGGGTGATCTCTGGGCAACCAGGTAGTCAGATAGCATTGGTGGTTGTAGCCCCCTGCTGTATTGTCCCACACAACCCTTTCTGAAACATTCATGCAACATCCAAAGAACACATCTGCACATTCATGCAATGTCTAGTGCTGATACGATTACCGTATAATGTGTAACTGACAGTTATGGATGAAGACTGTCATGAAAAACAAAAAAACATCATAACCGTTTTAAATAATGTATTTGGGGGAGGGGGGGGGGGTGAAACACACAACTGACTGAAGACAGGATGGCTGGGCATTCATGCGGTTGAGTCCATTTCTGCTGTAACATGGACTTTACAACGTGATGAAACTGTGTTGCTCCCAGAAGAGTGGAGGCTGTTATAGCAGCAAAGGGGGGGACCAACTCCATATTAAATCCCATGATTTTGGACGAGCAGGTGTCCACATACTTTTAGTCATGTAGTGTATCTGGGGAATTGTATAAAACAAATTCTAGAGTGTTGAAAGTTGCCATTGTAGCCATTGATTCTTGAAGAATATAACTTAGAAATGCCTTATGAGCTTAGTTCATCAGTCTTAATCTCCCATCCCCCAGCTATTTACCCAAAAAGTTTGGGGTGTATGTTTTGTTGTTGTTTGAATCCCAGATTGCCCCTTACGGGGTTTCTCTGCTCATTTGTAGCCAGAATGTTTATTCCACCCGTTCAGTAATTCACCACTTTGCGCCTTACTACATTGACTGATGTGTCTGATGTAGCTTATCTCTAGAGCGTTATATATATTTTTTTAAAGAACGTTTAAAACACCATCAACAAGATACATGGAAGTAGGATTATTATGGCAAGCAGAATCCTCCACACACCCTCTGAGAACAGAGGCTTAGTCCAACTGTCTCTGTCTTTCTAACACACAGACGTACACACACACACACACACACACACACACACACACACTATGAGAGCCCAGTGTTTGGCATGATGTCTCCCCACATTGTTTTAATCTGGGCTTTGGGAGGTGATAGAGATGTAACATAGAAGCTCAGGGAGGGGACGAATGGGGGGTTTAGCCTATAAGCACACCATTCATCTGGTTCCAATCTCCTCTCAGTCTCCGTCTCCCACCTCCGTAGGGGGCGGAGAGTCTGTGCGTGTGTGTATTCATGAATGCATGCCTATGTGTATGTGAGCTCAGCATCTCAGGTTCTGGAGAGTCACTATGGTCTGGATTCAATCAAACCAAACCCCAACTGAAGGAAACTATCCTTTTACTATGAAAACACATCCCTTCATTCAAACCCAAATACATTTAGTTTCATATCTCTCAGGAAGCATTAGCCTGCAGATAATATGTCTCTACACAGCACATTCTCCAGTGTTAAATCAACACTGACAGTGTTCAATTTAACACTGGGCCTGTGTCCACACTTTAGATTGTTAAATTAACACTACTTAGGGCTAATGCTGTGTTAGGGAATTAACACTTTCAGTGTTATGCAATATAATATTTTTAACACTAGGAAGTGTATATACTTTGGTTTGCACCAATGGTGTTATGCAATAACAGCTCATATAGTATTTTTTATCATTACACCAAGAGATCTGTATCTCTTGACAAGGTCACTCAGTGTTGGGTTAAGGACATTACAATAATAATTACAAGTCTTTATTGTCACATGCTCTTATCTAAGCATTTACTGAGACTTCAGAACTGGCGGCGGACATGCTCAAAATGTTATTAACATAAACATAGACCTCTTAAACTGGTACACTACTTCCATTCACGTGTGGCTAAAAATATATATATATATTTTTTTAAAGCCACACCCCACTAAGCCACGCCTCCAATATACTTTCTCAATGTGCCTTTTCAAGCGAACTGTAGAGTTTACCAGCCATGACTGGGTTTGTTCGTGACATACATGGTTGTTGAATTTGTTCATTTTCAGTTCTGTGGACTTTTCCAAGTGATTTTCTACTGTAGGCAAATGTTATTATTAAAATTAAACAGTTTATGACAACACATTATATATATCACAAGGCCTTAACTGATGGCCAAGTTTTACCCCAACACCGTGGTGTTAGGAAACTCCTGGTTCCCATTATGCTGGCTTGCAAAGGGATGTACAACCTAAAGTGATGTACAATCTAAATTGATGTTAGAACATCCAATAGTTGGACGTTTTATTATGAACATTGAACAAGGAGACTAACGAAACCATTTCAACTGGAACAACCATTTCAGTAATGGGCGCAATAAATCGAACTAACTGATTGGATAAGTGTATGTTATTTATCTTTGTGTGGCATATGCTTAATCAATCAATTAATGTACATTCAAAAACACAGATATTAAATACAATCCTATAAAATATCTAGCTGCAGTAGAGCACGGTGAGAAATATGATAATGATGGGCGTGATTTTGATGGGAACGTTTTACTCTCCAGAGTAAAACGGACACAAGCACACTCAACACTGGTTATTAACACCAATACTGGGGTTCTTTTACACCACTGAGTTTTAATTTCACTCTCAGAGAGTTAATTAAATTCCTGAATCACACTAGAAAGGTTACACTGAAAGATCGACACTAGGTAACACTGGCCAATGAGTTCAGATCTAATGAGTGCAGATCTCGAAGTCTAGGCATGGTGACTGACGTTATAACCAAGGTACTGATTCCTATCAAATTCTATGCCTATAGAGACACACACAACTGTGTAGCTCCTGAAAATGGCTGCCGGGAGATTTCTACACTATGGGCGACTACTGTTAAACTGCTTTGTGTAGGGTTGGGGTAAATTCTATTTCAATTCAGTCAAATCAGGAGGTCAAACCAAAATAGTTTAAAGAACGTCAGTTTACTTCCTGAATTGACTGTATTGAAATGGCCGTGTGGCACCATGCATCTCCACTGACACCATCCAACCTTGACATCCTCCAGCACACCATCTGGAAGCCTCAGTCAGTGTGGTACTGGAGAAAAGCATTGGACAGTGTTACCAACCCGACCCAACTAGCCCTGTAGCCACGGACTCGTCTTCCTGTCCCTCTGGCTCTCTTTAAGGACCAGACTCATCCCATTGGGTGTTATCTCTGTCTGCTTACCCACAGATTAGAGGAGAAGGCTATACTAGGCTTTCGATGGTGATGAGATACCATCCCTTCTATCCCTTCTCATTTACACTTAATTCTACTGATAGTTAGTGGATACCTGTTCCAATCACTTGGTTTCACTGAAAACAAACCCTTTCTTGAAGGAACCAACCACCGTTAAAACCAGTAACCCTAAATGCTCAGTTATTACCCCATGAACCAGTTTACAGAAGGCATGGAAAGGTATGGAACATGAATGGATATGGCACCTCCTGTTTTATATACATCATATTACATATACTCCTTTTCAGGACCCAGCGGCCCATTGTTGTGAAAGAAGTAGCGTGTCATTGATGTGTGTTCATGTAGCAGTTAGGCTAGCTAGGGTTTCACCCAACAGCAAGGGCTAATGAATGAGGAAGGTGTGCTGCCTGTTTGCAATTAACTCCAGGAATGCCTGACGTTTAGCTTTCTGGCTCTTGGTGCCCTCACTCTCACATCCTGTGGCCAACAGTAGGGTAGGTCGTTATCCAGATTTTCATACCGTTCATGTACCATACCGGGGTGTACTGTATTACCGGCAGTGCACACAACGGGCTCTATTTCTTTCCAAAATAATAATAATTTTACACACAAAACAAATTTAGGCAGCAGGGATCTTGATCCAGGAGGGGATTAACTGTTTCTGCTGTAACCAATAAGTTTGATCTTGCAAGCTAGCCACTTAGCTAGCAAGTTAGCAAACCAAATGCATTGCTGCAGCCCTAAGCTGGAGATCATTTATTTGCATAGTTAACTTATGGTTGGCCATGGTACAGTCCCCGGTATAGTTTACGGCTAACCGGGGGTACAGTTCAGAGCGGCTGCCTGCACCTCCAATTAGTACTCTTTTGCTGTGGGGTGTTTAAAATATGTCCCAAATGGCACCTTTATTCCCTATATAGTGCCCTACTTTTGACCAGGGCCTATTGGGATCTGGTTAAAAGTAGTGCACTATGTAGGGAGTAGGGTGCCATTTTGGAAGCAGACTTAGTCAGGTTTTTATGGCTTCCCTGGAAGTGGTAAAATAATGTAAATGGCGCTCAGTCAAACCTCCAGGCTATTACATTACAGCTAATGAAAGCCAAACTAACTTGGAGGGTGCATGATGATAATCTTACATTTTTGTATCAGCCAAACCAACTGGAACAGAGAATTGGTCTATGGAAGACAAAGATGCCTTTTTGGAATTCCTCTTACACATAAAATTCACAGGCATACACTACCGTTCAAAAGTTTGGGGTCACTTAGAAATGTCCTTGTTTTTGAAAGAGAAATTGCCAAGAAACTGAAGATCTCGTACAACGCTGTGTACTACTCCCTTCACAGAACAGAGCAAACTGTCTCTAACCAGAATAGAAAGAGGAGTGGGAGGCCCCGGTGCACAACTGAGCAAGAGGACAAGTACATTAGAGTGTCTAGTTTGAGAAACAGACGCCTAGAAGGCCAGCATCCCAGTGTCGCCTCTTCACTGTTGACGTTGAGACTGGTGTTTTGCGGGTACTATTTAATGAAGCTACCAGTTGAGGACTTGTGAGGCATCTGTTTCTCAAACTATTATCACATTTCTAAGTGATCCCAAACTTTTGAACGGAACGCACACACAGACGCACACACAAGCATGCATGCATCCCCCCCCAAACACACAATGCTTATGCACATTATTCACACACATGCGCAAACACACACACACACATACTTGCACAACACCAGTCAGCTATATTTTCCAGCTAATGGGCATGAAAGTTGCAAAGTGCAGCAAAAAGGACTTGGCAGCACCAAAAGTGTATTAAGTATTGATCTAAAAAGATCAATGATCTGTTTCAGCAGCAGCAGTGCATCCTTAAAGTGGCTGCTACTGTTAGTGATAGGGTCATATATAAAAAGACAGTAAATGTGCCAGTTGATGTCAAGCTCACGGTGACACTAAAGGACTGATGGGTGGTATAGGCTGGAATTCTCCTTTATTGTAAGAATTGGGGATCGCATGATTTAACAGTTGCGATAACTCATAGTTACAATGGATGAGTTGAGTGCTGTGTCATACCTCTGGAAACCTCAAAGTGCTTATTTATAAAACTGAGCTCCCCCTCGCTTTATCGCTGAATAGTTTTCAAGGAGGAGGACGCTTAATAAGCAAAATAGATATGAAAGTGGTATTACAGTAAATTAGTGAAAATGTTTTCCATAATCTTACTTTTACAGCAAATAGTCTAAGGCCCTGTGCATACTTAACTGATGTACAATGCATTTGACACAGCTTGTGAAACATCTGACATCTTTGTGATCAAATCAAATCAAGTTTATTTTATATAGCCCTTCGTACATCAGCTAATATCTCGAAGTGCTGTACAGAAACCCAGCATAAAACCCCAAACAGCAAGCAATGCAGGTGTAGAAGCACGGCGGCTAGGAAAAACTCCCTAGAAAGGCCAAAACCTAGGAAGAAACCTAGAGAGGAACCAGGCTGTGAGGGGTGGCCAGTCAAATGTTCAAATGTTCATAAATGACCAGCATGGTCAAATAATAATCAGGAGTAAATGTCAGTTGGCTTTTCATAGCCGATCATTAAGAGTATCTCTACCGCTCCTGCTGTCTCTAGAGAGTTGAAAACAGCCGGTCTGGGACAGGTAGCACGTCCGGTGGACAGGTCAGGGTTCCATAGCCGCAGGCAGAACAGTTGAAACTGGAACAGCAGCAAGGCCAGGTGGACTGGGGACAGCAAGGAGTCATCATGCCCGGTAGTCCTGACGCATGGTCCTAGGGCTCAGGTCCTCCGAGAGAGAGAAAGAAAGAGAGAAGGAGAGAATTAGAGAGAGCATACTTAAATTCACACAGGACACCGGATAAGACAGGAGAAGTACTCCAGATATAACCAACTGACCCTAGCCCCCCGACACATAAACTACTGCAGCATAAATACTGGAGGCTGAGACAGGAGGGGTCAGGAGACACTGTGGCCCCATCCGATGATACCCCCGGACAGGGCCAAACAGGAAGGATATAACCCCACCCACTTTGCCAAAGCACAGCCCCCACACCACTAGAGGGATATCTTCAACCACCAACTTACCATCCTGAGACAAGGCCGAGTATAGCCCACAAAGATCTCCACCACAGCACAAACCAAGGGGGGGCGCCAACCCAGACAGGAAGATCACGTCAGTAACTCAACCCACTCAAGTGACGCACCCCTCCTAGGGACGGCATGAAAGAGCACCAGTAAGCCAGTGACTCAGCCCCTGTAATAGGGTTAGAGGCAGAGAATCCCAGTGGAGAGAGGGGAACCGGCCAGGCAGAGACAGCAAGGGCGGTTCGTTGCTCCAGAGCCTTTCCGTTCACCTTCACACTCCTGTGTGCACAGAAAGACATGTACAGTTGTCAGGACCCGGTGCGAGAAACAGTCACTAATAATTGGCAGAACCCAGAAGATGAGGCAGACACAGCAGTACTAGAGATGGTGGTTTAATAAAAAATAGATATCTTCCAAAATACAAAAGAAAATCCACAAAGTGGTAAAAACAGCAAGGGAAAAAACAAACCTCAAAAGACCAATCCAAAAATACACGAGAACAAAACCAGAGAACCTCTGGAAAATCCAACAAGAGAAAAATGTTCACAAAGGCTGGGGCTGGGTGCTAACATACAAACACTGAGCAAGGAACAGAGGAACACACAGGGTTTAAATACTAACAAGGGAATGACTTACAGGTGCAAACAATAATTAGGGCAAGAAAAACAAAAGGTACAAAAAAGGTGCAAGGGGGACATCTAGTGAACAAAACCAAACAGTCCTGGCCAAAACCTGACAACAGTGGGGTACGAAATGATTGACACCCTTGATAAAGAAGAGCAAAAATGACTGTATAAAAGAGATAATTCAAATACTGAGCTACTGTATACAAAAAAAATTGAAATTATATTATTTTATACAAATACAACTGCTCTGAGAAAGATATTTTTTCTAACAAGAAATTGTTTTTTTCTCTCAAAAAGTTAGGGGTCAAAATTATTGACACCTCTGTTTTCAATACCTTTCAATACATTACCTTGTGAGGATAACGGCACAGCCTTTTTCTATAAAGTTTTATGAGATTAACAACACATTTGGAGGGATCTTAGACCATTTCTCCCTATAGAATCGTTCCAGATCCTTGATATTCTTCGTCTGCGCTTATGGACTGCCCTTCTTCAATTCAAACCACAGGTTTTCAATGGGTTTCAAGTCCGGAGACTGAGATGGCCATTGCAAAATGTTAATTTTGTTGCCAATTATCATTTTCTTTGTGGATTTTGATGTGTGCTTGGGGTTATTGTCTTGTGTAAAATCCACTTGTGGCCAAGTGTCAGCCTCCTGGCAAAGGCAACCATGTTTTTTGGCTAAAATGTCCTGGTACTGGGTAAAGTTCATGCCATCGACCTTAACAAGGGCCCCAGGACCAATGGAAGCAAAATAGCCCCATAAGATCAAAGATCCACCACCATATTTTACAGTAGGTTTGGGATCCTTTTCTGCTCATGCATTCTTATTCCAAAGCCAACACCACCACTGGTGTGTGTAGCCAAAGAGCTTTATTTTCATGTCATCCAACAAATGTAAATGCCTTGGAGTTTGCTAAATGGCATTGGCACTTAGATTTGAACCGGTGCTTTGTTCAGATGCTATGAATATTGAGCTCTTTGGCCAATCTAAACCATTTTTTATAAGAGTGTAATACAGTGGCCTGAAACTCACAGTTTACAGGCCACATCAGGCCTGCAAGTCACATTGTGCAGGCTTGCAAAGTGATGCATAATTCCAATTGGAATCCAACCAGAGTGGGAATATCCGACATTTCAATTTTTTTTATCACCCGCAACCTGCAATCACAATGACTGCCAGGGTTGGGAAGACTAAGATATGAGAATACCTAAAGCCTCTAAACTTGAACAACCATTTCAGTAACGGCTGTAATAATGTATGTTATTTATATTTGCATAGCGTAAGATTCATTAATCCATCGATGTACATGCACAAACATAGATATTATTTAAAAAACTATTTAAATATCTACATACTGGGAAATATGATAATGATGGGTGTGGTTTTGGATCACAGTGATGTGAATGAGTTTCAGGCCCCTGTAATGGAAAACCAGGCCCCCAGTTTCTAGTCTGGAGTGTAAAGTGACAAGCTCTGCTGGACTCCTACTGTGTAGCAACCTCACATTGCCAAAAGCCCTGGTCTGCCCTAGAAAGCCTATGTAGATTGCAATTGCCAGAACGGCCTAACAAAAACATTTTAGATGGCCGTTTTGGGCTTTATAATTGGTTTATTATGATCAAGTTCGTTCCCCATGGTGAATTCTTTTAAAGTTTGCTACAAATCGAGATATTTCATAAAATCCATTCTGACTACTACATTTGTCGTCACAAAGGACCACGTGCTGTCACAGACCAATCACTGGCCGGCAGGCTACGATTAGGCTCCGGTTGCATAGCCGCAGAAAGTAGGGCTGCTGTGGGTGCTGCAGCACCCCCTGATGTATTGAAATAAACAAAATAATAATAATAATTACAACAAAAAAATCGCAACATTTATGAACTAGGTCTTTATTGCTCCTGTATGAGCGGAGAAAAATACTCCTCAGAATGCCCCCTCCTCCCCCCCGTCTCTCCATTTACAGCAGAGAAAAATATCCATCAGCATTCATTTTAATCCCGAGCCCTACCCGTGCCCGCCCGATTGCCTTTGACGAATTTAAGGCCCCGTCCGAAACCCGAAATAACTTCCTCCGTTAGTAAATCCATTAGCTGCTCCTCTCTGTCTGTCTGTCACTTGCTCCCTGCGTACAGCTCGCTCTGCATGCGCTCTGCTCATGGCGGATCTGAGTCTCTGAGTAACCATAGCAACGTCTCTGCTCGGGCTGCTCTACTCACTGAAGAGACATGAGAGAGCAGTTAGCTGTTAGCTACTTTTCGTCACTCTTAACTGCGACAACTCAAGGAAAAAATAATAATATAATATGAATATGAAATAATATGTCCTGTCTTATATTTGACAAGGTTAAATCACTTCTGACACCATGTTATGATCTTAGTCAGATATGACTGTACTACGCAGCAAAGCACGAGCAAATGGCGCAGCATCAAAATGGTAGTGATCAATTTAGTGACACCCAATCCCTGCCTGCACCCTAATTATTGATGAAAAAACAGGCCCTGCCTGGCCCTAACCCGATGTATAATGACGGGGCCCGCCGGCCTCAGGTCAGGTAGCAGAGCTCTATGGCTGATCCCTCCTGGTGACCCTGTTGGAGTCATGTCCAACCGGAATGGAGATAGCATGGGTAGCACCATTGAGGCTGTCACGGAGAAATGTCCACACATGTCTATGATGAATATGAACTGGCATCCTTTTACTCCCTCCTCTCTACATTCTCCTCTTCTGTCTCTGCTGCTAAAGCCAATTTCTACCACTCTAAATTCCAAGCATCTGCCTCTAACCCTAGGAAGCTCTTTGCCACCTTCTCCTCCCTCCTGAATCCTCCTCCCCCTCCTCCCCCCTCCTCCCTCTCTGCTGATGACTTCGTCAACCATTTTGAAAAGAAGGTCGACGACATCCGATCCTCGTTTGCTAAGTCAAACGACACCGCTGGTTCTGCTCACACTGCCCTACCCTGTGCTTTGACCTCTTTCTCCCCTCTCTCTCCAGATGGAAATCTGCGCGTCTTGTGACGGCCGGCCGGCTCCAAAAACCTGCCCGCTTGACCTATCCCTCCCTCTCTCTCCTAGACTCATTTCCGGAGACCTTCTCCCTTCTTCACTCGCTCATCAAACTCATCCTTGACCGCTGGCTACGTCCTTCCGTCTTCAAGAGAGCGAGAGTTCAGCCCCTTCTGAAAAAAACCTACACCGATCCCCCGATGTCAACAACTACAGACCAGTATCCCTTCTTCTTTTCTCTCCAAAACTCTTGAACGTGCCGATCTTGGCCAGCTCTCCTGCTATCTCTCTCAGAATGACCTTCTTTGATCGCAATCAGTCAGGTTTCAAGACTAGTCACTTCAACTGAGACTGCTCTTTTCTGTGGTCACGGAGGCCGCTCCGCACTGCTAAAGCTAACTCTCTCTCCTCTGCTCTCATCCTTCTAGACCTACGGCTGCCTTTGATACTGTGAACCATCATATCCTCCTCTCCACCTCTCCGACTGGGGCATCTCCGCGCGGCCCAACGCTTGGATGCGTCCTACCTACAGGTCGCTCCTACCAGGTGGCGTGGCGAGAATCTGGTCTCCGCACCACGTGTCCTTCTCCACCACTGGTGTCCCCCAGGGCTCTGTTCTAGGCCTCTCCTATTCGTCGCTATCACCAAGTCACTTGGCTCTGTTCATATCCTCACATGGTTCTCTCCTATCATTGCTATGCAGACGACACACAATTAATCTTCTCCTTTCCCCCCTCTGATAACCAGGTGGTGAATGCATCTCTGCATGTCTGCGCAGACATATCAGTGTGGATGACGGATCACCACCTCAAGCTGAACCTCGGCAAGACGGAGCTGCTCTTCCTCCCGGGAAGGACTGCCCGTTCCATGATCTCGCCATCACGGTTTACAACTCCATTGTGTCCTCCTCCAGAGTGCTAAGAACCTTGGCGTGATTCCTGGACAACACCTGTCGGTTCTCAACTAACACAAGGCGGTGACCCGTTCCTGTAGGTTCATGCTCTACAACATTCGCAGAGTACGACCCTGCCTTCGCGCAGGAAGCGGCGCAGGTCCTAATCCAGGCACTTGTCATCTCCCGTCTGGATTACTGCAACTCGCTGTTGGCTGGGCTCCCTGCCTGTGCCATTAAACCCCTACAACTCATCCAGAACGCCGCAGCCCGTCTGGTGTTCAACTTCCCCAAGTTCTCTCACGTCACCCCGCTCCTCCGCTCTCTCCACTGGCTTTCCAGTTGAAGCTCGCATCCGCTACAAGACCATGGTGCTTGCCTACGGAGCTGTGAGGGGAACGGCACCTCCGTACCTTCAGCTCTGATCAGGCCCTACACCCAAACAAGGGCACTGCGTTCATCCACCTCTGGCCTGCTCGCCCCCCTACCTCTGAGGAAGTACAGTTCCCGCTCAGCCCAGTCAAAACTGTTCGCTGCTTGGCACCCAATGGTGGAACAAACTCCCTCCACCGACGCCAGGTCAGCGGAGTCAATCACCACCTTCCGAAGACACCTGAAACGCCACCTCTTTAAGGAATACCTAGGATAGGATAAAGTAATCCTTCTAACCCCCCCCCCTTAAAAGAGTTAGATGCACTATTGTAAAGTGGTTGTTCCACTGGATATCATAAGGTGAATGCACCAATTTGTAAGTCGCTCTGGATAAGAGCGTCTGCTAAATGACTTAAATGTAAAAATGTAAAATGAATGTTTCCTTTTCATATCAAACTAAAAACAACAGCAGAGCTTTTCATATCACATCCCCAGGATTAAGTTGATGCTATGAAAGAAGAGAGAGACAGTTTATGGCAGAGTGTAACATTATTTAGACTGAGAATAATGATGGAAAGAGAGGATTCTTTCTCATTGGGAGGCCATTAGGGGCTACTGTCTAGTTTTTTTGTAGGCAATGTTCACTTACTGTGTTTGTGCGTATGTGTTTGTGTGTGCGTGGGTGGGTGGGTACGTTTGCTTGCGTGGGTGCTTTTCTCTCTCTCCGTCAATTATCTGGCCAGTTGTTGTGGGAGGCTCATGGTGTATATATGTACTGTAGTGGGTGTCCCTTTGAGGAGCTCTGTGCAGCTGCAAGGTTTTATCTTCAGTCGCAGGCAGCTTGACATTTGGTGACGGCTTTTAACACTGGGCCCTACACAACAGAGACCAGTAAGTGGTGTTTCAACACACACAAAGCAGGGCCGCATCCATTCGCAAAGCTGTGAAACCTGGTCCAAGTCCACCAACCCCTCTGCCTCTGTGTAGGGAAGATATTGACAGTGGAATCTTTCTTTTGAAGCGAATGAACCAATTTATCGGAGTTTCAGCATTCCGCGAAAGGCCTGCATCCACAAAAGGCCAGAGAAAATACTCAGACAAGTAGCTAACTTTATTTTTTATTTATTTTATTTAACCTTTGTTTAACTAGGCAAGTCAGTTAAGAACAAATTCTTATTTACAATGATGGGCTACCAAAAGGAAAAAGGCCTCCTGCAGGGACGGGGGCTGGGATTAAAAATACAAATATAGCCATACTCCGAAGGACTTGTATGAGGTGACTACCTTATGCTCTAAACCCTCAGAGGTAGTAATCACACTGGTGGGGAGAGGGGCATTCTTCTTACCAAACCACATGACCTTTGTTTTGGAGGTGTTCAGAACAAGGTTTAAGGGCAAAGAAAGCTTGTTGGACACTAAGAAAGCTTTGTTGTAGAGCGTTTACAACAAAATCCGGGGAGGGGCCAGCTGAGTATAAGACTGTATTATCTGCATATAAATGGATGAGAGAGCTTCCTACAGCCTGAGCTATGTTGTTGATATAAAATGTAACTTTCATCAGGAGAGTTAAAATTTGGTCACTCTCCAAGACTTGGGTTTAATACACATCTAGACCCCCCCAATTTCAGGTAGAATCCCCACAGATGCAAGCGAGAGATAAGATAGAGTCTGAGTCCCAAATGGGTCTTGGTCAAATGGAATTGCATATATATAGGGAATAGGGTGCCATTTGGGACATGGACTCAGTAATCAGGTGTTGGCGTAACGTCCCGCCGGTGATGTTTAGGAGGGCTCTAATTACCATAATCTAATTGGATAAGAAGATTTTTTACTTTTGTGGGAGACCAGCGGGAGGCTTAGCTTCACTCCATCATATCAAGGATCACATCTCAGATATCTTTGAAGATGGATTTCAAGGTTGCTGCTTGTCAGGCCTAATTATGCAGCTTTATTTCAACAAATTTTCTCTCTAGCTTTTCCTCGAGTTAGTGTGTGTTGGGGGATGTGTTGCGTGTGTGTTTGTGTATGTGTGTGTTTGTGGTGTGTGTGCGTGCGTGCGTGCTGGGAGTGAGCTATCCTATGAGCGGCCTGATGTTAACACCTGGACAATAAAGAGATTCTCCGGTACCTTTGTATACTTTTTAGCCGGTAGTTCTGAAAGTAGACCGTGTGAGCCAAAAGTAGCGCTCAAGACCCCTGAAAATTGTGCCGATATGTGCACCATGTCATTGCTCTCTCTCGCTCTGCTGTGTGTGCATCTTGCTAGCTGTCACTCAAATGGCCTTGGGGCTAAAGCTCATTGGCTGGAACTCGATTTGCTAAGAGGGCTAAAACATGACAAGAACACCAAGAATGTACATCTAACTAAGGTGTTTGGTGCAGTATTCCTCAACGCGTAAAGTGTCGTGTTATGTAAACTAAGTCGGTGGTGCTGGGCGGGTCTGTCTCAGTGTCTATGCTTTTGGAGAGAGAGCAATTACTACAGCTGTTCCCTCTATTTTACTGGGCAAATGGACAATGTCAGTTCAAAACTCAACCTTCATTTACCCGTTGGGATGCACAGATGTTCCAAACTCTGTTTTAGACAAGACTGACTTTATGACAAAAATGATCTTATTTATACTTTGTATTCAATTTTGACGCTAGAATAACTGTTTCTGACTCAAATCGATGCCACATAGGCCGTTTTCAAAGGGATCTGTTGCTTTTTAACCCTTTGATGTGTACCAACACACAGGTGTGATCATTCTACAGTGGTCCCCTGCGCTCAAACTGGTGTGATTAGAACGCTTATTTAGAACGGCCAGTTTCGATTGACGCAATAGTCGGTGTTTGAGCTGGTAACACTTTTTTTTTAACAGAAACATTTTGCACAAACACAATCCTTACAATGTTATGTCCTGAATGTGGCCAGTTTATTTTTGAATGCAATGTTCAGACATTCACAGAAGTGGCGACAGCATTACACCATCATCCAAACCGGGAAATGTAGGCTACATTCGTCATAGCGCTAACTGGGGAAAGATTGTAGTCTACATTCGTCATAGCGCTAACTGGGGAAAGATTGTAGGCTACATTCGTCATAGCGCTAACTGAGGAAAGATTGTAGGCTACATTCGTCATAGCGCTAACTGAGGAAAGATTGTAGGCTACATTCGTCATAGCGCTAACTGAGGAAAGATTGAGCTAACTGAGGAAAGATTGACCTAATTCTCAGCTGACAGAAACCATAATATGAATTAGCTAATAGAAATGACCCCTATGAAAAAAGATTGCAGTCAGAGTGCAGTACACTGCAGTATAACTGCAGTTAGAGTGTAGCATAACTGCAGTATGCTGCAAATACTGCATTCTAAATAACAGTTTTTTTTACTGCAGTAATTTTGCAGTGTAACTGCAGTTAGAGTGCAGTATGTTTCTTTTTTCTGGTCAACCAAAGATAAGAAGAGGAGACAAGATGAGTTTGGTCTGTTTGGTATGCATGAGGGTGTGTCGTCTACCATCATTCACTTCCCTTCATTCACTTCCGGAAGTTTACTCGAAAGATGAGTGAAACATCCCTCACCTCATTTTGTTATAACATGTTTGGTCTGACAGACGTTTACATGACCCCCATAATGCATTGGATAATGTCAACAAACATGGCGCCACACATAGCTGGCAAATAGCTTAGCATTAGCTCATCAAAAACAGTACAACCTTCAAAAAAGTGTGTGTCGTTTACAATCTATGCAAGAATCAGAATGCATGATTTGTCATCAGAACCTAAAAACATATGAATAAAACAGTAAATACATTGTGCTCTATACATACATACATACATACATACATACATACATGCATACATACGGTATGCTACAGTTGAAACGACAACACGATATACAGAAAACAAGGCACTACCTTTGATTGGAACGCACACATGTCCAAAGTTAATATTTGTAAGAAAAACAACAATGAAGGCAATGTGAGCGCCAGCCAGAAAATGTGCCGGAGGGAAAAGTTTGTGCTAGACTGCACAGATGTCTGCATACTTGATCAACACTGGGGAGGTGCTTGGATGTTCATGAAAGAGAGAAGTTTGTCCAGTTCAGTAAAGCATCAAACATAAATTGTCTGCAACAGTGAAATGGGCTACTTCTATGTGAATTAATGAGGAGGGGGAACACACCTCAGTTCAAAGTGTTGTTAGAAAATAAAACTTGTTAGAAAATAGTTTCTAATTGACAAGTTGAAATACAGCCTATAGATAATTAGCAGGCAGCGTGTGTCTTGGTTTGAGGGCAGGCTAACTGTCCTGTTGCGTAACAATCCCATTTTGGAACAATGAGCGCATTCTGACATCAAGCGCATAAAAAGACTCGCGCTGGGGCGACCGTTAAAGATATTTGGAACTCACGCATGAAAAGGTTAAAGGCAGTCGCTCTTTAATACACCACAACCAGACTACATATGGTCCTGAGAGACTTCAATGTACAGTGCCGTGAAAAAGTATTTTCCTCCTTTTTGATTTTCTCTATTTGTGCATATTTTTTATACTGAAAGTTATCGGAACTTTAACTAAAACCTAATATTAAATAAAGGGAACCAGAATGAACAAATAACACAGATGTCATACAAAAGTTAGATAACATCCAATGCCCCTGTATGAAAAGTATTTGCCACCTTACACTCAATAACCGGTGGTGCCACCTTTAGCCGCAATGACTGCAACCAAACACTTATTGTGGTTGTTGATCAGTCTCTAACATCGCTGCAGAGGAATTTTGTTCCACTCTTCCATGCAGAACTGCTTTAACTCTGCGACGTGATGGTTTTCGAGCATGAACTGCTCATTGCAGGTCCTGCCACAACATCTCAATCAGGTTTAGGTCTGTAAGTTTGACTAGGCCATTTCAAAACTTTAAATGTGTTGCTTTTCAGCCATTCTGATGTACTGTAGACTTGCTTGTGTGTTTTGAATCATTGTCTTGCTTCATGACCCAGCTGCGCTTCAGCTCATGGACAGATGGCCTGATATTCTCCTGTAGAATTCTCTGATACAGAGCATAATTTAATAATGGTAAGTCGTCCAGGTCCTGAGGCAGCAAAGCATCCCCAAACCATCACAATACCACCACCATGCTTGACCGTTGGTATGAGGTTCTTACTTTGGAATGCAGTGTTTGGTTTTCGCCAGAAATGACAGAACCCTGGCCTTGTCAGCAGTAGAAGCAAAGGATTGTGGGATAGCTTCTTCAAAGTGCTGCATGCAGTCACTGAGACAGACGCTTATATTTTTAACCAATAACAGTTTAAGCCCTGTCTAAGCTGGGGTGTCTACTAAGCTAAATGGAATTGTTTTAAGAAGGTCATACCAAGGATTATTTATCTGTTTGATTTAGAATTATAAGACCCCTTGAAGTATCCCCAAAACCTTTTTTGAAATTATTTGATGAAAAAGTATTTTTGGCCTTGCTATTAACCCATACAAACGCATTGAATAACACATTCACTACATGGAACAACAGATAGTCCCCCAAAAAACAAAAGGAAGTTTGTTCCAAAGTGTCTGTCCTATATCTGAGAGATACAGTGCCTTCGGAAAGTATTCAGCTTGGAATGTGCTGAGTGCAGGGAAAGCGATCACATGTGGCAGGCATTGGTAAGGGGAGAGAGCCATGGATTAGTGATGAAGGGGTCAGGTCACATTAAGGGAGAAAGAAAAGTTTATGGCCTGTATCACTTAGTTTCCTGCCTAGCTGTAAAGATACAATGTTTGTTCAGATGTGTAGGAGAAGACTCAGCCTAGGAGAAAGGGTTAAATATAAGTGCTTGTGTGAAAATGTTTTTGTCTAATGCAGCTGTGTTGTTCCTCTGGGAAGAATAAACTTGGTTTAAGCTTTCATAGTGTTTGTCGAGTTTTTACCTAACACCCTTTACTCAGTACTTTGTTGAAACACCTTTGGCAGCGATTACAGCGTCAAGTCTTCTTGGGTATGACGCTACAAGCTTGGCACCTCTGTATTTGGTGAGTTTCTCCAATTCTTCTGTGCAGATCCTCTCAAGCTTGGTCAGGTTGGATGTGGGGCGTTGCTACACAGATATTTTCAGGTCTCTCCAGAGATGGTCGTTCAGGGTTCAAGTCTGGGCTCTGGCTGGGCCACTCAAGGTAATTCAGAGACTTGTCCCGAAGCCAATCCTGCGCTCTGGAGCAGATTTTCATCAATGATTTCTCTGTACTTTGCTCAGTTCGTCTTATCCCTCGATCCTGACTAATCTCCCTGTCCCTGCAACTGAAAAACATCTCTACAGCATGATTCTGCCACCACCATGTTTCACTGTAAAGATGGTGCCAGGTTTCCTCCAGACATGGCGCTTGGCATTCAGGGCCAAAGAGTGCAATCTTAGTTGAATCAGAAAAGAGAATCTTGTTTCTCATGGTCTGAGAGTCTTTAGGTGCCCTTTGGCAACCTCCAAGCGGGCCGTCATGTGCTTTTTACTGAAGAGTGGCTTCCATCTGACCACTCGACCATGAAGGCCTGATTGGTGGAGTGCTGCAAAGATGGTTGTCCTTCTGGAAGGTTCTCCCATCTCCACAGAGGAACTCTAGAACTCTATCAGAGTGAGCATCGGGTTCTTGGTCACCTCCCTGACCAAGGCCTATCTCCTCCAATTGCTCAGTTTGGCCGGGCGGGCAGATCTAGGACGAGTCTTGGTGGTTCCAAACTTCTTATAATTTAAAAATGATGAAGGCCATTGTGTTCTTGGGGACCTTCAATGCTGCAGAATTCTTTTGGTACCCTTCCCCAGATCTATGCCTCGACACAATCCTGTCTCGGAGCTCTACAGATAATTCCTTCGACCTCATGGCTTGCTTTTTGCTCTGACATGCACTGTCAACTGTGGGACCTTATATAGACAGATGTGTGCCTTTCCAAATCATGTCCAATCAATTGAATTTACCAAAGCTGTACTCCAATAAAGTTGTAGAAACATCTCAAGGATGATCAGTAGAAATCGGATGCATCTGAGCTCAATTTCGAATCTCATAGTAAAATGTCTGCATACTTACGTAAATAAGGTTTTTGCAAAAATGTTTAAAAAACAGTTTTCTCTTTGTCATTATGGGGTATTGTGTGTAGAGCTTTTTTTTTTTCATCCATTTTAGAATAAGGCTGTAATGTAACAAAATGTGGGAAAAGTCAATGGGTCTGAATACTTTTTTGTTGTTGTATTTAACAACTTATTTTTGGCACTAAACAGACTCCATATATACCACCATTAACAATTTTCGCTAGTAAAGGGGGACCTTCAGACGAGTCTTGTGAGGCCTGTGGGTGTCCTAGAGCATAACACTCATAAGAGTCTCACCTTTCCACAAAGGGGTCATATTAGTATGTAGCCCAAACTGTTCGGATGATATAGATGATTTTGTTAAAATACTGATTTTCGGGATGTCTCATGTTCTGACAAACATCGCTCTAGCTCTGTCACCTTTCACCGCAGGTGCAGAAGTGCAATAAAAACTATGTTGATAACCTCATCTCAGCAGGCCAGATACTTCTGTAGAGGGCTAGCACCGTATATGGAATGGAGACAGCTGAGTAATTACAGGAGCACTTACAATAATTGACCATCTCGTAGATGAATGAGGTAACAGAAGGGGCAACCACAGCCATGATCTCCAAACAAAAAAGTTAAAAGTCTGACGATGGTGGATGTCATGTTTTGTATGTCACTTTAGTCTGTCAGTTCGTTTAACATCTCCTTGCCTTGATGTGAATTTTTACAAAACTCCAACAGATGAGTGTTGTGTTTGTGGAAGTTGAGCACAAAATGGGAATCATCCAGATGCTACTTCCCTCGCATCCACCTCTCTTCTCTCCTTTAGGCCTATTCACTTAGAGCTGGTGGCACAATCAAACATTTAGATTGTCTGCAAAAAAAGGAAACGACAGGAAAAAGGTCACATGCTTGACATGCTGTAATTTTATGTGACAAGCTAAAGTGCTTTGCCACATTATGCGCTGATCTTTCAATGTTTAAAGCTGTTCATTTCTTATTCGTCACTCTCCAAACTTCCCCCATGGCCCCTAAAAACTGTTAAAAATGGGCCTGAAGTTCATATCAAATCAAATGTTATTGGTCACATACACATGGTTAGCAGATGTTAATGCGAGTGTAGCGAAATGCTTGTGCTTCTAGTTCTGACAGTGCAGTAATATCTAACAAGTAATCTAACATTTCCCCAACAAGTACCTAATACACACAAATCTAAAAGGATGTAATAAGAATATGTATATATAAATATATGGATGAGCGATGTCCGAGTGGCATAGGCATGGTGCAATAGATGGTATAAGGTGCAGTATATAGATATGAGATGAGTAATGTAAGATATGTTAACATTTTTAAAGTGCCATTGTTTAAAGTAGTGATCCATTTATTAAAGTGGCCAGTGATATGGGTCTCTATGTAGGCAACAGCCTCTCTGAGTTAGTGATTCCTGTTTAGCCTTCAGGTGGCCTTGAGATAGAAACTGTTTTTCAGTCTCCCAGCTTTGATGCAAAATTCCAGAAAATAAATTGTCATGGCTTTAGAAGCTTCTGATAGGCTAATTGACATCATTTGAGTCAATTGGAGGTGTACCTGTGGATGTATTTCAAGGCCTACCTTCAAATTCAGTGCCTCTTAGCTTGACATCATGGGAAAAAGAAATCAGCCAAGACCTCAGAAAAGAATTGTAGACCTCCACAAGTCTGGTTCATCCTTGGGAGCAATTTCCAAATGCCTGAAGGTACCACGTTCATCTGTACAAACAATAGTACGCAAGTATAAACACCATGGGACCACGAAGGAGAAGCATTCTGTCTCTTAGAGATGAACGTACTTTGGTGCGAAAAGTGCAAATCAATCCCAGAATAACAGCAAAGAACCTTGTGAAGATGCTGGAGGAAACAGGTTCTATATCCACAGTAAAACAAGTCCTATATCGACATAACCTGAAAGGCCGCCCAGCAAGGAAGAAGCCACTGCTCCAAAACCGCCATAAAAAAGCCAGACTACGGTTTGCAACTGCGCATGGGGACAAAGATTGTACTTTTTGGAGAAATGTCCTCTGGTCTGATGAAATAAGAACTGGCCATAATGACCATCGTTATGTTTGGAGGAAAAAGGGGAAGCTTGCAAGCCGAAGAACACTGTGGGGGTGCTTTGCTGCAGGAGGGGCTGATGCACTTCACAAAATAGATGGCATCATGAGGCAGGAAAATTATGTGGATATATTGAAGCAACTTCTCAAGACATCAGTCAGGAAGTTTAAGCTTGGTCGCAAATGGGTCTTCCAAATGGACAATGCCCCAAGCATACTTCCAAAGTTGTGGCAAAATGGCTTAAGGACAACAAAGTCAAGGTATTGGAGTGGCCATCACAAAGCCCTGACTCAAACCTATAGAAAATGTGTGGGCAGAACTGAAAAAGCGTGTGCGAGCAAGGAGGCCTACAGACCTGACTCAGTTACACCAGCTCTGTCAGGAGGAATGGGCCAAAATGCACCCAATTTATTGTGGGAAGCTTGTGGAAGGCTACCTGAAACGTTTGACCCAAGTTAAACAATTTAAATGCGACGCTACCAAATACTAATTGAGTGTATGTAAACTTCTGACGCACTGGGAATGTGATGAAAGAAATAAAAGCTGAAATAAATCATTCTCTCTACTGTTATTCTGACATTTCACATTCTTAAAATAAAGTGGTGATCCTAACTGACCTAAGACAGGGAATTTTTACTAGGATTAAATGTTAGGAATTGTGAAAAACTGAGTTTAAATGTATTTGGCTGAGGTCTATGTAAACTTCCGACTTCAACTGTATCAGCGTGCAGCTCACACAGTCAGTTAGTCATCAGTCAGTTAGTCAACGTTCAACCCCTCATGTTTTGGGCCCACTGATGCATTCTGAGGATACTTCACCCCAAATGATGCGGCGAACATAAATAATAATTAAATCCGAGCTCACAGCCGGAAGTTACGCCCTTTCTCTCTTAGTTTTCTCTTTGATGTTGCTGTGTTTTCTTTGCTCAGATCTGAGCATTTCTCTGTGGAAGAGCATGGGAGCACGGGCGATGTGCTGACTCGGGTGTGCGGGCAGGCTAGTCAGACAGGCAGCGTGACTTTGGACAGTTTGAAGGGTACGGGGCTCGATGTGTCCCACTGGGTCCTATGTGCTCCTATAATAAGACTGGAGAGGAGGCTGTGGGGAGGAGGGAATTTACTGGAGCACGACTCCCCTTAGGGCATCTTCAGAGGAACCAGCTCCTGTATCTCTGTCTCTCTCTCTGTCTCTCTCTCTCTGATGCTCTGCTTTGAGCTCTCACTCAGTGAAGTGGCTTGTTAATAATCGCAGACACACACAAACACACACAAACTCCCATACACATGTGTGCACACACACGTAAACTGCACACACACACTCCTATTTTTTATATTAATTTTTTTACTGTCCTCATCCAGACTGGGAAACAATACTAACAGCCCAGGCCAGAACATCATAGACCATACGGATTAGAGGTCGACCGATTATGATTTTTCAACGCCGATACCAAAAAAGCCAATACCTATTAATCGGACGATTTTTATATACAGTATATATTTGTAATAATGACAATTATAACAATACTGAATGAACACTTTTATTTTAACTTAATATAATACATAAATAAAATGTATTTAGTCTCAAATAAATAATGAAACATGTTCAATTTGGTTTATGTTCCTTGCTCAGAACATGAGAATATATTAAAGCTGGTGGTTCCTTTTAACATGAGTCTTCAATATTCCCAGTTAAGAAGTTTTAGGTTGTAGTTATTATAGGAATCATAGGACTATTTCTTTCTATACCATTTGTATTTCATATACCTTTGACTATTGGGTGTTCTTATAGGCACTTTGGTATTGCCAGCATAATCTCGGGAGTTGATAGGCTTGAAGTCATAAACAGCGCAATGCTTGGAGCACAGCGAAGAGCTGCTGGCAAACACAGGAAAGTGCTGTTTGAATGAATGCTTACTAGTCTGTTGCTGCCTACCACCGCTGTCAGACTGCTCTATCAAATATCAAATCATAGACTTAATTATAATAAACCCACAGAAATATACGAGCCTTATGTCATTAATATGGTCAAATCCGGAAACTATCATTTCGAAAATAAACGTTTATTCTTTCAGTGAAATACGGAACCGTTCCGTATTTTATCGAATCGGTGGCATCCCTAAGTCTAAATATTACTGTTACATTGCACAACCTTCAATGTTATGTCATAATTATGTAAAAGTCTGGCAAATTAATTACGGTCTTTGTTAGTAAGAAATGGTCTTCACACAGTTCGCAACGAGCCAGGCGGCCCAAACTGCTGCATATACGCTGACTCTGAATGCACAGAACGCAAGAGAAGTGACACAATTTCCCTAGATAAAATAAATTCATGTTAGCAGGCAATATTAACTAAATATGCAGGTTTAAAAATATATATAATTGTGTATTGATTTTAAGAAATGTTTATGGTTAGGTGCACATTGGTGCAATGATGGTGCTTTTTCGCGAATGCGCTTGTTAAATCATCACCTGTTTGGCGAAGTAGGCTGTGATTCGATGATAAATTAACATGCACCGCATTGATTACATGCAACGCAGGACAAGCTAGATAAACTAGTAATATCATCAACCATGTGTAGTTAACTAGTGATTATGTTAAGATTGATTGTTTTTTATAAGATAAGTTTAATGCTAGCTAGCAACTTACCTTGGCTCCTTGCTGCACTTGAAGGTGGTCAGCCTGCCACCCAGTCTCCTCGTGGAGTGCAATGTAATCGGCCATAATCGGCGTCCAAAAATGAGGATTACCGATTGTTATGAAAACTTGAAATCAGCCCTATTTAATCGGCCATGCCAATTAATCGGTCAACCTCTAATACGGATGCTCACAGTCCAAAGGATGAACAATTTAACGTTTAGGCTTTTATCCATAGCCCCATGGTCATTTTACACTCTACACTGTCAGCATATGCATACTGTGCTCCTGCTGGTAAGTTTCTGGTAAGCTAAAATCTCCTCTTGGATCCTCTCTCGTCTATCTTTCCACTTTGCATCTCTTCTATGAAGTTGTAACCTGCTTAAAGGGTAGGAAGCATAAGTAAGAACACAGTGTGGTCAAAGACATAGTAACTTAGTTGTAGTCACGATCTGGTTACCTATAAGTACAAACATAGTCATGTTTTTGGGTTATTACATATTTATTAACTTACTTCCCGGATATCTTCTAAACTACCCACAATGCACTATTTCTCAACATCATATGGAGAATCTACTCTGTGCTACTGAGTTCGTATGCTTGCAACGTTAGCCACTAGCCGTGCTAGCATGTAATTACATTCCAGAAGTGTTAGCGGTGGTGAGATAAAATCCACTAATCACGAGGGAGTGTGATGTAAACAAGGAACAGAAGTGGCACGTGCAGCCATGCAGCATCCTAATGCTCTTCACGGATGTGTTATCTAGTGGGAACCCGTTTGCATGGCAGGCTCTAGTGCCTTCTTGCCGTGGGCTCAACACGAAAAATAAAATCAAACTTGCGTGCTCTAATCGTGCAGTACCTCATCTGTTCTCCTTTTTGTTTTGTCTTTTCGGCATGTTCTCTGTGAGTAGGCTAAACTTTGGTTTACTTGAATGTACCTGTAAGCTAGCCTAGGTGTTGATAGTAACAACAGCATTCTTCGGAATTCTGAAAATTTTTATGTAATAACTCAAAAAATATAAAAGTGAGGTGTAACTTTGCATATACTAATGCAAATCCATATGTTACATGTGGTTACATTTATGCTACCTATCCTTTAACCTTCTCTGTCATGTTTCTTTCTTCCACTGATGACCGTGTATCTGAATGACACTCAAGCCAGAAAACGTTCTGAGAATGTTTAAAGAACGTTATAAGGGAGTGTAATGTCATAGTATATTTCATTTAATCATTAAAAAAAATCTGTTCATGCCACTTAATTCAGAATAACAGTTATTCAGTTATTTCATGAATTTTCCCTTCTGCTTGACTTCCATGTGTTTCACTCTCTGAGATGACAGCCAGAGATGTGTTTTCTATCAATAGCCGTCAACCGTGGTATTCAGTCATATGAAAGGGAAGCCACAATTAATGAATTTACATCTTGAAAGAGATGTGCTTAACGCAGAAGAGCTCCAAAAAACACTATGAGCTCACATCTATGTTTACGTAAAACCGGCATCAGTTTGCCTTGCTTCTGCCATAACCCACAAACATTAGTATTATGTATGAACCACAGCCAACACCGGCCTCTTCTCCACAAAGCAATTAAGCATATAAATATATATATATATATAGAGAGAGAGAGAGAGACTTGCTGAGCTCTCAGGTCCTCCCCTGCCAACTCCTAACACGGCATCGGCAAGTGCAAATGTTACGGCTGTCACGTTGCTTGCTTAGTGAGTACCACTTCCCACCGATTTGGCTCATTCCTGGCTCGAACTCAGGACCTCTGCTTTGCAAACACACGTGACCCCCCCTCCGTGACAACGTTGTGAAGAAACCTATCTGTGGAGTAAGCTTCCGGTATGTTCTTAACTACACAAAGATCATTAGCTATGCGAAACACAGTGCTAAACCAGGAACGAGTGGGGAGTAGGGACTCAACACTTTTAGTGGCGGCCATCTTGTTATTATATTCAGGAAGTAGCTGTTGCCAGGTTGGCTAGAGAAATTACTTCTACTGGATATTGGACATTGACTTTCCACCATTTTCTAAAAGCAGGAGGCCAGTTAGCCCGTTAGCTACGGTCTTTATTGGGTACAGAGCCCTAGCCTGCCTAGACTTAGCATCTCTTTCAATGGCTTGTGAGCAAAGACATTACTTTCACAAAGGGGTCCTGTTCTCACCTGCTTGTCACCCCCCGAGCTTCTGAGTGGCACTCAATTTAATCTAATTAGGCCCATATTGAGTAATCATTAGAAATTATCCTGTTGTCCTCTCTCCAGCTCCTTCTAATTACATACTGTATCTTAATTGCCACCATCATGTCATGTATGGGGGGGTAAGAGGGTTGGGCTAATCGGTTAGCGCTCTCTAATTAGCTTTTATGCTAGTGTCATGGAAGCCCTAGACTTGTTCAGCCATGTGGGTATATGAGGATATGTGAGAGTGGGCGATATGCAGAGGTGATATGGCTTTAGCGTTCCCGGTGTCACGGCACACAGCTTGATTGGCTGTTGTGTCAATCAAGGTGAATGTGTAGCACATCGGGATGTGTAGAACTCTCTCCATTGCCTGAAGTTTCCCCACTTGCGGCAGCGAATAGCTAGCTCTTCGCGTGGCGCAGACTGGTAAGATGCTTCAGGAGGGCGTTCCCGTGTGCTAACAAGGCAGAGGTCCTGGGTTTAAGCCTCAGTATGAGCCGAATCAGGAGACCGTGGCACTCGTTAAGCAAGCAGGCTGAACCATCCTTTACACATGGTGGGTATAAATCATTTATAGCATTAGCGGTGATCAGTGGATTATGTGGATCATTTTAAATAGAATGTGTGGTGTTGTGTGTGTGTGTGTGTGTGTGTGTGTGTGGTGTGTGTGTGTGTGTGTGTGTGTGTGTGTGTGTGTGTGTGTGTGTGTGTGTGTGTGTGTGTGTGTGTGTGTGTGTGTGTGTGTGTGTGTCACGCCCTGACCTTAGTTATCTATGTTTTCTTTATTATTTTGGTTGTCAGGGTGTGACGAGGGTGGGTATGCTTGTTTTGTATTGTCTAGGGTTTTTTGTAGTTCTAGGGGTGTTTGTAAGTCTAGCATATGTATGTCTATGGTGGCCTGAATTGGTTCCCAATCAGAGGCAGCTGTTTATCGTTGTCTCTGATTGGGATCATATTTAGTTGACGGGCGATTTGCTTTTGTGGGTTCTTATTCTATGTTTAGTTGCCTGTCTGCACTATCCATATTAGCTCCACGGTTCGTTTTTTTATTTTGTTCGTTTGTTCAGTGTTCGTTCTTTAAATAAAGTAGAATGTACGCTTACGACGCTGCGCCTTGGTCTCCTCCCTACGACGGCCGTGACAGTGTGTGTGTGTGTTGGACGTGTTTAACTATACTTAACTATACTCCATGCTCTCTCACCATTATACTTTAGTTGTTTTTCATCGGGTGTGTGTGTGTGTGTGTGTGTGTGTGTGTGTGTGTGTGTGTGTGTGTGTGTGTGTGTGTGTGTGTGTACGTGTTTAACTATACTTGTGGGGACCAGAAATCCACACAACAATCGTAAACGAACAAATGCTATTTCTAGGGCATTTAGGGTTAAGGTTACAATTAGGGTTAGTTTTAGGGTTAGGAGCTAGGGTTAGTTTTAGGGTTTTGTGTGTGTGTGTGTGTGTCTAATCATGGCATGGGGTTGTTCAATGACATACATATATTTGTTTAAATCGATCACTTGATGGTTTCATTTCAGTCAGACAAATAATCATGTTTTTTTGCAAAAAGCTATATTTCCACCTCAGAGGGAAAAAAAGTAGTACTGCTAGGTTTTACAGTCAAATGTAACAAATAACTACATTTTTAATAAAGAAATGTACAAAGATATGTGTGACATCAATACAGTAATATCAGATCTATATGTAAAACATTTACATTTTACCTTTTAGTCATTTAGCAGATGCTGTTATCCAGAGCGACTAACAATAAGCGCATTCATGTTAAGATAGCTAGAAGAGACAACCACATATCACAGTCAAATATATAGGATACAAACGTTCCATTCCAGCTAAACAATGGATATGTAGCATTTTGCAAAAAAAACACACATTTTCATACACATCTCAAATCTATGAATAAAAAAATCTGAGAACAGTAATATTTCACACACACATGAAATTACCCATAAGCAATCTTTTCTGATGAAAACACACAAACGGGAGACATTTGTGGACATAGTGTTTTGGAAATGAACTCTTAATTTATGAGCACACAGTGGCTGGATTTATAGACATGAATCAGCAATCATGAGTTTCCAGAATGTGTATCAATAAAGCAAACGTTTGAGCTGTGCTAGACATTTAGGCCTGCGCGTTTATAGCATCTTATTCAATACGACTGCAATTATATTTACCCAAGCATGAAATTATGGACTTTTGTCAACAACAACAACAACAAAACTCTCGACCAGGCGCTGTAAATGGTTGTTGATGGTTGTACAAAACATGAAGAATACCGGCTCTTTCCATGACAGACTGACCAGGTGATTGGTTTGTCAAGAACTGCAACGCCGCTGGGGGGTGCAACTCAATATTAGGAAAGTGTCTTAATGTTTTGTACAGTCATGTGACGTCAATATGAAATGTATAATACTAATCCCCATACTGAGCCTTGCTGTTTCGAAACTTGTGAAAATACTCCTTGCTCTCTCACCATTATAGATTAGTAATTTTTTTCATCATCAGTCTATGACTGACATTACACTGAATAATGCTCTAAATTCAAAATCCTTTATTGGCATGGCAAACAAATCATAAATAATTCTATCAAGTTCTCACACAGAACCTAATGAAAATAGAATTATTCTCTCAACACTAAAGCATCTCAAATACCGTATATTGCCTAATGTGCCACAGAGACAAATTGGCTGTTGACAGACAGTTTTTAGTGGTCTCACCTGTCTCCGAGTTGAAGTGATTTGCTTTATCTGCAATCAATTGGGATTGTCTGCATCCCAAATGACACCCTATTCCCTACATAGTGCACTACTTGTGACTAGTGCACTACATTGGTAATAGAATGCCATTTGGGACACAGCCAGAAGCTCAACAGAAAATCATCCGCTCAGGGACATTTCTGTTGTTCTTTCCTCATCGTTTTTTTTTCTGCCATCCATTGTGACGAGACTGATCTCAGTGTAAATCCCCCCTGATGCCATTTTAATGCCATCCTATCCATGCATTGTACAGTTAATCCAGACCAAGGTCCCAGATGTGTTGCATTGGCCATTAATCTCTCACTGGAATGAGTGCCTTGTAAACAGGCTTCAAAAATGTTTACAATGTATTTCAATGGAGAGATGTACACCTTAGTTGGATAGAGACATGCTGTGGGGTTGAGATAGATTTCATAAAGGAGAGGGCAGTGAAAAGAACATTGATCACATATTATGGAATATGCTTTTCTTGCAGAGGTGGTTCGCCCATCTATGCTTGTGTGAGGATTAACCTTGTTTGAGATTATCCTTCTTTGAGGAGTAACCTGTCTGAGACCTGAATACATGTGTGAGTAGCACCGCAGCTCATTTCTGGGCTTAAGCTCAGTGTGCTATTGTTATTATTGAGTTATGCAGGTTCGATTCCTGCATCAAAGCACAACAAAGCTAACCTCTCAACATGCTGTGTGTATGAGGTAGTGAAGTCCATTCTACTTTGGGTTCATTATTACCCCCAATACCCTGGTGTCTGTCTGTGTCTGTGTCTGTGTCTGTGTCTGTGTCTGTGTCTGTGTCTGTGCACCTGTGTGTGTGTACATGTACACTATATATACAAAAGTATTTTGACACTCCTTCAAGTTAATGGATTCGGCTATTTCAGCCACACCCGTTGCTAACAGGTGTATAAAATTGAGTACACAACCATGCAATTTCCAGAGACAAACATTGGCTGAAGAGCTCAGTGACTTTCAACGTGGCACCGTTATAGGATGCTACCTGTCCAACAAGTAAGTTAGTCAAATGTCTGCCCTGCTAGAGCTGCCCCGGTCAACTGTAAGTGCTAATATTGTGAAGTGGTAATGTCTAGGAGCAACAACGGCTTAGCTGCGAAGTGGTAGGCCACACAAGCTCACAGAACGGGACCACCGAGTGCTGAAGC
This sequence comes from Salvelinus sp. IW2-2015, assembly GCF_002910315.2. Classification (NCBI taxonomy): domain Eukaryota; kingdom Metazoa; phylum Chordata; class Actinopteri; order Salmoniformes; family Salmonidae; genus Salvelinus; species Salvelinus sp. IW2-2015. The sequence continues at coordinate 27,138,357 of NC_036860.1, read as the reverse complement.
GTGTAGCGCGTAAAAATCGTCTGTCCTCAGTTGCAACCCTCACTACCGAGTTCCAAACTGCCTCTGGAAGCAACGTCAGCACAATATCTGTTTGTCGGGAGCTTCATGAAATGGGTTTCCATGGCCGAGCAGCCGCACACAAACGTAAGATCACCATGTCCAAACCATCAGTCGATTGGAGTGGTGTAAAGCTCGCCGCCGTTGGACTCTGGATTAGTGGAAACGCGTTCTCTGGAGTGATTGATCACGCTTCACAATCTGGTTTTGGCGGATGCCAGGAGAACACTACCTACCCCAATGCACAGTACCAACTGTAAAGTTTGGTGGAAGAGGAATAATGGTATGGGGCTGTTTTTCCTGCTTCTGGCTAGGCCCCTTAGTTCCAGTGAAGGAAAATCTTAACGCTACAGAATACAATGACATTCTAGACAATTCTGTGCTTCCAACTTTGTAACAATTTGGGGAAGGCCCTTTCCTGTTTCAGCATGACAATGCCCCCATGCACAAAGCGAGAATTTGACTGACCTGCACAGAGCCCTGACCTCAACCCCATCAAACAACTTTGGGATGAATTGGAACGCCGACTGCGAGCCAGGCCTAGTCGCCCAACATTAGTGCCCGACCTCACTAATGCTCTTGTGGCTGAATGGAAGCAATTCCCAGCAGCAATGTTCCAACATATAGTAGAAAGCCTTCCCAGAAAAGTGGAAGCTGTTATAGCAGGAAAGCGGGGACCAACTCCATATTAATGCCCATGATTTTGGAATGTGATGTTTGACGAGCAGGTGTCCACATCTTTTTGGTCATGTGGTGTATGTACGTGTCTGTAATGTGTCACTAAGCTCATTTTCTCTCTGCCCACACAGTTCTGCTGGGTGTGTTGACGGTGTGTGCCCAGACAGAGATGAAGAGGGTTGTCGGGGACAATGCCACACTGCCCTGTCACCACCAGTTCTGGGCAGGCGACGCCCCCACGCTGGACATCGAGTGGCTCCTCCTCAAGCCCAGCTCCAAGCAGAGAGTGGTGAGAGTGGCTGACTTCACTGACGACTTGGGGTGCATCTCAATTAACTAAAGTGTCTTCCTCCCCTTGTGTCCTTTCCTCCATAAGTAGACATGCGAAAGAACATTCCTGGTTTCGGGAATCTATATTGCTGTCACCTACCCTGTGTTTTCAGATCAGTAGGAGAGGACACAAGGACAGAAAGCAACTCCATACTATTGAGATGTATCATAGAACCAGAGGAAATTATAGCATATATGTGTGTTCCTTTGTACAGGATAGAGAAAGAGAGAAGTATATGGGAGGAGGGAGCGTGAAGCGCTAGAGCAGTGGGCATTACTACCGCATGACATAAGATGACATAACATATGACTTCATGACATAAGATACAGTACGTCACTATCTCCAGTTCATTGAGGCCAATATTAGTCTATAGGGACCCCCTCTTCTCAATGACTAGGAGGACCCTCAAAGGACTGAATCAAACTCTCCTCCACTTCTCTCAACTTCGAAGATCTGCCTCTTTCAGCATGCAGGCTGTCTTGTTTTTGTCATTCTGGTTTCACTGAATCCATCTGCAGTTCTTTTTTATGACCGGGAATTGGCAGGTGGGCATAGTTTTCTTTCCATTTGGCCTCTGGTCAATCTAGCCTCCAAGGTACTGTCAGGCTCGTTAGACCAATACGTCCGCCTACTTTCTCCTTCCACTCTCTCCCTGCAGGTTAATAAAAGTGCTGCTACAGTTTGCCTTTGGGCGAATGATCGTTTACTAGGCTTGCGGTTTATCCGCGGAAATAAAATCTCATTCGCCCACTTTACAGGCTCTGCTTGGGTATCCATGGTGTTATGTAATACCTGCAATGGGGGTTATAAACTTTAAGTGCTGTAGGGGGAAAACATATGCGTTTGTTGATTTTTGAATTTCCGTACATGGTCAAATTATGAAATGAAGTCTTGATCCTTGCATGTGTTGATTTATAAACATCCCTACATAGTCAATTAATGAAGGAACGTTTTGTTTTGTCTTTGGGTCTTAGATAATGCTGTGGTAGACAGAGATTGTTCATGGGTATTTCTATTTACTAGGGTACCAAGAGGGGTAAAAGTAAGGCGGTAAAATAGTGGGGGTACGCCGTACCGGTAAAACGTGAGCCTATCACAATTAATAAAACATGCCCCAAAAAACTATAGGCTATTAGACCATTATTTAACATTACTCCGTGTCAACCGCATAAAAAATTTGCGAATTGACTGGAAACCAGGTGGTATACGCTCCAAATTGCTTTGTGGTTTGAGTAGAACATTTACATTTTGTCATTGTGGAAATGTGCTTCAACAAAGTACTGAGTAAAGGGTCTGAATACTTATATAAATGTGATATTTCAGTTTTCTAAAAACCTGTTTTTGCTTTGTCATTATGGGGTATTGTGTGTACATTTGAGGGGGAAAAACGATTAAATCAATTTTAGAAGAAAGCTGTAATGTAAAAAAGGGGCGTGGATCAGAAAAATAGTCCGTGTCTGGTATGACCACCATTTCCAGCGCGACATCTTCTTTGCATAGAGTTGATCAAGCTGTTTATTGTGGCCTGTGGAATGTTGTCCCACTGCTTTTCAATGTCTGTGCAAAGTTGCTGGAACACTCTGTCGTAATCATCGCTCCAGAGCAGCCCAAACATGCTTAATGGGCTGGTGGATGTCCTAGAACAACTGGGACATTTTCAGCTTCCAGGAATTGTGTACAGAGCCTTGCAACATGGGGCTGTGCATTATCATGCTGAAATATGACGTGATGGCGGCAGATGAATGGAACGACAATGGGCCTCAGGATCTCGTCACGGTATCTCTGTGCATTCAAATTGCCATCAATAAAATGCAATTGTGTTTGTTCATTTACCCGAAGCTTATGCCTACCCATAGCATAACCCCACCGCCACCATGGGGCACTCTGTTCACAACGTTGACATCAACAAACCGCTTGCCCACACGCCACCATACACGTGGTCTGCTATTGTGAGGCCAGTTGGATGCACTGCCAAATTCTCTAAAATGACCCTGTAGGTGGCTTATGGTAGAGAAATTAACATTAAATTATCTGGCAACAGCTCTAGTGGACATTCCCGCAGTCAGCATGCCAATTGCACTCTCCCTCAAAACTTGAGACCTCTGTGGCATTGTGTTGTGTGACAAAACTACACATTTTAGAGTGGCCTTTTATTGTCCCCAGCACAAGGTGCACCGTATAAGGATCATGCTGTTTAATCAGCTTCTTGATGTGCCACACCTGTCAGGTGGATGGATTATCTTGGCAAAGGAGAAATTTTCACTAACAGGGATGTAAAATAATTTCTGCACAACATTTGAGAGAGATAAGCTTTTTGTGCATATGGAATATTTCTGGGATCTTTTATTTCAGCTCATGACACATGGAACCAACACTTTGCATGTTGCGTTTATATTTTTGTTAAGTGTATATATATTTTTGGTATATGCAATACCAGTCAAAAGTTAGGACACACCTACTCATTCAAGGGTTTCCTTTATGTTTACTACATTCTACATTGTTTGAGTAGGTGTGTCCAAACTTTTGACTGGTACTATATCATTTTTGGAGGGGATTTTGGAAATTCTACCGCGACCACATTTTCATATCAGGCGACCCCACATGCGGTCGCGACCCCTAGTTTGGAAACCGCTGGGCTACAGAAAAATTGGCATGCATGCATCCAATCTTTTAGTCAGTCAATGTCCACATTATTATCTCATATTTTAGAATGTAATAATATTTTGAATATCATTGCATTGGCAAAGCCTACATTTATTATTATTCTTAAAATGGTAATAGCCTACTTTTTTGACACTTTTTGCATGCTTTTTTTGGGCAGGGGTTCTATATTAGTCCCTATATGTAGAGTTATATAAATTATACAATTGTATAACATTTGCCATTGTCTTTTTGTACCCTGGTTAAAGTATTATTGTCCTAGGCCTATGTTCTTGTATAGATGGAGTTATGGGCCAATTTGCATATATTCACCTTTTATTCCTCTATGTGGAACTGCGTAAACTACTTTTTTATTTTTGCTTCAAACCATTTTGAAATGTTGATCCCAATGTCACAGATTGGCCCCATTTGTTTATCGAAAGAACCTCATATAGCGCAGCACGTGGTATGATAACCACATAATCATAATAATATGATAACTCTATTTACAATAGGGGTTAACGTTCTCCGTCACTGCGATGGATTTCCGTCATATGTATTCTGGAGAGGTCATTTTTGATGTAGGTCCGCAACAATGTTTCTCTCTCAGTTACGCTGTGTGCACTGAACTGACATGCATGTTACTGACACTCCGATGTTCAGATGAAGGGAATGCAATCGTCTACAACGCGCATCACCGCAGCACTCAACTCAAACAGCGGTGTGTAGCCTACTGTAGATGCTAGCAAAGTATTTCAAAGCCTGATCTCTCTCCCTCTCTCTGCTTTGATAGACATGAATGAGTCTGCAACTCATCTCTCCAGCGTTGCACTTCCTCATTTATTTCCTTATAGAATCATAGCCGGGTGAAGGGTTCTGGAGGAGCTGCAGCACCACTGATACATTGAAATACATTTGCAAAGTTATACTGGAGGTGCTGCAGAGCCCCTGAAAAATGTAAATAAATTTGCCAAAGTTATAGAGTTACTGCTGTCTGTTCAAAAATAAATGAAATAATTCAGAATGGCCTACTACACCATGAGAAAGCATATCATTTAGCCACGGAGGATCAGCTTCTTCTTTAAAAAAGCCTAGCTGTACAGTGTAGCCCAACAACAAGTTCCCGGCAAATCTGTCAGTGAACAAACAGCATACAGACAAAACAGGCCTTTGGCAATACTTAAAATACAATCGCTGGGAAACACAGGTTGGAAAGCAAATGGCTCCTGCTGAAAGGAGGACTCTAATCTGTCTGCTGTAGGCCACCAAAATATTTCATACATTTTCTAAAAGGCCTATTGTTTTACAAAGTAAAACAAGAGAGAGGCTCTTGGCACGAGCACATCAGCCATTGCCAGCGAGTGAGCACCGCATCATTAGGTGACTCAGTGAAGCTGGAAAGCATTTTTAGGACTATAGTTTCTTCCTCATATTGTAGGCTACAATATGTATTTGCACACACCTAGGCCTAGACTATTGATGGATTCAAGACAAGGTCATTTTTATTGATCTCAGATTCTCAGTTTGTCAGTGTCAAAGTAGCCTGTCATTTTGATCATTTGTGTGGTATTATGGTGCCTTCATGACAACTGGGAACTCGGAAAGAAACAAGATCGAATCGTGACGTCAGTGATCTTCAGGTCGGAATGTTGGAGCTCTAGGAAGAGGCCTGAGCTCCCGACTTGGAATTCTGAGTTGGATGACCATTCAAAACAATTTTTTTCCACAGTTCTCAGTTGTCTTGAAGTCAGAGATTTCCCAGTTACGAGTTCCCATGTTTTGAACGCGGCATTAAAAAGATTATGCCAAAGTCTCAAGTCATGTAAAATGACGTAGAATTGCATGAAATGCATTTAGAAAAGGCCAAATTTTTCCCGGACCCTAGGTCACTAAAAATGTTCTCCATGTGTGCAACTTTTGTAAGTTCCTCTACTCTGCTGCTCTATGCCACTATGCAAATGCAATGATATGCATGCAACGCTTTACTTTAAAGGGGATTTGTTTTCTCATGCGATCCGGTACCTCAGAGCTCCCTAGGTCACCACCCTTTCGTACTGTACTGTATTTTGTGTGTGTGTGTTTGTGTGCATGCGTGCGAGTGTGTGTGTGTGTGTGTGTGTGTGGCTCAGTTGCTAGAACATAGTATGAAAAATGTATGCACTCATTACGGTAAGTCGCTCTGGATAAGAGTGTCTGCTGAATGACTAAAACGTTAAAAAAATGTGTGTGCATGCATGTATCCATGTGCGTGTCACCTACACACACCCACAACGTTTCCCCAGATAACCATGTGTACAGAACTGTTGCACCATAGTTCCAACTCTCCCAGACAAGTCCTGCTATACACAGCCAGCACCTCTTATCTCTCTGTACCTCTTCCCTCCGTCCCACCTTCCGTCCCTTCCTCCCTGCCAGGTGATCACCTACTTTGCGGGCCGGGTGTACGACCCCAACGAGGCGGAGGCGGGCCGACTGTCCTTAGCCGGGGACTACCTCAAGGGGGACGCCTCCCTACTGATCAGTGACCTCACCCTGAGCGACTCGGGTGAGTACAGCTGCAAGGTGAAGAACGGGGGGAAGTACCATTGGAGCATGGTCAACCTCATAGTACTGGGTAAGTTCTGGACCCGCTGTGTATTTTTATAATTTTTCACACTTTAAACAAAAACCCCATCAAACAGGAACCATCAAAACCAGTTACCACCACACAAGGTAATATAAAGAGCTCCACCACATGATTAGTCACACGAACATAAAATACCCTCAGAGAATTGGGTTTGGTTAGGCTAACCCTGAATTCACCACAATACAGTATCATACTTATGTCACTTGAAAAGGGATGCACTCACACAACTAGTACAGGTGGCGGTGAGCATCTCTAGTCAGAGATTCAAGAGATGTTCACAACACCAATATTTCACTGTTAAAATGTGTAACATGGTTCTAAATGCTTACTGTATGTGATGGATAGCAATTACAGAAGTGATACTGTCCCTTATCTCTTCATATTGTCCCACTGGTCACATACTGGTTGAATTTAAGTTGGTTCCATGTAATTTCATTGAAATTACTTTGAACCAATGTGGAATAGACGTTAAATTGACGTCTGTGCCCAGTGAGGTGGTTGACTGGCAATGACCACACAAACACTGTTGGTGAGATGTTTGAATCACTACCTAACTAACCTGTTGGTGTCACTAAAGTATAAGATGTCAGTTACTTGTGACTTACTTGTAAAAGCGAAAACAAACTCCAAAGGGTCGACATTGGACCACTGCCACATGTTGCTACCGATCCAAATCCTTAACTGTGCAATGACAACAAGAGATAAAAGCGTAACTAGCACCAGTGGTGGAAAAAGTACCCAATTGTCATACTTGAGTAACAGTATAGATACCTTAATAAAAACTTACTCAAGTAAAAGTGAAAGTCAGAGTAAAATACTACTTGAGTAAAAGTCTAAAACTATTTAGTTCTAAATATACTTAAGTATCAAAAGTAAAAGTTTTTTTTTTTTTTCAAATTCCTTATATTCAGCAAAGCAGATTGCACCATTTTCTTGTTGGAAAAATGTACTGATAGCCAGGGGAAGACTACAACACTGAGACATAATTTACAAAATATGTATTTGTGTTTAGTAAGTCCTCCAGATCTGAGGCAGTAGGGATGACCATGTGTTCTCTTGATAAGTCGTGAATTTGACAATTTTCCTGTCCTGCTAAGTATTGAAAATGTAACGAGTACTTTTGGGTGTCAGGAAAAATGTATGGAGTAAAAAGTAGATTTGTCACGCCCTGATCTGTTTCACCTGTCTTTGTGATTGTCTCCACCCCCTCCAGGTGTCGCTTATTTTCCCCAGTGTATTTATCCCTGTGTTTCCTGTCTCTCTGTGCCAGTCGTCTTGTATGTTTCAAGTCAACCAGTGGTTCCCTGGTTCTCCTGCTTTTTGCATTCTCCTTTTTCTAGTCCTCCTGGTTTTGACCCTTGCCTGTTTCTGGACTTTGTACCCGCCTGCCTAACCATTCGCTTGCCTTGACATGAGCCTGTCTGCCACTCTGTACCTCTTGAACTCTGATTCTGGTTTTGACCTTTTTGCCTGTCCACGACCATTCTCTGCCTACCCCTTCGGATTCATAAACATTGTACGGCTACAATCATCTGCCTCCTGTGTCTGCATTTGGGTCTCGCCTTGTGCTTGATAACATTATTTTCTTTATGAATCTAGTGAAGTAAAAGTTGTCAAAAAATATAAACAGCAAAGTAAAAGACAGATACTCCAAAAATGACTTAAGTAGTTCTTTTTACTTAGGTGCTTTACACTACTGAGTAGCATCATTGACACTGTGATAAAGTGTCTAGCTGTGGATAGCTCTAATATGAGCTCTCTCCAGGCTGTCCTACCTCGTACGGTCTCCCACATTAGACGTTTAGGGAGTGCGCCGCATACATTTGTACAAATTGGCCCACAGCTTTGCAATGGCACTTTCGATTTTTAGGTAGACAAACATTAGCATTTGTCTTGTTCAATGGGAAGATAATGGTCTTGGGGAAGGGGGGGATTGGAGTTGGGTGGCATTGGAGGTGATTCTGACACATGAACAAGATGAAGGGCCCCCTGCCTCCCTGCCCCTCCTCCTCAGCCCCCCTAATTTCATCCTGGGTAGAATTTGCTCTGCTCAGCAAAATGAGGAGAAAACAGAGGAAGAGAGGTCCGTGATAGAGAGCAAGGAGTGGATGGGGGGGGGGGGGGATATGTATATTATGTGTACGTGTGTTTGATCATATTTGTTTGTTCATAGAGATAACTGTTTTCAGCTGGCAAGAATACATTTCTTTGATGTCAATGTGGTTTTCTGCAGCAATGACAGTAGTTAAAAAGTACCAAAAATACAAAAAAAACACACTGGTCTATCCTGGTTGATCTATCTAGTAGGAGATTATGTGACCTGCTTACTTACGTTTTTTTCCCCCAACAACGCAGAGTTAAAGATCAGATAAAAAAATGTAATCAAAAATAAAATATTGGCACATTGAGATTTGATGAGCTATTTAGCACTCTTGTTTAGAAGTTGTATTGCTTGGGGGTAGAAGCTGTTCAGGGTCCTGTTGGTTCCAGACTGGTGCATTGGTACCACTTGCGGTGTGGTAGCAGAGAGAACAGTCTGTGGCTGGAATTACTGTGATATGAGGAATTATCATAAAGCCTGAAGCTGGCAGGGAGACCACATCCTCTGTCCAGGACAGCTGCATAAGATGCATACTCCAAACACCGATCAGCATCTTATTTTTCATATGCGAACATTACTTTCTGGTCATTCTTAAACAGAATACACCCATCATTGTATCCGTGCCACCACAGGAAGTGAATCTGAAGTAGTAGACTCCTCTCACTGATGCTGTGAAGATACCTGTATGACAAAAATAAATATTGTGTATTGATTCATAGGTAAGTGCCTGCTCAAGGGCACATTGACAGTTACCTTCAGTCTCCTCCTTCATCTGGTTCTTTGTGAACTGAAGTTCAGCCTTGGTGACACTCAACTCGATTTTCAGATCATTTAATACATTTTTGACTGTTACTTTTGACTGGTACTGTATATATATATATACAGTGAAAAGTTTGGACACGGCTCCTCATTCAAGAGATTTTCATTATTTTTACTATTTTCTACATTGTATAGTGAAGACATCAAAACTCTGAAATAACACATATGGAATCATGTGGTAACCAAAAAAGTGTTAAACAAATAAAAATATATTTGAGATTTGAGATTCTTCAAAGTAGCCACCCTTTTGCCTTGATGACAGATTTGCACACTCTTGGCATTCTCTCAACCAGCTTCATGAGGTAGTCACCTGGAATGCATTTCAATAAAAATATAATTTCTGGAATTTCTTTCCTTTTTATTGCGTTTGAGCCAATCAGTTGTGTTGTGACAAGGTAGGGTTGGTATACAGAAGACAGCCCTATTCGGTAAAAAAACAAGTCCATATTATGGCAAGAACAGCTCAAATAAGCAAAGAGAAATGACAGTCCATCATAACTTTAATACATGAAGCCTCAGAAATTGCAGCCCAAATAAATGCTTCACAGAGTTCAAGTAACAGACACACCTCAACATCAACTGTTCAGAGGAGACTGCGGGAATCAGGCCTTCGTGGTTGAATTGCTGCAAAGAAACCACTACTAAAGGACACCAATAAGAAGAAGAGACTTGCAATGGGCCAAGAAACACGAGCAATTGACATTAGACTGGTGGAAATCTGTCCTTTGGTCTGATGAGTCCAAGTCTGAGATTTGTGAGACGCAGAGTAGGTGAACGGATGATCTCCGCATGTGTGGTTCCCACCGTAAAGCATGGAGGAGGAGGTGGGATGGTGTGGGGGTGCTTTGCTGGTGACACTGTTGGGGATTTATTTAGAATTTAAGGCACACTTAATCAGAATGGCTACCACGGCATTCTGCGGCGAAACGCCAACCCATCTGGTTTGCACTTAGTGGGACTATCATTTGTTTTTCAACAGGGCAAAGACCCAAATCACACCTCCAGGCTGTGTAAGGGCTATTTGACCAAGAAGGAGAGTGATGGAGTGCTGCATCAGATAACCTGGCCTCCACAATCACCCAACCTCAACCCAATTGAGATGGTTTGGGATGAGTTGGACCGTAGACTGAAGGAAAAGCAGCCAACAAGTGCTCAGCATATGTGGGAACTCCTTCAAGACTGTTGGAAAAGCATTCCTCTTGAAGCTGGTTGAGAGAATGCCAAGAGGGTGCCAAGCTGTCATTAAGGCAAAGGGTAGCTACTTTGAAGAATCTAAAATCTAAAATATATTTTGATTTGTTGTCACGTGTGCTCTCTCTCAGGCCTCTAGGTCACCAGGCTGCTCGTTATGGCTCACACCTGTCACCATTGTTACACGCACCTGCGCGTCCTTAGACTCACCTGGACTCCATCACTTTCCTGATTACCTTCCCTATATATGTCACTCCCTTTGGGTCCTTCCCCAGGCGTCATTGTTTCAGGTCTGTGTGTTGTTCGTGTTTCTTGTTTTGTATTATGTTTTCATTTATCTATTAAATTATTCACTCCCTGAATGTGTTTCCCGACTCCCAGCGCATGTCACATTTGTTTAACACTTTTTTTGGTTACTACATGATTCCACGTGTGTTATTTCATAGTTTTGATGTCTTCACTATTATTTTAAAATGTAGAAAATAGTAAAAATTAAGAAAAACCCTTGAATGAGTTGGTGTGTCCAAACTTTTGACTGGTACTGTATATCTTTATTGTAACAGGCAAGACATATTGAGGCCTATGTCACTTTTATAAATGTGCCCTGTATATGCAACATAAATATAAACATTATACTCAACACACACACATATTTACTTTATATATATACAGTACCAGTCAAAAGTTTGGACACACCTACACAGGAATCTGCCCCACTGATCCTCAACACTGGGGCCTGTCAGGGGTGCGTACATAGGCCTCACCTGTATTCCCTGTTCACCCACGACTGCGTGGCCAAGCACGACTCCAGCACCGTCATTAAGTTTGCTGATCACCGACAATGATGAGACAGCCTATAGGGAGGAGGTCAGAGACCTGGCAGTGTGGTGCCAGAACAACAACCTCTCCCTCAATATGAGCAAGACAAAGGAGCTGATCGTGGACTATAGGAAAAGGAGTGCCGAACAGGCCACTTAACATCGACCGGCTGAAGTGGAGCGGGTCGAGAGTTTCAAGTTCCTTCGTGTCCACATCACCAACGAACTATCATGGTCCAAGCACACCAAGACAGTTGTGAAGAGGGCACGACAACACAGATTTGGCAAAGGTCCTCAGATCCTCAAAAAGTTCTACAGCTGCACCATCGAGAGCATCCTAACCGGTTGCATCACCACCTGGTATGGTAACCACTCGGCATCTGACCGTAACGCGCTACAGAGGGTAGTGCGTACGGCCCCGTACATGATTGGGGCCAAGCTTCCTGACATCCAGGACCGATATACTAGGCGGTGTCAGAGGAAGGCCCAAAATAGGCCCAAGTCATAGACTGTTCTTTCTGATACTGCACGGCAAGCGGTACCGGAGCTCCAAGTCGAGGACCAAAAGGCTCCTTAACAGCTTCTACCCACCCCCAAGCCATAAGACTGCTGAACAGTTAATCAAATGGCCAACCAGACTATTTACATTGACACCGCGACTAACCTGTACCCCGGCACATTCACTCGGTACCGGTACCCCTGTATATAGCCTCGTTATTGTTATGTAATTTTCTTGGGTAACTTTGGGATTTTATGACATTTTTTTACTTTAGTTTATTTAGTAAATATTTTCTTAACTCAATTTCTTGAACTGCATTGTTGGTTAACCCCATCAATCACCATGGCCTGAGTTCTGTCACTAAGATAATCATGAAACTGTGAAGCGGCGTCAGCGCTCAGGCCTATCGAGGACAACTTATTCAATAAAATAGCATGATCAACAGTATCAAAAGCTTTTGACAGGTCCACAAACAAAGCAGCACATTTCATTTTAGTGTCTAAAGCATTGACAAGATCATGAACTAAAGTGATTGCTGAAATAGTGCTATGCCCAGGCCTAAAGCCTTTACATTCAAAATACGTGTCTCAGATAAAAAATAGCAAATTGGGCATTTACCAATGATTGAAGAATCTTAGCTAGACAAGGAAGCCTTGAAATGAGGCGGTAATTATTAAGATCACTACTATCCCGCCCTTATGGAGTGGCAGCACAAGAGCTGATTTCCATACTTTTGGAATATTTCCTGATAAATGTTACATAAAAAATTTGAGTTATTGAGGCAACAATGATTAAGGGCGGGGATAGTAGTGATCTTAATCATTACCGCCTCATTTCAAGGCTTCCTTGTCTAGCTAAGATTCTTGAATCTTCTCATCCTTTTGCTGCTTGCCTGCCAATGCATGCTTGTCCCAACCAAGCACCCAAGCTAACTGGTTAAAGTTGGCAAGCTTGCTAGCTAGCTACTTCCAGACACAAATGAGAGCAGATCTCACTCTGACCATTTTACACGCTGTAGCAGAGATGGTTAGGCTGTTTACATGTTATCTAGAGCGTTCTTGACTAACTATTACTTTGTTCGCCTACATTTACTGACACCGGACGTATTCAACAGGTGTTGCGCGTTCGTAAATTCATCGGTTGTTCTGCGCTCTCACACACTCGGATGAGACTGCTCTGAAATCGGAGTAGATAGCCAGAGTGAATTTGTGAAAGCAAGAGATATGCTAACTGTGTAACAGTCATTCAAGTTCCTGCTAGCTAACCAAATGACACCTGCATCTCTAGTGGTGTATAGTCACTGAAAAATGATATCAGGGGAAAAAGTCAGTCACTCACCCACTCCTCCAATGGCATGACATGACATCCTCCTAGCCAGCTATCTAGCTAATGTTAGGCTGTGTTTTTAGCTTGCTACATAGATAGATACGCTAACCTATTAGCCACGTTATGATTGACTTGTGATCATTGCCTTTTTTAAATTTATTTTAAATTGAACCTTTATTTAACTAGGCAAGTCAGTTGAGAACAAATTCTTATTTACAATGACAGCCTACTGGGGAACAGTGGGTTATAATTCACCAATACATTTTTTGGTAGTCCAAAAAATACTGCTCTCAGGTTGTAAATCACAGCTGGCCTGGTACATTGTTTGCTGCCTCCATATGGGATGCACTGTTTCAGTTTCAATGACTCAATATTCTGGAGAAAAATTGACAACTAAGGGCTCCCGAGTGGTGCAGCGGTCTAAGGCATTGCATCTCAGTGCAAGATGTGTCATTACAGTCCTTGGTTCGAATCCAGGCTTTATCAATAAGAATAAATAAGAACTCAAGATGTGTTTGGCTTTCTGTTGATCATTATGACATGATTATGTATTTCAAAGTGAGCAGTGTGTTCTTCGCCTGTGTTCTCTCTCTTCTGCTCCTCCACCTCTTTCTCACTCTCTGTCAGTCTGTTCTCACTGCTTGTCCGTCTGGTCCCCATGGCTAAGGCAACATTCAGTTAGAATATAGTCACAGCTTTATTGGTTTACTAATAACATGATTTACTACACTAAATTGATAACATAAAAATATAACTATATTACCTATATTCCATATCTTCAGCTCATCCGCTTGGCTCTTATAGCATGTGAGTTCAGTCTTAGTGATGCTCAACTCTTCTCTCTGCTCCACCACGCTCGTTCCCAGGTTGTGCACCATGTCTCTCAGGTGTTTCAGCTAAGTCCAGATGTCAGGTTGGGTGGTGGTCTGTGGGTCAGTCAAGGGTGAAGTTTGGCTCGTCGTAAACTTTAACCCCCTACTCTCTCCCTGCGCCCATGATGAACCAGAATATGGACCTGTTATTTATCTAATTCAAAGTGTCTCTCTCTCTCTCTCTCTCTCTCTCTCTCTCTCTCTCTCTCTCTCTCTCTCTCTCTCTCTCTCTCTCTCTCTCTCTCTCTCCAGTGAAGCCCTCTAAGCCACGATGTTGGATGGAGGGCCGGCTGTTGGAGGGTAGTGATGTTAAGATGAGCTGTAAGTCTACAGACGGCTCTGACCCCATCAACTACAAATGGGAGAGGGTGCTGGACAAGGGAAAGTATGTAGGGAAGCTGCCCCCACTTGCCCTCATAGGTAAGCCCTCTAGTCCACTGCATACTCTTTCTGTGTGTGGATGTATTTGCTGTGTGCATGGGTGCAACCATAAGTCTTCAAGACATAATGACAAGTCTGTCATAAGTCAGATTAGTCTTTAGTCATAAACTGACTCAAATGTCAACTTGATACCTGTTCTAAACATTTTCCTGCACTTTTGTGCCATATCCTCTTTTTTCAGATCCCCTTTAAGGGCTTTTGGGACAGAACATACTTATGTAATTAAAGTATGTGTCAGAATGCCAGACCAATTTCAAATCAGATCTACCACCTCAAGAATTCCTTATTTGTATCCATTCAAGTGTTGGGAGAGAGACTCGACCAAGTTGCAGACTCGACCAAGTTCTTATTCAATAACAATCCCTTATCTACATGTACCTGTTCTGGGAAACTGGCCACAGTCACATCTATTACAGCAAAGGTCTGAGTTGTCCAATCCCAAATCAAACACCAGCCCCTACGCCTTATGTTTTTGTGTACTGTAGATCTTCTAGCATTGGATAGTTTAGGTAATATGGCGAAAACTCCCCCTAGTCTATCAGAGGGTAATGTACAGCTATAATGCAATGCCGCAGATTCTTATCGAATCCTATTAGGGGCCGCTAGCCCCTAATAGTTTGGGAATGGGCCAATGAGCATTGGTCCAAAAAGCAGTAGTCTATATCAGGAACAGAGAACAGTACTATTCATCACACATCCACAGAAACATTATGAAAGTGACCTTGCAGGAACATGCAGTAGAGACACCAGTTTGGATGGTCACTCTGAATTAGTTTACATTCTTAGCTATCACAATTCGGTGGTTGTTCAGGCACTGTACAAATAGCCATCCCCTGCAATGGTGTTTCTGGATGTGGTAGTTGAGAAAAGCTTTAAATTGCATCACAATCACTGTACCTTGTCCTGTTGTTTTTTCTTGTGTAAGATTTGAAAAACTCAGAGATAGTGACACTGAGGAACCTGACCAAGGAGAGTACTGGGGTGTATAAATGTACCGCCAGCAACGATGTGGGAGAGGAGAGTTGCACCGTAGAGGTCAAGATACACTGTGAGTAGCCCAAGCTATAACCAACACAAACACACACACTGCCTCATATTATAACCCCATAGATGTTACCAAAAATGATCTGTTGGACTTCAAAAGAGTAATAGCTATCACTTTCTCCCAACCTGTGAATCATATTTATCTTTGTGTGCGTTTCAGATGTGCGGGGCATGGGTGTGGTGGCGGGCGCTGTGGTGGGCGTGTCCTTCGGTGTCCTCCTCATCATTCTCATTATTTGGCTGGTGTTCCGCAAGAAGGAGAAGAAGAAATACGAGGAGGAGGAGACCCCTAACGAGATCAGGTACACACACAGACGCAAACACATTTAGGTTGGTGTGGGTTCATTTTCAGATCATCAAATATACAGAACAAAATCAACCAGAATTAACAAAAAGTAAATACATAAACAGATAGGGTGGGGAAAAACCCTCACCTAGTTGATACAAAAAAGGACTTCACTCTGTTCACCAACACAGGTTCACACCACCACCACCACTTAAACCCGACTGCGTAGCATCCTCTCTCCAACCTATGTATACCATCCCCTTTCCTCCCTATCCCGCCGGTACTGTAGCTCCACTACAGCCGCACCTCACCTCTTAAAGCAGATTCCAGCATCCTAAATTATGTCTGATAATGCTGCTGGCAGTGCTTGTTACAACAGCAGCTATTTTTGGCCGATAGCGTAGCATCCACGCTGTTGCCTATTTGCAAGTGTCAGGCTGAATTATGCAGGCACAGGGGGATGGCTGTGCATCAATAATGGAGTGGCACGGCGAGGGAAGAGTCACAGAGCAGACAGTCGCTTCGGTCCTGTTTACATATGGAGCATTTGTGGCGACACACCCACTCGTACACACACACTCACATTCACACATACACACACACGGTCTGAGGTCAGACTACTGTTTAGAAAAGGTGAGGGGTTGCAAATGACGTAGTGATGATCAATCGCATGTTGTTGATGTGCTGTCGTAACTTGATCTAACTAGGGTTCATTGTAAGAAGTGAACACCAGTTATTCAGCCATTCAAAGTGCCATGTATTTGGCCAGTCCACTTCAAATAATTATATGAAGACGTAAAAGTTAACAATGGATGCTGACATACATGTTGTGTATTGTTATGCATTATGCATTGCATTAAAACCACTATAAATGTGCTTTAATGCACTCATTGTGCATTATGTGGAAGGTTTTTATTTTCATTAATATTACCAATTATTCCTTCGATGTTCTGAGCCACACCTGTCTTTGTCTCTGTCTCAGGGAGGATGCTGAGGCTCCCAAGGCCAAACTGGTGAAGCCCAACTCTCTCTCATCCCACTCTGGCAGCTCCCGCTCAGGCACCTCCTCCACCCAATCCATGGTTCACACCAGCGCACCCCGGGGGCCCCACGCCCGCCTGCCTGCCGTGGCCACCCTCAAGGAGAACGGCCAGCCCCCCAGCTTCCTCCAACAGCCCCCCGCCTACACACAAGTGGTTCCCAAAACCCCAGAGCCCCGCACGGCCCCGGCCAAGCCCAGCCCTCCCCCCAAACTGAGCCCCAGGAACCTGGCCCGCATGGGGGCAACGCCGGTCATGATCCCTGCCCAGACCAAGGCCTTCCAGACTGTGTAGAGGGAAGGGAGGAACAAAGGAGTGGACTTAGACAGACAGAAACAAGAAGCACCCATACACAGCTGACAGCAACCCCCAGCCTGCCCCCAGAGACCCTGTGAAAACCAGTTATACCATAAAGTAAAACTCCCCCTTACTCATAGTCGCCATCTAAAATTGTAATTGAGAGCATTCTTATGAAGGGAAGATTTTCTTAAGAAGAGTTTTTGCCCCCCTCTCCTGTACAATACAGAGCGAAAACTATTCCCTTCCCGTGACGACAGAACTTTCGTTGTATTTTTGTCTGATTTTGCTAACGCGGGCAGTGATGTGTATCATACTCTGAGGTGGCAGGAACAGGGGGAGGACCCTAAGTAGATTTTAGGTATTTTTAAACCAAATTGACAGAGTCGTGAAAGTGGGAGGGTTATGAACGGAGGGAGGGCATTAGAGCAAACAGAGGACTAGAAAAGAACAAACGAAGGAGAAACACGGGCTGCATAGCTCCCCAGAGAACAGGCCAGGGTGTCTGGGTGTCTCACGCCACCTGCTTCCGACCAGATTAAACGAGACGGCAGACAAAACAAAAAATCAAAAGCAGACAGGGAAAGTAAACAGCTCTCCAAACACCTGCTTTCCCGGGCTTGCCTAGGCACCACACCTGCCAAACTCTCAGACCGAGCCACACCGAGCAATCAACATCTCTGAGACTGCTTTGGTGGCATCGCACACCTCCATGTATCCCTGGATTCACACCAAGGCCAGCAGGCATGGTGATTGGCTCAGAGAGGAGGGAGGGAAGCACCAATCGATCGCCAAACCAATGAGAGTGGATGAAAGTCTGCTGCTGATGCAAGAGGGATGGTTTCCTGTTATTGTACAAAGATGATATAGCTTAAGTAAAAGTAAGTAAGTAAGAGACTCCACATAGACACGTCACCTGTCACCCTATATACCTGCACATGGGTCACTCGCAGCAACATGGACATATCTGTATTGATTTCCCCTGCTTCCATGTTTTCTGTGTATCCAGCACTATGCACTTAACAAGTCTGGACATATGTAACGTTATCTTCCCATGTTCATGGACAGTGTCATATAAACCCATAGGAATATATGACATATAATCCCCTATGGTCATCATAGGGGATTATTCATGGCTGTGATATGTATTGCTGTGGAGAATAGTTTATGTCATTTATCTCAGATTCCTCAGAATGTTTAAGGATTGTTAATAAATGGATGCACATAAGCCCTATCGATAAAGTGCCACTGTTGATGTTTGATGAAAATGGTTGTTGTTTGTGTTGTGTAAATAGCATGTCCGTTAATCCGGTTGAATGAACAAACTAATGAATGTGTTGATATATCTTGCAGTATATAAAGTCATTGGATCAATCCTTCTTATTTTTCAATGAAGAGCAGAGATTTGCAGTAATACGTTGAATCCCCTGCATTTGAACTGTGTATGTAGCTGAAAACATGCTAAATATGTTCTGTATTATTGGAAAATGAACAAAGGGCCATTACACATCATAATATATGTGTTGGTTCGGCACCTTGTAATTATAGAGGAACGGCAATTATGATCCTGAAGAGTGCCTTTTTTAATTGAACACATTACAGAAAAGTATTATTCACAAAACATTAAAGAATACAGCTTCACCGTTTTGAATGGTTAACGCTACGGTACGGTACATCTGAGATTGATTCTATTCAAGCAGATGAGGAATGAAAAGGACAATTGCTTTGAGTGAGTTTGTTTAGCCATGTAGTCATACTAGTTTCAGCCAAACTCAAATCATTCTATCAAAGTCTCTTCGTGGTGGCCAAACACAGAATTTAAACTCAAACTCAATTAAATGTCCCGGCTGAAAGTTGGATTATGCCCTATCCTTCTATCGGACTTAAATGTCAACTTTTGCCTGAGCTCTCCTCAGATCCAAAGGCGTCACTTTTGCATAGCGATATTCTTGTCTGCCAGCACGTTGGTCCTTCAGCATTATGACTGCTTCCTCCCGGCGAGACACCCCTTATTTTGGCTCCCTCGCAAAACAGTTCATGTGATGGATGAGATGTCAGGAGGTATTTGAAGTGAACGATGCTGTGGCGCCCTCCAGGATAAACCAGCACACTCATCTTAGATCACCCAGGAGGGAGCGGGCTCTACTCATCCCACAGTGCAGAGGGCATAAGAGTGCACTCACACTCTGGCCACTGAAATGGTTGGAACCAGGACAGGGGTACTCAGGAGTCTATACTCCTTGAAAAACATTACAAGTTAACCTGGCTTTGGTTCATGCCTGGTTGAAATCCACCAGATTCACCTTTAGTAATATTTTTTTTTTTTATAATGTCACTCCAGTTGTTAAGGTGAAATGATCTCCTGAATCGTGGGCAGTTCCAAGAGCGAAAAGAAATCAGCAGCTTTGTCTCGGTGAGTCTCTTGAGTACTTCTAGCTTGCCCAATGCTGTTTGAAAAGCTCCCTTAAACCAGGAGATGGATGAGTGGCAAGATGAGTGGATGACACCTGAGTGAGAGCTCCTTAATAGTGATTACCCACCACAACCCTCTTAGAATGTCCCATAATACTGCTGAAAGCCAATATAGAGAGGCTTAGTGGCTGATTGAATGCAGCTTTTATGGCCGTTTGATGGGGTGTGATACGTACGGGGAATGGTTTTCCGGGTGGCTCTTTCCCTGGTTTGCTAGCTACCTTTCGCTGCCCATCTGATTCAGCCGTGGCGGAGCGCCCTGCGTCCTGAGTCATTAAGATTTCCACCTTTTTTCATTGGAATGTCTTTCTTGGCAGACAGGAGGAATGGAAAGACCGTCTGCTCCAAACCATGCTGGGAATTGGAATAACGTGAACCACAGGCATTACATTGCCTTTTCACCACGTGCCGACTCCAAAAGGACATTACCCTAGTTTAGCTAGTACAAAACGTGCATCTTGATGTCATTCATTAGTGTCTGTCTACTCTGAAGACCTCCACTATGGGTTGAGTGATGGGACCTCTGTTAGAAACCATGCATACAGTGGAACGTTAAAGGGAGAAGGAACCCATCCAAAGCTGAAAAACGATGGATATGCATGTCACGATACTTAACTAGAGAAAAAACAAACCGGTATTTTTGCCTCAATAAATATATAAATGATCATCTTAAAACAAATACTATGACTGTAAATAAGGAAGGTTTTATAATTTTTTTTATTCATTTTGAGTTTCTTTGTTTGGGTTAAGTATTCAATCGGAAGTACTTTGCACTTTCTTAAACTGTCCCCTCTGTTTGTGTTTTACTTGCATTTAGTCCTTTTAACACCCCGACACTGTTAGAAGGACAATATGTTTTCTCTCACTCTATTTTCTTTGATTGACAATGCCATGCAGTTACTTTGAGTTGTGGTAAACCAAAAAGGCCATATATATATACCTCCCTCTCGAGTGAAAATGGTATATTTGTACACTATCTGAATAAGTACTGTTTTGGTTTGTAATAAAGCATTTGATGAAGAGCCACTTGGTTTGATTGTTCTCTACTTCAGATATGCAGACACACATATCGGTTTCCTGAACACATTAAGCCATTTCAATGGAGATGTTCTACTGTCCATGCTTTTTGGTCTAGGACTTAATTGGTGTCTGGGAAACTGGCCGTAAAGTATAGAAATACACATACTAGTGCCTGGAGTTGATCTAGCCTAGCGGTTAAGGCCCCTGCCTCAGACACATGCATGATCCCCCTGCCTGTGTGGGATTGAATCCAGGCCTTTTTGCCTCAGTATCTCCCTTCTATTCAAGCCTGTCACTGCCCCCCCCCCAAAACTCCAAAAAATACATATTTAAAAAAAAAGAGTTCCCCTTGACATCTCAGATCATTCTACAATTTGACCCCTGGGGTTTCTCAGACACAGACAATATCCACAGAGCCAATCAGAATACAGACGATTCCATCTCAACATTTGATGGGGCAGTGAAGGGCATATTAGACGGCTGACCATAAAGTTGCTGTGTGAAACACCAGATGGAGTCTGCGTGCTGTTGTGTCCTTGAGCGCGGCTCTTCAACGGAGTGGGCTCGCAAACAATGTCCATCTGCACAATGTCCCTCCAGATTAGGGTGTCTACAAGCAAAGTCATAAATAACCATTATAATCATGGAAACTGCTGGACAGTGAGACAGCTGACCTTCTAATTGATCGAATGAGGAGAGTCAATTTGCTGTGACTCTGCAGCAACACACAAGAACAACAACCAACCAACCAACCACTGTCCTCAAGATTCCCCATCTGTTTGTTTCATTGGCAATGACACTGTAGACTACTGACAAAATATTGGAAACACCAACATAAAGTGTCTTAATAGGGTGTTGGGCCACCACGAGCCGCCAGAACAGCTTCAATGCGCCTTGGCGTAGATTCTACAAGTGTTTGTAACTTAATTACAGGGATGTGATACCATTCTTCCATGGGAAATTCCATAATTTGGTATTTTGTTGATAGTGGTGGAAAACGCTGTCTCAGCATTCCAGAATCACCCATAACTGTTCAATTGGGTTGAACACACACACACACCCTTTAAATCCCCTACATTCCTTTGAGACATCTCTTCCAAAGTCACTGAGATCTCTTTTTCTAGCCATGGTAGCCAAAATAATGGGCAACTCTGCATTTTTATACATGACCCTAAGCATGAAGGGATGTTAATTGCTTAAGTAATTTAGGAGCCACACCTGTGTGGAATCACCTGCTTTCAATTTACTTTGTATCCCTCATTTCCTCAAGGTTTTTGTTTATTTTGGCAGTTACATGTACATATACTAGTAATACGTGTAGAAACATTCTCTGGCCAACTAGAGCGCTCATTTTACAATAAGAAGGGCAATGAGGCACTCTAGTGGTAAACAATAGCCATTTCATTACACAGTGTGTGATACTGTTCTAAAACCTCTCCTCAGGGACCCTCAGCCATTGATCTATTCCAGAGCTAGCACACCTGGGGTGTATTCATTACGTCTTTCAATGGGAACCATTTACCGCTTGAGAACCAAATGGAAGCAAACAAAGCAAGTGGAACGAAACGGGACCTACCTGAATTTGTCCAATAGAAACTTGTTTTCGTTGCAAAACGTTTTCCGTTTGGAGTAAACGATTTCTGTTGCAAAACAGTAAATAAAAGTAACCTGTACAAGGAATGTTATTGTAGTTGAACTGGTCTGTTGGTTTCTTCTATAGGTTGGCCTACTTTGAACATCATTGCAGACAGTTTTAAAGCTTTTGAAAAAGCTAGTAAGTGCATGTGACAGGATGGGAACAATAACAAATATGATATATTGCAATCTTCAGTTGGCTCCTTTTTCCTATATTAAAATAGTTGTGTTATAATGCTTACTTCATTGAATGTATAGGCCTTTTCACACTGCATTGTTTGTAGCCCTGGGCTATCTTAGCCCCAGGCTAAGACTGGCCCTGAGCTAGCTTATCCTGTGTTCACACTAACATTTAATAACCCAGGCCTAAGCTTTTCACGTGGGCTAAGGATTCACACTTGTATTCCAAAGCGCTGGGCTAACGGACAAACACATCCATGTGACCAACAATCTATCTCTGCCACGCAAACAATGTTATAAGTAAGGTATTTATTAACACATTATGTCCTCTTGCTTTTAGCCGGGCATTGTGTTTCCATCGCTGACGGTTTGTAAACCTCACTGTCTGCCTGTCTGACCTTGGAAACAAAGTTTCACTTTTGAAATAGGATCTCGCCCTTGTACAGAGAATGCTGTGCACGTACGAGACATAAACGTTTCTGATCCAGGCAAAATCATGCAATATTATTATCATGGATAGTAATATCTTATTAAATGTCAATTGAAAAGCTATGAAAACAGATGGAAATTGTGAGAACACATTAGCCAGCCTGCATACCAACCGTTTTTGTTAGCCATATCAACCAAAGTATTTGCACAGATGAGTATATATTTTGTTTTTTTTTATCAGGTTTTTGTCCAAGTATACATTTACTTATCAAAATAGCTGCAGAACGCATCACAAGCCTATGCAAATTCAGTGAATGTGCAGATTTTGTGATTGGAGAATGAAAATTATATGCGTTGTTCTTGACCCCGTTTCAAACTGGATATTTTGGTACCGTGTTTCTGGGGATAGCCCCGAAAAGTTGGTGCCAACCCTGCCGGTGCAGGGCCAAATAGCCCTGGGCTAAGAATGGTGCTAGCCCACTTTAGAACGTGCAAGGCTCTTAGCAATGGGCTAAGGAGCAGTGTGAAACATCTGTAAATTATGTCTTTTCAACTTTCATTCAGAACCGAAAATGAAACTGATTTCCAGGTCCAGACAATACGCATTTTCAACATCAGGAAAATACATATTTTCAATGTCCGGAAAATAAGTATTTTAAACATCCGTAATTAAAATTGGCGATGTAGAGAAATGTATGAATAGGGAGGCCATACTCCAGTACAGTAGGTGGTGGTGTATGCACCTCTCGGTTGTGATCCCCCAAAATACACATTTAAACAAGAAGAAAAAATGCTGCAATACACATGATGTATCAAATCCAGAGGGAGTAAAAAATCGGATTGATCCTGAATTGTCAGCATTTGTTAGCAGATGTGACTCACACAAGGCTGTTCCATTTCAAAGACTCTATTAAGCTCTTGCTTCCTCCCTCTGCCTCTCAATAAATGCTCTTAGGTTTCAAATGTGTGGTTGTGAATGTTCTGTGCTTTAATGAATTTATGACCATAAATTATTACAAATGTTATGTGTTTGGTTTGAAATACACTGAACATGTTTCGTGAGCTGAAAAAATGTTCAATGAGCACAAAAAGCGTATTTCTTTCAAATGTTGCCCCATGGTGGTGGTGGCGTTATGGTATGGACAGGCAAAGTTACGGACAACAACACAATTTCATTTTATCAATGGCAATTTGAATGCACAGAGATACCGTGATGAGATCATGAGGCCCATCCGCCATCACCTGGAACAATTTTAAATCCATGTAATGCATTTAATGTACATTTTATTGTATTTTATTAGCATTTCAGTATATTTGCTACATTTAAAATGTTCTAAATTCAGACACTTTTTTGTTCTTAAGTATATTCTTAGTATATTAGATAAAGAGCAAAACAAATATACTTTGACATGTATTTCTCATAAATTCAAAATATTTTAAATAGTATTTGAATTAGAATTCCTGAATTTCCTTTACAAAGAAGTGAATTTTAATTGTGTTTCTAGTACAGTTGAACAAGTACACTTATACTCCTACACCATAGTAGTTATTGTCATTAGCCATGTAAAGGTTACATTGATTGACCAAGACATCATCTCAGCTATTGCTAACATACTATTTAGCAAGCAGTTGCTTCTAGATTAGAAATGTACATGTAACATTGTAGAGAACTGTGCATCAGTCAGATGTCACACTTTAGTTGTAGATATTACGGTGATAAATTAACATTTCAATAAAATGTGTAATGTGTAATATGTCATTTGTAATTAAAAGTAAAACTTTATTCAGTTTGAAAATGAACATCAAAACATTTGAATAAGCTAAATATGAGGAACAATATCACATTATAAATCAAACTTCAGTTGCAGTAAAGGATGCTCGGTAACATGCAAAATATTTTTAACATGCGTTTTTGAAAGTATACTTTAAATATATTTTGTGGACATTTAAGTTAAATATGTTTTTTGGAAAGGATACTTTAGTATATTTTCTTAGGATATTAAAAAGAAGCATGTTCCTCAGCTGTGCATATTTCCTTATGTGGAATAGACAATTGTTACCATTATCATTTCTCTGCTCTCTTCTGAACAGGAAATCAGAAAGTACTTCAAAACTCATGTGTAAGGAGTGCGTACTGGCGGCAGAGCAAAGACTGTGTTACAACGGCGCAGTTTAATAATAAATATCACTGTGAACAAAAACAATATATATACAATGGGACAAAACCCCTTCGCACACCAGACATAACGTGCACATACATTTACAATAAACAATTCCAGACACGGACATGGGGGAAACAGAGGGTTAAATACACAACATGTAATTATGGAACCAGGTGTGTGGGAAGACAAGACAAAACAAATGGAAAGTGGATGGAAAGTGGATCGAATGGAAAGTGGATCGGCGATGGCTAGAAGGCCGGCGACGCCGACCGCCAAACACCGCCCGAACAAGGAGAGGGACCGACTTCGGCGGAAGTCGTGACATCATGTGCCTTGCCAAAATATTCATATCCCTTTATTTCTTCACATTTTATTGTTACTAAGTGAGATTAAAATGTATTTAATTGTAAGTTTGTAATCTATGCAAAATACTGTGTCAAAGTGGCCATTTTTTGTTATATATATTTTTTAAAGATTGATATTTATTTATTTTATTTTTTTATTTTACCGTTATTTTACCAGGTAAGTTGACTGAGAACACGTTCTCATTTGCAGCAACGACCTGGGGAATAGTTACAGGGGAGAGGAGGGGGATGAATGAGCCAATTGTAAATTAAATAACTCAAATATTGTCATTGCATAAGTATTCAGTCAAAACATGCTAGAAACACTGTTGGCAGCGATACCAGAGGTAAGTCTTCTTCTGTAAATCTCTAAGAGCTTTACACACCTGGATTGTGCAATATTAGCCCTTTATTCTTTTCATAATTCTTCAAGCTCTGTCTAAATGTTGTGGATCATGGCAAAACAGTCATTTTCAATAGATTTACAAGCAGATTTAAGTCAAAACTGTAACTTGGCCACTCAGGCAAATTCACTGACTTCTTGGTAAGCAACTCCAGTGTAGATTTGGCCTTGTGTTGTAGGTTATTGTCCTGTTGAAAGGTGAATTCCTCTCCCAGTGTCTGTTGTTAAGCAGACTGAAGCAGGTTTTCCTCTGGGATTTTGCCTGTGCTTAGCGCCATCCCGTTTCTTTTTATCCTGAAAAACTCCTCAGTATTTGATGACGTCAATCATACCGATACCATGATGCAGCCACCACCATGCTTGAAAATAAGGTGGCAGTTACTCAGTGATGTGTTGTGTTGGATTTGCCCCAAACATAATAAGGCTTTGCATTTAGGCCCAAACTTTTTTTGCAGTATTACTTTAATGCCTAGATGCATACAAGATGTATGTTTTGGGATATTTTTGTTCTGTATATTTGTATTGTTCTTTTCACTCTGTCACTTAATCATTATTGTTGAGTCACTACTGTTTTTGATCCATCCTCAGTTTTCTCCCATCACAGCCATTGAACTCTGTAACTGTTTTACTATCACCAATAGCCTCATGGTAACATCCCTTAGCAGTTTCATTCCTCTCCTGTAGTAGCTCAGTTCAGAAGGATGACTGTATCTTTGATGTGTCTGAGTGGTTTAATACATTATCCACAGCATAATAATTAACTTGACCACGCTTAAAGATATATTCAATGTCTGATTTGATATTGTTACCCTACCAATCTACCAAATCACTGTCCTGTTATGGGGCGGTTCAAAAGGCTCCCTGGTCTTTGTAGTTGAATCTGTGCTTGAAATTCAATACTTGACTGAGGGACCTTAAATATGTTGTATGTATGGGGGACAGAGGAAGGGTTAGTCATAACAAAATCGTGTCAACCCCTATTATTTCACACAGAGTCCATGTAACATATGTGATTTGTTAAGCCAAAAGTTACTGCTGAACTAATTTAGGCTTACCTAAACAAAGGGGCTGAATACTTATATTTGAGTTATCACATTTTTATTCGTCTTACTTTGCTTCCACTTTGACATTACAGAGTATTTTCAGTTCACTGTTGACAACAAATTACAATTAAATAAATGTTAATCCCAATTTGTAATACAATAAATGTTGAAGAAATACAAAGGGTATGAATACTTTCGCAAGGCACTGTATACTTATAGTGTACTTGATCTCTCACAAGCAGAGTTTCATTTAAAAAAAATCAATGCTTCAACTTATAAACAACTCTAAATGTATTTTGAATGAATATACAAAATTACAATTCAAGCATTTGAAAATGAAGTACAGTTTTAATGAGTAGTTTAAGTTTAATGATAGAGAACATATAGTATACTTAAAGACTGAAAACAATGAATTTAAAGTACACTTTTAATAAGTGTATTGAAGGTTGACGGTAGTATATTTATAGTATAATAAAACAGTGAAAAAACTATGACTTTAAAGTACATCTTTAATATGTGTATTGCAGTGTAAATATATTATATTTAAAGTGCAGTATACTTAAGATATACTAGAAGAGTACATCTCATATTTGAAGTATATTATTATAATTTTTGGTATATTTAAGTATACTTTAGTATACTTGTAATAATTAAAATGTACTTTTTTTTCGCTTGAGGATGCATATCTATCTTCCCAGTCATGTTAAATCCATAGATTAGGGCCTAATTAATTTAGTTCAATTGACTGATTTTCTTACATGAACTGTAACTCAGTAAAATCTTTGAAATTGTTACATGTTGCATTCATATTTTTCTTCAGCGTACAATAGCTAAATTATTTATACAATAAAAAGTTTGGCTGGGTGGCAAATGGGCCGAATCAAGCGCTGATTGCGTCTGTTTGATGAGCTGAGCTGGGGATCCCTCCTTGCAGCAGCCAGGGCAAAGTGGGATAGACCATTCAAATGCAAGGTTCTACAGAGGGTAGTGCGTAAGGCCCAGTACATCACAGAGGCTAAACTTCCTCCATCCAGGACCTCTATCCCAGGCGGTGTCAGAGGAAAGCCCTGAAAACTGTCAAAGACTCCAGCCACCCAAGTCATGGACTTTTCTCTCTGCTACCGCACGGCAAGTGGTACCGGAGCATGTGTGGGACCAAAAGGCTCCTTAACTGCTTCTACCCCAAAACCATAAGACTGCTGAACAGTTAATCAAATGGCTACCCGAAGTATTTGCATTGACCCCCTTATTTTATTATTATTTATTATTATATTTTTGCACTGACTCTCTTGCACAGGCTCGATGTACACTCACTGGACTCTATCCACACAATCACACATACACACTGACACTCCAGCACACACACACATGGACACAGACACAAAACACATACACACACATACAGTGCATTCGGAAAGTATTCAGACCTCTTGACTTTTTCCAAATTTTGTTATGTTACAGCCTTATTCTAAAATGGATACAATTTGTGAGAAATACGTTTTTGGGCATGTGGAACATTTCTGCGATCATTTATTTCAGCTCATGAAACATTGGACCAACACTTTATATGTTTGCGTTTATATTTTTGTTCAGTATAATTACAAATAATTTGTAGAATGCAAATCGACCTCAAGAAGCTAAAACATAATAATTTTCAACTTTACTTACATTTCTATACGATCACATCTCGCTATTATATGTGAGAATAGTTACGAACAGATTTCTGAAATTATAATCACTTGGAACTGAATTCCTGGTGTTTTTACAGTCTTTTATGTCCAACCCCAAAATGTTTTTATTTTTTATTTTATTTTTGCTCAGAAAGCTTGGGGGGCAAAATTAAAACTGTCCAAGACACATCACTTTTTTTCAAACGGTACCAAAATGTGATTGGTTCATTCCACTGTCACTCCAAAATTCTCCTCTAATAGAGTTGAATGGCAGAGGCTTTCTGTCCAGCTTCTGAAGGCCTAGCCAATGGCTGGCTGAGCTAGCCTGGTTTTTCTACCCAGTACCGCCAAAGATAAATTCTGATTGGATTTTTTTTTCTCTTCAGTATTAACCTTTCTCTTTCCAAAACAAACTGAAGAGATGAAATGAGAAGATCATAAAAATATTGAAAATATACAATTAAAACGAAATGTAAGGGAAAAAATGATGCTATAGCTAGCATTGGAAGCTAGGCTATCTGTTAGCTAACCCTCTACTAGCATAAGCCTTGACACAAAAATATGAAGGTGAAGATCATTATTTAATTAGATGACAGACTTACTGAAAAAATTAAGATCATGATCCTCCTTAGAATTACGATTAGTGCAGTTTAATCCTGAACAAGCCATGTTTGCCTGAAAAACAAACACAGGAAAGTGGCGCAATCTGAGATCATAAAAATAGCTGTGCCAGTTTTAATATCAGCTTGTAGGGAGGGAAGAGACTGGAACATCTTTCTCGTGGAGTGCAATGACCATATAAGGTACACTCTCTTCTCTACACAGGATTGTGATGTCAAAACCAGCTGCAGGTAGCAACTCAATTATCCTGTGTGTGATTTTAAAGTAACCGGTTCAAGGACAAACATCTGGTAAAATAGACGAAAGTATTGGTCCATGAATGTGTTCGATTTTTTTAAATCCACGAATATTGACCACGAAGATCACCATATTCCCCACCCCCCATTTTTACACTGCTGCTACGCTCTGTTTATTATCTATGCATAGTCACTTTACCTCCACCTACATGTACATATTACCTCAATTACCTCGACTAACCGGTTCCCCCCGCACATTGACTCTGATCCGGTACCCCCTGTACAGTACATAGCCTCGCTACAGTTATTTTATTGTTGCTCCTTAATTATTTGTTATATTTCAATTTTGATTAAAAAAAATCTTAAAACTGCATAGTTGGTTAAGGGCTTGTAAGCATTTCACTGTAAGGTCTACACCTGTTGTATTCGGCTCATGTGACAAATACAATTTTATTTGATTTTACTATGATTAGGGGATCCTGTTTTCTGGAAACAATTGCCTGCAATACCGGGGTCGGCCTTGAAATCTTCATTCCTTCCATTTCTCTCTGTCACATGGTTATTTCTTATGACTGAAATGTCCTTGTGTTGCATGCTACATTACAACAGTCATTTGTAGGTATAATATCATACCTTATGTTTATACATCTCCTTACCGTGCATGTAGAGTTTGTGTATTATTACTATGGAGTAGATTATTGTGTATTGCTCTGCATGGATCCTAATGATTGTTTACTCTGCCTTTTTTAGAACCACAATCATATAAATATCTTCATATGGCAGTAGCTGTGTCCGCGTTTGTGTGTGTATACGCGTGTTTGTGATGACAAACTGTATAGCAATGGGCCTAACTGGACAACGCTGTAGTGAGCAGAACCTAAGCATTCAGCATTAAGTACTAGCGGGTGAAGACATTCACAGCCATCCACTCAGACGAGCTCCAGCTAGCCATTTTTTCATAGTCATTCGCATCGCCGGATTCTGACCTGCTGTAGTTGAGCTGTTGAGGTGCCCCGAAGAAGAGTCTGTGTGTCTTGCCAAGATAGGCCTGTCACCACCCACCTCAGCCCACACTGCCCCACGAAGCCATCATGAACCTGAGGAAGATGAGCTGCGAGGCCCTACACACCTCTCTCATCTAAGAGGCTACCAGCCAGGACTTCCACTGCATCCCGAGGTGGTCCTGCTATTTACCAGATCGACGTCCCTCCAGCCCCAGCTGGAGCCTACATTTTAGCTACCAGAGCGTCGGGAGCTCCACTTCCCCCCGAGGTGGCCCAGCTGCTCCCCTGACTGACGTCCCTCTAGGCCACATCTGTCAAACTCATTCCACAGAGGGCAGAGTGTCTGCGGGTTTTTTTGCACTGTGCCCATGATAAAGTTAAGTACATTACTTTAGTTGGCTGCTTTGAGAAAAACGTACGTATGTAATATAACCTATTCTGGCGGCCTAGTGTGTGTGAATGAACTATGTGGGATATTGTTTTTACCATTTGCTTCCCTGAAAACAGGTACTGGCGGGAGGAGCAATATGAGTCTGTCAGGGCTCGTCACGCTGGATGGGGATGGTGATGGAGGCTTTGGTGGTTCACACAACGAAGAAGCAGGTGTCCCTTCCAGTGATGGAGTGGAGCTAACCTTGGACCTGGTGCTAGTAAGGATTGTCTTCACTGAGGCGGTAAGACCCTCCCTCCCGCTTCAATGGTAAGGTCCCTTGCACCATAGGGACACTTGACCTCCACCACTGCTGTGGTGCCCACCAGACCATCCGGTGAGGCATCCAGGATCCCAGACCCCATGACCCAAAGCCCTGACTCCTGTACATCCATCCGTGTAGCCATTTTGAATGCCTTGATGGCCTCCTCTTTGTTATCTGTGCCCCTTTACAGATAACACCCCATCAAACGACTGCAATCTGAGGACCCTTTTAAGCAGCGACAGAGTAACACGCTTGGCACTAACCACTGGTCCATAATTGCTGGCCATCAACCTCCCTCTCCTCATGTTGTGCCAGTTGGGGTTGGTGCGCTGTCAACTGTTGCCTGCTATATAGCCAGCCAGGATGCCTGCATGCTCCAGGTGGCCTTGTTTTTTTAACAATGTCCGGTACAGACAGGGATGACAGGGAGGGTAGCGGTTGTTCTAGCTCAGGTTCAAGGAGACCTTTCCACTGAACCTACCCCGGAGACGGTAGTTTAGCCACTGAAGATCATCCTCTGTGGGCTCTCGGGACAGAGGTTTGTAGTCTTCGGCCGGGTCCTCTACTGACTGCACCTGGTTGGGCCCGGCTGGCTTCCTCCACTCGCATTCCACATCCGTACAGCCGATATTATGAACTGCCAAAATAGGCTGCATGGCTACACTTATGAGCTCCATGGAGGTATTCGCTTGTGGTAGAGAATCCCCTGGTCACCTATAGAGACCTGCCAAGAGGAAGGATGTTAAGTGCCACATGCCTTTCAATGCATGACTTTGAACACCTTGAAATGCATTTGATTTAAGAAATGTGCTATATAAGAGCACTTATAGTGCTCTTCTCCCCTTTTAATGCTCTTATGCTCATCCTTGAAAGATGCCATAAGGTTGGAAATAGCGAAGTTGCTTGATATTGGCGGGAACTGGAACACGCTGTCATACACGTCGATCCAGAGCACCCCAAACATGCTCAATAGGTGACATGTTTGGTGAGTATGCAGGCCATGGAAGAACTGGGACATTTTCAATGGGCCTCATTATCTCGTCACGGTATCTCTGTGAATTCAAATTGTCATCGATAAAATGCAATTGTGTTCATTGTCTGTAGCCTATGCCTGCCCATACCATAAACCCAATGCTATCATGGGGCATTCTGTTCACAACATTAACATCAGAAAACCACTCACCCACACGACGCCATACACTTGGTCTGCTGTTGTGAGGCCGGTTGGACGTACTGCCAAGTTCTCTAAAACGAATTTGGAGGCGGCTTTCGGTAAAGAAATTAACATGACATTATATGGAAACAGCTCTGGTGGACATTCCTGCAGTCAGCATGCCAATTGCACGCTCCCTCACAACTTCAGACATCTGTGGCATTGTGTTGTTTGACAAAACTGCACATTTTAGAGTGACCTTTTATTGTCCCTAGCACAAGGTGCACCTGTGTAATGATCATGCTGTTTAATCAGCTTCTTGATATGCCACACCTGTCAGGTGCATGGATTATCTTGGCAAAGGAGAAATGGTCACTAACAGGGATGTAAACAAATTTGTCCACCAAATTTGAGAGAAATTAGCTTTTTGTGCGTATGGAAAATGTCTGGGATCTTTTATTTCAGCTCATGAAACATGTTATATTTATATTTTTGTTCAGTGTGAGCTAGCTAAAGTATAGTCGGTGGCTAGCTAAGACATAGAAAGAAGACGGAAGAAGTTCAACACTTTATTCAATTCATTTCAATACAGCAAATGGATTCATCATGGATTGGGAACAGGTTTCTGATCGAGCTGGTAAACGGTAGCTGACAGGGTCGGCTAGAGATGACATGCAGGAGCTTCCTGCAGGAATTTGTAGTCTTGCGAAGGTCTTCTCTGTTGCTAATTAGCATTTCGTATTTTTGAGAGTAAATTGAGGCGAATATATTGATAAAACTCACCTTGTCCGAGAGAGAATTACACGGTTAAGCCTACACCAAACACATACCTAGTTTGAAGTGTTTGTAAAATTCACTATGTGAAACATTTATGGTGAAAAAATGATTGGAACCATTTCCCTGTTTGACCGCTGGAGTTTATGGGTATTATGACACATCCACTGTGCCAGACTATTGTTCTTGGATGTGGTTGGAGTGAAGCCAACTCCAAACTGGCTTCCCTTAACACTTTTTTGGAGGATGAGCCAGGACCATTCACAGTTTAGCTCAATGCTGATTGGCTATTATTTTATACTTTTTTATCAAGGGAGGCCTAAAGCTCGCTGGCTTCCCTTGAATTCAATGCTACAGGCGGCAACAATGTCATACTATTTTTGACCAGACAGCATCAGATAGATGGCCTACACATACAGTGCCAGAGGGGAGCTGTTTCGCTCGCTTGGATGCTTTCTCTGGTGAGATACATTCAGCCTCTTGTGAATTGAAGGACAATTATGAAACACAGAGAGACGAAAGATACATTATTTTATATATATTTTTCTTGGTAGGCCTAAATTTTTCGGGGAAGCCTGGCATCCCTTGGCATCCATGAATACACGCCACTGAAATTAGAGGAATTTCCCCCATATTAACACATTTCATTCTATTTTGGGGAAAAACAGGCTACTGGGAAAAAAAACTCTAAAAGCCTGCATTTTGAATCTTTTGAGTGTAAAAACATTTATGTTGAAAAACATAAGGGGTAGTAGGCCTATCATTTTTATGTTTTATATCCAGACTCAGGGCTCAAACTTTCTCTTCTGATGGCGCTGGGGCAGGTGCCTGTGAAGCACCCCATCCGTGTCACGTCAACCCACTCCACCCCCAGCGGAGTGCAGCTCCTCTCCTCTCACACTACTCTGTCCCGTGCCCCTCGCTGTCGGAGAATAGGCCAACCTATCGATACAGGGAGGCGGGCGGGCAAAAACAGAACATTTCACCCGGTGCAACCTCTAACAACGCTTGTAGACCTCCATTTTAACAACCTTGCGAAGTGCAGCATCGCATTTATTGTGTAGCAATAAACTAACCAAATGGCTTTTGCAAATCACAGTCATTTGATCCCCGAGCTAAAGCTGGAAGAGACTGAGAACGAATGTTTCCAGAGGAGCATTAGTCTGGGGCACCTGCAGCAACTACAACAACGAAGCAAGCCGCCGTCACCGACTCCGTCGAATTCGAGAGGACACAGGTAGGACACAGAAGAGAAGACTGTCTTCCTTCACTTCGCTCAAACGTTAAACGAGATGATGGTACACGAAAAAAAGTGCTCATTCATAGCCTAAAAAAGTCCGTGATGTTTGCTGGGTTGGAGTAAAACATATTGTAATGAAACAGGCAGAGAGCAGGTCTCGAACCCTCGACCTTCTAGCCCGAGGTCCGGCCGCTATCGACTGTGCCACAAAAGCATGCTCGTGCGGCAAAGTCGATTTCCGCGCTTATAAACCCAGGGTCGTTACAATATGCTTCATATATATTTTGATATGTATAAAACTAGTGGCATCAATGGATGAGACCTACTGTAAAAGATAGTTTTGTAAACAGAAGAAGCATGCAATCAATAGACTGAATGCTGTGCACAACACTGCATTTAAACAGTAAGCTCCCCTTACAAAAATGTATCATGGTACTACTATGGTACTTTCACTAATACTGTACCATGGTAGAGTCTGAATCATGGAAATAGACCATGGTTTTAGCTTTGAAGTATGATGGTAATACCATGGTACTGCCATTGTACCTAAATATTTCTGTGGTATTGCATAATTTATACCATGGTATACTGTACATCTGAATAATGGAAATGTACCATGGTTTTAGCTTTGAAGTATGATGGTACTTTGAAGTATGATGGTATATTGATTAATTTATATACCAGTATGGGCAAGTTTCTGATAAAGGCAGGCTACTGTTGTTGGTCCTAGATTGTCTGTAACATCAAAGAAAAAGGGAAATAGTTGCTGTGAAAAAGGGGTAATACTTTCTGATAACAAATACCTTTTTATAAATAGTTTTTTACTATGTTGGCTATTTAAGTGGTAATACCCGAGAAGCCGGTGTTTGGAGGATATATTGGCACGGGTGTTGTTAGGCCTGATGCAAATGTCGGAGAGACAGACAGCAAGGTTTATACAAATATCTGCTGTTGAAAACTAAATATTATCTCACATTTCTTTTAGACTAACGTCTAGATGCTTTTTATAGTGGAGATCAAGTTTATAAATTGCCTGGTTGGGCTGATGAGACAGTGGATTGCGCAGTCAGATGGAACAGAATAAATAGTCATTTTAAGGTCATAGATTTAGCCGGTGGTAACTTGTGGAATAGACACCGGCTGGAATGCGATTTTAACCATACAGCATTCAGGATTAAACCCACCTGTTGTATAATTCTAGATACAGAACAAAAAGACTGAACGACTGGGTCGCACCTCTAGCAACTGAGCCGATAGAACGAACAACCAGACAGCTTGGGAAGCAACCCTAGATTTGTGTCAGGACTATATCTTGTGAAAGGATGAAATAGTATGAATAAATTAATCAAAATAAAGTTTTAAATAACATTTGTCAACAATTATTTTAATATGTTGGTAACCTGTTGTATAAAAGTGATAATGCCCGAGAAGCCAGTGTTTGGAGAATATATTGGCACCATTTGTCGGCCCTCGACTTCGTCTCGACCCTAGGAACACCCATGCCAATATATCCTCCAAACACTCGCTTCCTGGGCATTATCACTTAATTGTATAAGAGTAGCCAAGTCAGTTGAATAAGAGAGCCAACTGAAAATGGTATTGTAGAGAGAAGCACCAGATTAACTAACTATTTTAAATCTTTAAGGTTTCAGATCATTCGTCTCACCATACACAATCCAGGTCCCAAGGGTTAAGAGGGTACACTACTAGACCATTTGTGTTGGGGTTTTTCACTATGAGCAAAAGGGGTTTTAGAGGGTATTAGGCCTATGCCAGAGCGAGTAGGCCAGAGCGAGTAGTCAATGTTGCATTATCTGTGTACCATAAAGGACTACGTTTTTGGTCACTTTACCCAAAAAACAGTGGGACACAGACCATCATAATACATTGTAAACAACTACCATGTTTTTATTTTTCACAACCTGCTGCTCGTACAAAACCATGTTTTTTTTTTATTGTGCTACCATGGTTCTTTTTTGGACCATGGTAGCTAGTAGTCTACAGTTAAAAAAATATAATGTTGTTTTTTTTGACACTACCATGGGAGGAAAATACAATGGTAGTGGTGCAAATACCATGGGGTGTACCTGCCATGGTAGTACAATTAAAAAACGACCATGGTACTATCATGGTTTTTTTGGTCACTACCATACCAGGAAAATACCATGGTATTGCTACAGTACCATGGTATTTTCCTGCCATGTTAGTGACCAAAAATAACATGATAGGACCATGGAATTTTTAAAATTGTACTAAAATGGTAAATGTTTGTAAGGGTCTTGTTAATTTCAAACTTCAATTCCAAGCACCACAACAAGTCTATCTAGTCAGTCCAACTAAAACAGCTCTATTTCAGCGTTGGCCTGTAAATAAACCTTAAACGTAGGCAGTTGTGTAAAGTACTTTAGTAAAAATACTAGAATGTACTACTGTACTTAAGTCGTTTTTTGGTATCTGTATTTTACTTGAAAATTTATATTTTTGCCAACTTTTGCTATTACTTCCCTACATTATGAAAAAAAATTGGAGTAAAGACTCCATACATTTTCCCTGACACCCAAAAGTACTCGCTAAATTTCAACAGGAAAATTGTCCAATTCACACAATTATCAAGAGAACATCCATGGTCATCCCTACTACCTCTGATCTGGCAGACTGTTGGAGTGTTCCCCTGGATTTCCGTTTTGGAAATTCCATTTACTTTTGATACTTAAGTATATTTAAAACCAAATACTTTTAGTCTTTTACTCAAGTATTATTTTACTGGGTGACTTTCACTTTTACTTGAGTGATTTTCTATTTAAGGTATCTTTACTTTTACTCAAGTATGACAATTGAGTACTTTTCCCACCATTGAACGTAGGAAGGTAACCAGATAATGCAGTAATTAAAGCTACAATATGTCACTTTTTGGGCAACCTGACCAAATGGATATAGAAATGTGAGTTATAGATCTGTCATTCAAATTGAAAGCAAGTCTAAGGCGCAAAATATCTGTTCTATGTGCGCTATTTCTATGCTTCCCGTTCTTAAGTTTAGTTTTTGCGTCTTTTACTTTCGGTTTTGTACACCAGCATCAACAGCTGAAAATAAATATTTTTTGGTTATGGAAAATATATTTCACAGTGGTTTAGATGGTACAATGATTCTCTACACAA
This sequence comes from Salvelinus sp. IW2-2015, assembly GCF_002910315.2. Lineage (NCBI taxonomy): Eukaryota > Metazoa > Chordata > Actinopteri > Salmoniformes > Salmonidae > Salvelinus > Salvelinus sp. IW2-2015. The sequence continues at coordinate 27,101,052 of NC_036860.1, read as the reverse complement.
TGACTGCTTGTACTCTCACATAAACTGAAATTAGTCGAACTATTACAATTTTAGCAATCAAGAAATGGCGGAGCGATTTCTGCATAGTGCATCGTTAAGTACAGTAATTGCATGTAAACTGTACACCTCTCTCTTATTCGGAAAAATTGGTTGTGTTGTCATTGCAGTCACATACAGTAAAAAGAACCAAACCAATCACAAGACAGAAGCACTTAACGTCATTGAAAATCATACGCAATATGAGACCAAAGCAGCAGGTCAATCAGTATTATACACATATTCAACACATTTTAGTGGCCAGTAAATATGTGCTAAATGTACAAAGTGATCACCAGGTTTGTTTAGCTTATCACCTCCATTCGTTCCCCTGACCATGGATTTAAGATGGGGAGAGTTACGAGCATGAAGGGTAAGGTGCGTGGTTCAGCCCAGCACTGATGCCATGTCTCTATCCTCTGCTGTTTGTCCTTGGTCTGACAGCAGTAGGCCTTGTGCATGAATTCGTCTCACGGTCAGGTCGTTTTTATTAGTCTGAGCCTCTCCGTTATTTAATGTTCCCCAGCTGAGTGCCCTCTGAATTGTCTCTTTATAAAGCATCAAACTAAAATGCTGGTCATGTTTTGGTGCTATTGATTGTATACTCATCAAGGTGAAGTGCTGGGAGGAGGCAGCACAGTGTTTTTTTTTTCAGTAAGCCTTATGAACCATGCTATTCCCTTAATGTATTTCCTTACCTTGAAAGGACACATATGTAAATATGTAAATTCTCTGAACTAGACCTTTAAGGTACTGTATGTACCTTTTTATTGAGCTAAAGCAAGAGCGAAAGTTGATGCTGTTGATCTGAAGTGACGGATGATGGATCAATCAGGCATTGATCTACCAGGTATAGGACCAATCAAAGCTGATCAGGGTACAGTCTGTTTTTAACAGCTATCACTGTTAATCAAGCCATTAAAACACTGTAGTACAGCTGCCAGATCCCTATCAAAGTCAAATCACTGTCAATATGCCCTCATATTAATTCAAGGCCCCCTGCCATGTCATTTGACTCCTGTGCAGATCAAAGCAATCTACACATTTCAGATCCACCAGCATGTCATGGGAAGTCAATGGGTCCTGGATGGGCAATGCAGGAAATTAATGATTGTAGCTGTACCGAGTGGCAAAGCGAGATAGTGGCAGATCCCCTCTTTGGGTTGGAAAGGTTTAATTAAATGAAAAGAGGGATGATTAAATGCTTTCAGGTGGAATAAAGCTTGCTGCCCCGCCCTGCTCCTTCAAAGCCTACATTAAATACGATGAGATCGGACAATTTTTTATTATTCCGAAATCTAGCTTATATTCAGATGCATGGCAGCATGCATTATTAACAATACACGGGTATGAAGTTTTTTTTTGTGATGGATTTAATAAATATTATGTTTAGGCAAAAGGCACTTCACTTTTAAGCGAAGGCTTTTTTCAATGGGATTCTGATGATTGTACTTCCACTGTGGGGGAAATTATTTTTCAAATATAATTTTAATGCCCAGAACAGTGTCAAATGTAGGTATTGAGTTGCATGTGTCTGATGGGACATCTCATTTAAAGCGGAGGATAGCTCTTTCACCATAGGCTAATAATACACAAGTACATATCCCATGCATAAGCCATACAGGGCACCTCCATAAACTCTACATCAACATTCAGATAGCATACCTTTCCTGCTCTACATTTGAATGGTCTAATATTATCTATATACTTTATACTTCTCATAGTGGCTGGGGGTGGTGGTGGTGAGGTTCTTCTGTCTCTTGGCACTTTGTCAAGTGAACCTTGGCTGGAGGCCATGCATGAGATTGAGAGAGTACTGCTGCACTCTGATTTGTGTGCTGCTGACACACGACCACACTCCTGACACTACTGGGAAGCTCAGGCACTGTGTGTGTGTTTGTGTTTGAGAGTGAATACACTGCTGTTGGACTGCGCAGAATCACTGATCTACAAATCACCTTGCATCCCAAATAACAACTCATTATGCCTTCAAGATTAGCAATTCTGCACCTCACCTTGCTCCAACTGATCCCCCTCAGACATGCTGACAGGCTAAATCCAAGGCCAGCTAGGCTCTTTCTCAACCCACTTGGGATTCTGTCTCAGAGGTTTGTCTGGCTCATAGTGCAGCATTGGTGGGCCAAACAGGGAGGGAGTAGGATAAAGTTGCCCCTAGACACTGATCTGAGGCAAGTTGTGTGTTTACCCACCGAATGGTTAAGGTTGTGGTTTGGGGAGAGTAAGCTGATCCTAGATCTGTGACTTTTAAATGGAGCACAGGCCAGTCTTGCATCTTAAAGACAACCAGGCTCAAAGCAGGGTTTCCCAAACTCAGTCCTGGGGCCCACCTGGGTGCACGTTTTGTTTTTTGCCCTAGCACTACACAGCTGATTCAAATAATAAAAGCTTGATGATGAGTTGGTTATTTGAATCAGCTGTGTAGTTCTAGGGCAAAAAAACAAAACATGCACCCATGGGGGGCCCCAGGACTCAGTTTGGGAACCGTGCTCTAAAGCACCAGTGGACTGATGTCATCGCAATCTTAATTGGACTGTTTCAATAACTCATGAAGTCTTTCTTATTGCAATTTTCTTCACAGATGCTCAATATTTGGTTGTACAACAAAAGGACTGCAGGATTCTTTTTTCTGCCAGGCTACAATTCAAAACGGACACTTCAGCACAATCTTGATCAGACCAATTCCTGTGGCAGACCCCTTTTTTTATTAAACTCTGATTGTTTGGACTTGGCTTGAAGGAAAGCCTGCAGACAATCACCTTCATGACCATAAACCTCATATGAATGCAAGTCTTACAAGATGTGCATAAATTGCACTATTTTGTTGCGCTTATGAAATGCCTAGCATAACAAATGCTCGATACACAATAGTGATTCATACCTCTCCAATTGTTCTAGGCGGACAATAATAAAAACCATTTCGTAAAATACAGCGGTGTAGGTCTAGTTCGGTAGGATATCTAACCGGTGAATGGTAGACTCAACACAGAATACAGATGAGCTGAGCTGAAATTAATCCCAGATCACTATTTCCATTTGGTAGATCCCAAAGCCCATAGCCTACACACTGGTTGTGTTCGAAATGCCGGAGACACTGCAGGCTGTCTGCATCTCAGTTACATCATCGACTCCTTAGCCATTATCTGTGACCTCTAGGAAAAGACAGCTAGCTGCCAAAATTAGATGAGGATCTAGTATCCTTGGGAAAAGCAGCAGTGTAGGAGCCAATGGATAAATAAGGGCTCAGGTTGTTGTATCCAGCCCAGGCCTCTTATTGGAATATAATGTCGATATTATGTAACATTAGGACATGAAATCCCTAATGCAACACTCAGTATCCTGTTTCACTCCATCTGCACAAACAGGACATGCATTATGTAATATATCTCTTTCCTTGTCTGTACTGTATCAGTAGCCATGCTGACTTAGAAGAAGAAAACACACGATGAATGAATACAATCTGTAAAAAAAAGTCTAAGGCAAAAATTTGACAAAGTAGCCTACACTGTCTTTTCCCGGTGGATATTTGTTCACCCCAAATAATCATTGTTCCATGAAAAGAGTGTCTTTTGTGGCCCTTTGATATTTTAAGTGGAAATTGTGCACCAATAATGCATTTTAAAAGCCTGTTATATTAAATGAAGTGCAATTTAATATATACCACATGGAGAATTAAATAAATCAGATTTTTTTTTATATGAGAAAGAATGGCACCAGATGGGATGGCTGCCGTTTTACTGGCTCCTAACCAATTGTGCTATTTTGTGTTTTTTCACATTGTTTGTAACTTATTTTGTAAATAATGTTGATGCTACTGTCTCTTATGACCGAAAACAGCTTCTGGAGATTAGTACAGCGATTACTCACCTCAAACTGGACAAAGATTTTTTATGTAATGAGCCTGATGCGTAAGATATAATGCTGCTCCCAGACAAAGCCCAAATTCCCGTCATTCGCATGAAGAAAATAAGGAAATACAGGGGGCGGAGATCAGGGTGCCTTGTGAGAATTCGTCGGCGAGTGGGTAACCCGTCTCTACCATCCGTTCTATTGTCCAACGTGCAATCACTGGAGAATAAACTGGATGAGCTCCGTTTGAGACTATCCTACCAACAGGACATTAAAAACGGTAAAATCTTATGTTTCACCGAGTCGTGGCTGAACGACGACACGGATAATATGCAGTTGGCTGGGTTTTCCGTGCATCGGCGGGACAGAACAGCTAAGTCCAGTAAGACGAGGGGTGGGGATATGTGTCTATTTGTCAATAACAGCTGGTGCGCGATGTCTAATATTAAGGTAGTCTCAAGGTATTGCTCGCCTGAGGTAGAGTACCTCATGATAAGCTCTAGACCACACTATCTACCAAGAGAGTTTTCATCTATGTAGTGTAAAAGCAGTGTAAAAGCAGGTGAGCTGGTTCTACTCTTTTTTGGAAATGTTCTGGGGTTTTTTGATGGAAAACTGAGCGTGTTGAGCATAACACGTTAACCTTGTTACCCATCAATAGACAATAAAAAATGTTTGTGTAGCTTGCATTAAATTGCCATTCCGTGTTGCACACACTAATCCTCCAGGGAATTTATGGCTGATTTAACCCAGTTACAGTCAACACTGTTACTTTGTTTGGCACTTAGTAGGTAGTCTTTTTTTAGTTAACCTGTTGGGATGGTATTTGTTTCATTAGTCCATTGTTGACATAGTCCCAAAATGTTTTGTTGTCAGCAATCAAGTTTTCAAGACATGTAAAATGCATCATACTGGAATTATTTATTTATTTTCAAGTTACATATCTTGAAAACTTGATTGCTGACAAGCAAAACATTTTGGGACTATGTCAACAATGGACTAATGAAACAAATACTAAAATATATTTTTGGGGTGGAGTTTTCCTTTAACTTCTGATTCTCGCTCAAGACCACTAGATGGCAGACTTGGGTAGTACATAGAAGCTGGCTATGCTATGGTATTCCCATGTGAAACACACTGCTCTGGGGTGTATTCATTAGTGCACACCGTAGTAAAACATGTTGTAATGAAAAAAGTTTTGCAACGAAAACTAGTGCTTCTTAATGGACAAATTCAGGTTAGTGTCTCCCCGTTTTGGCCCGTTTTCTTCCATTTGGTTTCTAATGAATAGACTGCCCTGTAGATACCCAGACAGAACTATTCTGTTCACGGAGAACCAGATACACATGACTCCCGTCACTTGTTATGTTAATGATGACAAGGAGACGAAGTCCCATCATGCACTCCTTCACGAGGAGAGCCGTGACAGGCGGTGATGTTTTCCCCGTGGCCAAAGCAGTAATGATTGACAGGTCGTTTTCCACCAGCTGGGCCTAGATGAGAGATACACCATAAGATTAGCGGTTGTCAATCAGAGCATAGGCGTGACATTGTGTGTGTGTGTGTGTGTGTGTGTGTGTGTGTGTGTGTGTGTGTGTGTGTGTTGTGTGTGTGTGTGTGTGTGTGTGTTTGGTGTTGTGAGCTCGAGAAATGGACTCAAGCCTGTGTCGGAACGGACAGCATCTTTGTCATACAGACTTGTGTCCATCATGTCCACACATTATCCAATACTGCCCCTCAGGGGAGTTTAATGGTTTACACAAAGCTTTCCCATAAACACTGCAACATTAAAGGAATAGTTCACTGAAAACATATGATAGTCAGCCATGGACATTTCCCAGTTTCTTTGAATGTTCAAAATCATAGAGTATGAATCATAGAGTATGAACACTTTTAAAGCCTCAAAGGATAACATGATCTAACTTTCAAAACGAGTCCTTTTTGGCTAGCCAGAGCAGTCAACTAGCTAGCTAGGTAGCTGCAAATAAATCAGATTTGACTGTTCAGACACAAGTCACATGGCCAGGAATCAGATTTGTATCAGAATACAAACCACCTACGGAGCTTTTTGACAGTTCAGACTGCAGGAGAAATAACAGATTAGTATCAGATATGCAAGTAAATAGGATTTGAGTCACTTCAAACTGCAATGTGAACCAAGCTTAAGAGGTTCCTAGTGTCTTGTCATTCTGTTAAAAAACCTCACATATCTTTAAGATATTTTATAATTTCTCTCCCTCATGAGGGAGGATAATGAAAGTTCACAGAAGTAACAGGTAAAGGTAGATCTACCAATTAGTTATAGCAGGACTTGACATTAACCTTTTTAGCCACTTGCCCATCAGACAAGTAGCTAGATTTTTTTTAAATAATAAAAGTATTATATTTCTAACACCACGGGCCAAAACGGTGAATGAAAGTTGTGTTGTATCATGCAAGGAACCACTTCACAAAATCTAATTCATTATTATTACTGGTATTTTCAATGGAAGGCTACTGATCTCTGATCCCAAGTATTATATTTCCTGCCGTTGTGGCCTTGAGCAAGGCACTGAACCCCCCACAAAGTAAAATATTGCACTGATAGGCTACTGTTCCCCGAGTATACAAAACATTAAGGACACCTGCTCTTCCCATGACATAGACGGACTCGGTGAATCCAGGTGAAAGCTATGATCCCTTGATCCATTGATGTCACTTGTTACATCCACTTATCTAGATGAAGAGGAGGAGACAGGTTAAAGAAGGATTTTTAAGCCTTGAGACAATTGAGACATGGATTGTGTATGTGTGACATTCAGAGGGTGAATGGGCAGGGGTGCAACTCAATATCATGAAGGTGTTCCTAATGTTTGGTATAGTCAGTGTATAAAACATATGTGGTCAACCCTCCATCTAGAGCGCTACTGGGTTTGCAGGCTTTTCATTCAACCCTGCTCAAACACACCTAAGTCAGTTTATTAAGAGACTGTTGAGCAGCTGATTTTTTACAATGTGTTAGAGCAGGGCTGGAGCAACAGCCTGCACAACCAGTAGCTTTCTAGGACTCTATGCAGAGTGGTTGGCAACCCTGAAACATTAGAATTATTACCAAATTATTTTTGTCTTTATTTGGATTTGGCTTCACACCAATCAAATCACATCCTAAGCAAAACATCATCATTGTCAGAAAAACGTGTCTGTTTCTGGTTTACTTGTGTTCATGTTCTGCAGTAGCTAGCTTGCTAAATTGGCCCTTTCCTAAGCCATGGGTAGATATTTGGATGTGTGGTTTTGACTTCATTCTCTGTACTGGCCGATGATTATGTCAGCAATTCTGATCTAACCATGTAGCCTAGATATAGCCTAGTAAGCTCACGTTAACTAGCTAGCTAACTTAGCTGTTTCATTGCTGCCCATGCAAGGAAGTTAGGCTAGCAAGCATTTTAGCTAGGTAGCCTATGAAAACAAAAACTAAATGACAATGTATGACATAGCCATAGATCGTTTGGCCAACATGGAAGAGAGGAGGATGGCATTGGCATTCAACTAATCTACAAGTAGGGTGACGCACGTACACACACACCAACACAGACAGAAATCAGTACCAGGGACAGGCACATGATATTTACACTGATTGAACACTGATTGGACTAAATTGTTTTTGGTGTCTTGAAGTTTGTTTTCAGTGTATTAAACTAAGCATATACAGTATAGCCTTGTTGATTTGATGATGTTAACATTTTTGAAATGGTGCTGGAATAGCAGAGGCAGTGCTCCTGTTTTCTTTCTGCTGACTTGCGGTAACTCTGGTTCTAAAAAGGGAAAGGGGGATGCCTAGTCAGTTGTACAACTGAATGCATTCAACTGAAATGTGTCTTCTGCATTTAACCCAACCCCTCTGAATCAGGGGTATGCTGGGTGCTGCCATAATCGACATCGACATCTTCGGCGCCTGGGGAACAGTGGGTTAACTGCCTTGCTCAGGGGCAGAACGACAGATTTTTACCTTGTCATCAGTAGTTGTTTAGTGAACTGTTGAAAACATTAATTTGCTTGAACATGCTGCAGGTCACATAACTGTTTGTTACATGCAATATTTGCTTTGTGGACTTCACCGGACAGATGTTGCTCTCTGGTTTTGTGATGAAACAAACGTTTGTGTAGTTGAATTTATTCCGCCACTGTGTGACTGTTGTCTTTTTGTTGTCAAGGTCTTATTGCATATAACAGTGACGTATGGGTTATAGAGCAAACAACGCAAATATCACAACAGGTTGCAATATGGCTTTTTTACTGGCTTGGCTTCCCCATTGGTTTTACCCACGCATCTACAGTACAGTAGAGCATAGTAAAGTTTAGTACAGTAAATCACTCTACAGTAGAGTACAGTATAATTTACTGTATTGTACTATACTGTATATTACTGTACTGAGATCTGCTGTACTGAACTCTACTGAACTATACTCTACTGTGCTGTACTGAACTCTACTGTGCTGTCCACTTTTGAAACATAGACGTCTATGATTGGTACAGATTTGGTTCGGTCCGGACCAACCAAATGTGGTCTTGTTTAGGGCCGGAGCTCACTGGAATAATGTGTGTAGAATAATACCTAAACATGCAAAAGAGGATATTACATTTTTCTACCTTTTGTTTACCTATTCAGGATACATCACCATAAAGAGAATGGTATATTACAGATCAGGGACCCATGATGTCATTCTGTTACCATCATTCTGTTACTGGGTGTTAATCCACTTAATTTACTGTGGTTCAATAACCAAAAGAGATGTTTTCAAACTCAAGGTGTCATCCCATTCTTTCTGAGAAAACGTGGTCACATAAAAAACTGAGGGAGATTTTACTGTCATTCTGTTACTAAACTTTACATCTGCACTGTTCTTCGAGTAAAAAATGTTTTCTGTGCAAATTGTTAAAATTGGTACATATGCATAGAGTTGTATGGTTTGTTTAACTCTTTACACTCGTGGGAATTGGCCTATATGGATAGGGCTCAATTGAAATGTTTCTTACAGAAAGAAAAAAAAGACAAGCTAATGCATAATTGATAGGGAACAGTTTGGAGATTATGGGAAAATTATTCGAACAAAGGTGAGGACACAACAGTTCACCTGACACAAGACTGAATCCAACCATTACACTGTTGATTTTATGTGCATTCTACATTTACTGTACTCTTTGACACATTTGTTGATAGCAAAGTCTGAAAATGGTCTGGATACATTAAGTAACGTGAAAATAATATTCCTGGAAAATGTGGTGTAACATAAGACAAAAAAAATGACAAGGGTTTGAGTGAGAGGACTAACTGGTTTCTCCAATTAAGTGATAATGCCCGAAAAGCCAGTGTTTGTTGTTATCACTTTTATACAACAGGTTACCAACATATTCAAATGATGCTTTACATATTTTCATTAAAAACGTTATTTTTATTCATGTATTCGTACTATTTCATCCTTCCACAAGATATAGTCCCGACACAAATCTAGGGTTGCTAGAGACTCGACCCAGTTGTTCAGTCTTTTGGTTCTGTCGTATGGACGCGACCCAGTCGTTTGTTCGTTTTGTTCTGTGTCTATAGACGCGACCCAGTCGTTCGTTCTAAATGTTCCAATGCCATACTGACTGGCAACGTTGTTGTTTGATCGCGGGGAGGCACTAGTAATGTCTGCAGTTTTTCGGTTTGGCTATTTGTTTCAAGTGTATTAGTCTATAAAGAAATCTCTGCCAAAATCCGTCATCTCTCCCATGTCTTTTTGACTAGTAGTTGTTCTGAAATGTTTATTGCTTGCCTACATTTTACTCCCTCCTCTATGTTTAATATAACACACATACATTCATTATTCATTTCGGTTGCCTATTCTGGCTAGAGTCAAATACTTTCTGGGGCACACACTACTGGTCAACATGAGCTACCAAAATTATCCAGAAGTGTGCCAGGCCTTGCAGTCCCAAGATAGAAGAGGAGGGGGGGGGGGATAATTTTGGCAGGCAAGAAAATAGCCTTGCCGAAATCCTCCCCCCCTTCTAATGTCCTTCATTTTGTGACTAGAGTCAAATACTTTCTGTGGCACACATCAGAGTCAAATAATTTCTATAGAACAAACTTCACATCAGGATAGGCAACCAAAATGAATAATTAATAGACTAATACACTTGAAACAAATAGCCAAACCGAAAACTGCAGACATTACTAGCGCCTCCCCGCGATCAAACCGTGATAAAAAATCAAATGAAACGCAGCCTAACGTGATCAGAAATCTCAACTAACAAGCAAGTCGCAGCAATGAAGAATTGAGTGCGTGCGCGTTCACTTGAATGGGGGGAGGATTCTGACAGGGGGGAGCTTTTCGGCACAACACCGGAAAATGTTCTTAACAATAGACATACATAGGCTCATTCTGTTCAGAACAACCCAGGGTATGACGCCATGTCATCTTGTAACTGTACATCAAACATAGTGATCATAAACGTTGACACTGTATATGAAATGAGTTTTATGTTATGGAAATGTAAATTTCACATTTGGTCTCACGGGTGTTTGTCTTGCTTGTATGACATCAAAGCGGTATTTAGTATAATCCTCAACGTCTCATCTTTCAAAATGCATCAGTAATTAAAACATTTCCCTCACTCAGACAAAATCAAATCAAATCAAATGTATTCATATAGCCCTTCTTACATCAGCTGATATCTCAAAGTGCTGTACAGAAACCCAGCCTAAAACCCCAAACAGCAAGCAATGCAGGTGTAGAAGCACGGTGGATAGGAAAAACTCCCTAGAAAGGCCAAAACCTAGGAAGAAACCTAGAGAGAAACCAGGCTATGAGGGGTGGCCAGTCCTCTTCTGGCTGTGCCGGGTGGAGATTGAAATAGAACATGGCCAAGATGTTCAAATGTCCATAAATGACCAGCATGGTCAAATAATAGTAATCACAGTGGTTGTCAAGGGTGCAACAGGTCAGCACCTCAGGAGTAAATGTCAGTTGGCTTTTCATTGCCGATCATTGAGAGTATCTCTACCGCTCCTGCTGTCTCTAGAGAGTTGAAAACAGCAGTTCTGGGACAGGTAGCACGTCCGGTGAACAGGTCAGGGTTCCATAGCCTCAGGCAGAACAGTTGAAACTAGAGCAGCAGCATGGCCAGGTGGACTGGGGACAGCAAGGAGTCATCATGCCAGGTAGTCCTGAGGCATGGTCCTAGGGCTCAGGTCCTCCTCTGAGAGAGAGAAAGATAGAAAGAGAGAATTAGAGAAAGCATACTTACATTCACACAGGACACTGGAGAAATACTGCAGATATAACAGACTGACCCTAGCCCCCCGACACATAAACCACTGCAGCATAAATACTGGAGGTCGAGACAGGAGGGGTCAGGAGACACTGTGGCCCCATCCGATGATACACCCGGACAGGGCCAAACAGGCAGGATATAACCCCACCAACTTTGCCAAAGCACAGCCCCCACACCACTAGAGGGATATGTTTAACCACCAACTTACCATCCTGAGACAAGGCCGAGTATAGCCCACAAAGATCTCCGCCACGGCACAACCCAAGGGGGGGCGCCAACCCAGACAGGAAGACCACGTCAGTGACTCAACCCACTCAAGTGACGCACCCCTCCTAGGGGCGACATGGAAGAGCACCAGTAAGCCAGTGACTCAGCCCCTGTAATAGGGTTAGAGGCAGAGAATCCCAGTGGAGAGAGGGGAACCGGCTAGGCAGAGACAGCAAGGGCGGTTCGTTGCTCCAGTGCCTTTCTGTTTACCTTCACACTCCTGGGCCAGACTACACTTTTTTATCACGGTTTGATCTACTGAAGAGATGAGTCTTCAATAAAGACTTAAAGGTTGAGACTGAGTCTGCGTCTTTCACATAGATAGGCAGACCATTCCATAAAAATTGAGCTCTATAGGAGAAAGCCCTGCCTCCAGCTGTTTGCTTAGAAATTCTAGGGACAGTAAGGAGGCCTGCGTTTTGTGACCGTAGCGTACGTGTAGGTATGTACGGCAGGACCAAATCGGAAAGATAGGTAGGAGCAAGCCCATGTAAAGCTTTGTATGTTAGCATTAAAACATTGATAAACAATTGCAAAAGTTTCCCAATTAGCTTGAGGGATGGGGGCAACTTCTTGTCGCGTGCGGTGCTCAAATTCAGAACGGTGTCATGTATAGCATGTTACTGTACAGCCACTGCATTCCAATCTAGCTCTTTTTGTCCCAATTTAGTTGTTCAAATTGAACAGCCTGGCTAGGCTATAGTTTAGCAGAGGAATGGTGAATGGCAAATACGCGTTTCCAGGTTGCAAAAGCACCCGTGGACTGCATGCTTTCCCCAAAGATCCCGCCATGGCTCGCTGATGGCTCCACCAGATCGGTTGTGATCTGGCCATCAAGATAGACCGCAAGTTTGTAGGCAACTCCCACTCTGCGCCGGAATGCTTTGCCAACTCGAGGGAAGTGGAAATGGGATTTGTGCAAAAAGCGTGACTGCTTCTGAAAGATGCCCGTGTCCCAACCCCTGCAGAACCTACACTGGCATCTCTCAACCTGGTGAGTGTGTTAGCAACCTAGCTTGCTATCTAGATATCAAAAGCATGGTGGCTGGATTAGCTATCTAGTTAACATTACCAATTAATATCTTCTTTAAACTCACTCAATGTGCTACGGGGTCTTGACCTGGCAAAGTGTAATGTGTGATCAAAGTTCATAAATACCTAGCTAAGCTAAATGATCTGCATCAACAGTGTTAATGTTTCAACTGTAGAGACTGGTTATATAAGTTGCTGAAATCTGGATGCACGCAAGCTAGCTAGCTAAGCAGTCTTCGCTACTGTGTAGATTCATAATGATTACACTATGATCCAGCTCCATAGTAGCCACACGATTTACAATAGTCCATTTTAACTCTACTCACAATTTCTACATTATAAATCACGTGTCAAACTCATTCCACGGAGGGCTGAGTGTCTGCGGATATTCGCTCCTCCATTGTACTTGATTAATGAATGAAGGTCATTGATCAAGGAACTCTCCTCACCTGGTTGTCTAGGTCATAATATGAAAGGAAAAAACAAAAACTGGCAGACACTAGGCCCTCCATGGAATGAGTTTGACTGCCCTTTTATAGATCATGACCAATAAATGTTCTGTTTCAGCCTAAAAGCACCGGAGAGATTGGGTGCCCAACCAAACCATGCAGTCTGCAACCCACCTCTGTACAGGTTCATCTGAAGCCCTCTAAAAGAAGCAAGGGTGAGTATCAGCTCTCTGTAGCAAGCAAGAGGCAGGCTATGATTTTGTTGTAAGGAAGTGTAGTGAATGAGCTATTGATATGCACTTGTGGTATTTTATTCATTTTTTCATTGCAGCCTCCGAAAAATGTTTGCCTTTTCCTTTCTTGGAATGTTGTGTAGGTATGTCATTAAGATGATCATTGCAGTTATCAAAGGCCATTAGTACAATGTTTTTTGGAATCATTGCTGTGTTTCCTTCTAAACTGCATCTGGCAGCGATGCATTATAATGAAAATGCATCAAACTCCGATATGCCATCTTCTATCCAAAATAGGGACTACACTGAGCTGGCCTTGAAGAGACATCCAATTTACAGTGAGTTATTTATTACACCAATGGTCATGACACATTTGCATGTCAATGAAAAGAAAATGACTCAACTCTGCTTTCTCATAACCCACTCTAGGCTATGTTGATATCATCCAGCATCTGCTGTTTGGGGATGTAGAAAGGCCACAACCCTATCAGGAACTGTTGGAGAAGGTGCCAGTTCCTGAATAACTCTGCGCACAATTCAAGAGACCTGGCAAAAATACTTATGTCATGCAATAAAATGCAAATTAATTACTTAAAAATCATACAATGTGATTTTCTGGATTTAAAAATCATACAATGTGATTTTCTGGATTTTTGTTTTAGATTCCGTCTCTCACAGTTGAAGTGTACCTATGATAAAAAATTACAGACCTCTACATGCTTTGTAAGTAGGAAACCTGCAAAATCGGCAGTGTATCAAATACTTGTTCTCCCCACTGTAGGTGTGTTTATCTACAAGAAATTAGAATTTTTACTGTGTGTGTGTGTGTGCGCGTGGCAAGTAGCTCACACTACTACATGCATTCACCGTTTTCTTTCTCTGTGTCAAGATCAACCAACGATTACGGTGACTGCTCCAGAATCCCAGCGTCTGAAGCTGCTGAGGGAGGTGGCAAGTACCAGGGTGTACAGTGCAAGGAGGAAAATATGTCCATCATGACGGAGACTAATAAGAGAATGCACACACACACGCGCACACACACATTTGTCTGTTCTCAGAAGATGTACTTAGTAGTAAGCCTCCTATTATACTGTAAATCCCCTTAATTCCAGCATACCTATGGTTTTTCCTCTATATAATTATTCAGCCATCGAGGATGAGGAGGAGGATCTTGCCCAGTGACAGAAAGGAGACCAGATGAGGCGGGCCCGGTAGTACACCACCTACATCTCTGTGATGCTCAGCAGGAGAAAAAGTTGTCTTAGAAGAGGTTCCAGTTTGCTTCAAGCTGTGCATATGAAGATGAAGGCTGAGATGTATAATTTAGCGATCTTAAAACAATTCCACATGTTAGCTTAGTGGAAACCCTGGGCTGGACCCGGTGCCAACGGTTTGAACTGATACGGCTCTGGACCGGCTGATGTGTTGTGAAGCTAGCCACAATAAGGATTAGGCACAATAGTGTAATTTGCATGACGTGCAGTCAGTGTAATAGTGTGACGTGCAGTCAGTTAGCAAGCTAACTATATAGCTACTGAAACAGATTGTCATTTTGCTGTGTTTTTGGGGAAGAACATTGTTTGCATCCATGAGCTAGCTAGCTTTTTTTATGACCAGCACTGTAGGTGTGCTAGACAACTTTACCAGCATCATAGCCTATGTATCGATGAATCGTGACATATGAAATACGAGTGATAGTGTAGTCAATGTGTAATAACTACATAAAAAAATTATGAACGTGTTAAATTATGTGACGTGCAGTCATATTCAGGTCCTGATTGGTCAACAAGCTTATTTGACACGTCAAATAGTGTTAAATAGTATCTTTTTTGACACGCAAAGACGCAAACGGTGTTCCATAGAAATCCTGGTTGAAAATGAAACAACTGAACTAATGAACAACGAAACAGCACAGCAAGTTAGTGAAAGAAATAGGTTGTGATTATGTTTTACTGGTAATGGGGACATGCGTAAATGCCAACAAAATAACTTTTTGGTCAGTGTGGCGCGTGTGTGTGTAACCTTTATTTAACTAAGCAAGTCAGTTAAGAACAAATTCTTATTTACAATGACGCCAAACCCGGACGACGCTGGGCCAATTGTGCGCCGCCCTATGGGACTCCCAATCACGGCCGGATGTGATACAGCCTGGACTCGATCGAGGGTAGTGACACGTCTTGCACTGAGATGCAGTGCCTTAGACCGCTGCATTCATGTGTGTGTTAACTATTTAACTGTACTAGAATGCTTAAAAGGCTGCACATTTTTTTTATATCGGTTATCGGTATCGTTTTTTTTGGACAAGGAAAATATTGTGTATCGGCCAAAAATGTAATATCGGTGCATCACTACCGATCACATGATGGATATCCATGTGAGTGAAATGAGAGGTGCTTCAGAGCATTTAAGGAGAAAGGCTGCTGAAGGCATGGATTTTTTTCGGGTGCAAAGGTGATGCAGAGGGGAAAATCGAGTGAATGAGAGACTGACGAAGTGTGTATAGCTTGCGCAAAAAAACAAAGCAGAGCTCATGCCTTTCAAGCGACTTTTTAAAAATCATCATTAGTTGTATCATGCAGCCTTACAATGTATTAAAAATCAAAACATATGGCCCAACATTGTAGAACAACTAAAGTTACATTAATAACTCTAAATTAAGCATATATGAGTACCTTTTTCTTAACTGCTCAACACAGAATAGCCTCATGTGCACACTCCCTCAAATCGTTTGGAGAAAATATCCTTTCTATTTTATTCAGCTTTGTTCAATTGTATTCTTCATACTATAAAATAATGCCACGGAATTTTAAGCAAATCTTGTCTGCTAAATGAACTAGTGTAGCCCACAGCCATTTGGCATAGCCAGATCAGGACCTAACATAGGGACAACTCAGAGTATGCTATTCTGTTCTTCTGAAATAGACTACATTTTCTTCATATCATGCTTCTTTAGACCTGTCCAAAATAAATAATGGATTTAGGCTAAAATTAGGTGTAGGCTATATTACATGGATTTATTAGACTTTTTAAAATGTAGATGTTCCAAAGGTCAGCATCAGTAGCGTGTAGGTGTGTGGAAGCCAGGAAATGCTTACTGTGTTTATGTTAATTAATGGTCGGTTATCGTGAGACCGACACTTCTTTGCTTGACAATCACTGGCTAACGGCCCTACAGCCCTACTAACGTCAGAGTAGCATACTTTCCACGCTATCTGCACAGCAGAACAACAACAACACATGCACGTACACACACACACATACTGAATCTGCTGAGGGGAGGATGCTATATATAGCATACTCAATAATTCTGGTTGTGATGGCCCTGACAATGCTAGACTCCTTACAAGAGGCATGGAGAAAATGATGGTTTCCTGTTTTCCAACCGACTCAGTGTTTGATATCAGTAGACTTTGAGAATTTAGAATGTACAAATAGCATATGAATCACATTATTTGTGTAGGCTATTTTTGTTCAAGAATCTTATGCTTTCATTATATTTAGGCTAGGGTAATCGTACGTTAAGCCACGTACACATTAAGCCCTCTTCGATCTTCGGGTTCAAAGAAAAAAGGGAAAAATGACATTTTCTGCTGTTCAATGTTTCAACCAATTCATATGCTCGTTATATACATATGTTTTTATTCTGAGCTAATCAGATGTTTTATTAAGTTATTTACAATTATGTGTAAGTTCCCACTAGTGGCCAATTTCAAAGCTGAAAATAAACACATTTTTCCCTATATTTCTTTGTACCTTTTCACATAAGTAATCATACTTCATGTAAAATTAGGAGAATCATGTGCTGATATATGTGCATGGTAGCATTTTGTCTTATTTTACTGTTAAAATAACCTTGCATTGTTATACATGGATGCCATTTTTGTAAATTTGACATTTATCTCAGGTGGGCTTGAAGGATACAGGAGCACAAAAAGCAGTCCCTCTATACAGAATGTAAATGGCAATAAAGAAATATTGTTCAATATGATCAATACTAACTTTGAATAATATTATAGTCTATATTTATACTCCAAACCATTGGTTTCCAAATATTTTATGAGTAAACTTTACTATTCTTTTCACCATGAATCACTGTTCCAGTTAAGCCCAGTATGCTCCTATTAAGACAGAGTTTGCATTGAAACACATGGGGATAGTGTGTTTATTATATTCCTAATATTCATTGAACATGAGCATGAATATGTTTTTTATTCCGATTTAACTTCTACCGAGTCAGAAACCCGGATCCGGGAGCACCCCCCACCCCCCACCAGTAAAAAAGCTGAATAGCATAGCTAGCATAGCGTCACAAGTAAATAGTAGCATCTAAATATCATTCAATCACAAGTCCAAGATACCAGATGAAAGATCCATATTGAATATTGCATAGTGCATATTTAGCCACAAAAAACCGTGGTTATACAATGAGAATAGTAGCAAAACTGGCCTGAAAATGTCGGGCGCTATCTTTGAGAGTGATCTAGTCTAATCGATAGCTAATCATAAACTTGACAAAAAAATACAGGGTTGACAGGAATCGAAAGACAAATTAGTTCTTAATGCAATCGCTGACTTACATTTCWAAAATTATCCTTACTGTGCAATACCGGGTCCGCCAAAGCGAAGCTACACATAACAAAATGGCGATATATGCGTTTAAATTTTTTCAACAGAACAGCGATTTATCATCATAAATAGTTCTTACTGTGAGCTGTTCTTCCATCAGAATCTTGGSCAATGTATCCTTTCTCCGGTCTAATCGTCTTTTGGTCGAAAGATGTCCTCTTGTCCCATCGAAATGGCCAATAACGTTCGGTATGTACAGGAAACGTGCCCAGCTCATGGAAGGGTGTCACAAATAAATGCCTCAAAATCGCACTAAACGGATATAAATTGCTATAAAACGGTTTAAATTAACTACCTTATGATGTTTTTAACACCTATAACAAGTAAAAACATGACCGGCGATATATTACTGGCTAAACCAAGGCTTGGAAAGAGGTCGGTCCAACGTCCTTCTCGCGTCGAGCGCAGGGTCCAAAGGAAAGCTACTTCCGGTCTTTTGTGTTTTATACGGGCCCTGATTGCGCAATCGACTACATTCAAATTGTCACCACTTACTGACATCTAGAGGAAGGTGTAGGCAGTGTTTGTATCCTCATAGCATTCACAGGGACATTAAAACTCACCTGGGACCAGAGGCCAAGATTTCTGAAATCTCACTCCCTGTCAGGAAAAGTGCTGTAGATAGAGTTCTGTTCCACTCAGAGACATAATTCCAACGGTTATAGAAACTAGAGAGTGTTTTCTATCCAATAATAACAATAATATGCATATTGTACGAGCAAGAATTGACTACTAGGCAGTTTAATTTGGCAATGTCAAAAAAAATAAAGTGCTAACAGCACCCCCTATTGACAAAAGGTTTAAGTTGATTAAAACACACAAAAACTACAGTTATGCATATTATGCTTCTAGCCATGGTGCCTTTACCAAGATTAGAAACAATTAAGAATAATTATAAACTGGGTGGTTTGAGCCCTGAATGCTGATTGGCTCACAGCTGTGGTATATGAGACCGTATACCACGGGTATGACAAAACATTTATTTTTACTGCTCTAATTACGTTGGTAACCAGTTTATAATAGCAATAAGGCACCTTGGGGGTTTGTGATATATGGCCAATATACCACGGCTAAGGGCTGTGTCCACGCACTCCGTGTTGCGTTGTGTGTAAGAACAGCCCTTAATCATGGTATATTGGCCATATATCACAAACCCCCGACGTGCCTTATTGCTTAATTTGAAGCCTCTGTACTTTCTTCAAGACGTTTAGAGTGGACAGGTAGTCATTGATGCAGAGATAAGAATAATATCAGGCATGAAAGATATCTGGGATGGAAGATCTACAAGTGGTGGACAAAAATGCAAGCAAATGAGGGATAAGAAGATGACTATTGGGCAACTACTCATGCACTTTTGGGTGGGAGCATTGTCATGTTGTTGTCCTTCATTCATCCAGGTGATTCCATATTTTCGTCCACCACCTATACCTTTGTAATACAACAGTAGAGAGGGAGATTTCAGATGATTCATTTAAAGTTGCGTGTGTTATGGTCTTTGTTGTATGGCTTCTTACCCACAGAGAGCCAGTGTGGGTGCAGGGTTGTGTTTTAACCAAGTAATAACACACCTGATTCAACTAATCCTGTCTTGATTGAAGTCTATGATTAGTTGAATCAGATGTGTACTGGTTGGCAAGAACAAAAGCCTACATAGCCTTCAGAAAGTATTCATACCCCTTCTTTGACTTATTCTACATTTTGTGGTTTTACGGTCTGAGTTTAAAGTGTATTAAATAGATTTTCTTTCCCACCCATCCACACACAATACCCCATAATGACAGTTAAAACATGTTTATATTTTTGCAAGTGTATTAAAATAAATATGGACATATTTCATTAACAAAAGTATTCACACCACTGAGTCAATAAACCTTAGAATCACCTTTGGCAGTGATTTACAGCCATTCTGCGTAAGTCTCTAAGAGCTTTGCACATCTGGATTGTACAATACTTGCACATTATTCTTTTTACAATTCTTCAAGCTCTGTCAAGTTGGTTGTTGATCATTGCTAGACAACTATTTTCAAGTCTTGCCATAGATTTTCAAGCCGATTTAAGACAAAACTGTAACTAGGCCACAAAGGAACATTTAATGTCATCTTGGTAAGCTACTCCAGTGTATATTTGTCCTTGTATTTTAGGTTATTGACCTGCTGAAAGGTGAATTTGTCTCCCAGTGTCTGGTAGAAAGCAGACCAAACCAGGTTTTCCTCTAAGATCATGCCTGTGCTTAGCTCTATTCTGTTTATTTTTATCTTAAAAAACTCCCAAGTTCTTACATATGACAAGCCTACTCATAACATGATGCAGCTCCCACCTTTCTTGAAAATATTAGGTGTGGTACTCGGTGATGTGTTGTGTTGGATTGGCCCCAAACATAGCGCTTTGTATTCAGGACATAAAGTTAATTTCTTAACCACATTTTTTTGCAGTTTTTTGCCTTATTGCAAACATGAATATTTTTATTCTGTACAGCCTTCCTTCTTTTCACTCTGTCATTTAGCATCGTGGAGGAACTACAATGTTGTTGATCCATCCTCAGTTTTCTCCTATCACAGCCATTAAACTCTGTAACTGTTTTAAAGTCACCATTGGCCTCATGGGGAAATCCCTGAGCGGTTGTCACGAGAATTTTGCTATCTCTATGGTTGAACTCAACTATCACTCAAGCTTTGTCTTTTTCCCAGAGGTCGTAAATCTCCGGTTAATAAAGAATTAGACAAAGTCTCAGATTCTGCAATAGATCAGTCCTTTATTCAGAGAGAGCTCTGACTTCAAAATGAGAACAAAATATTTTTATAGCACACACACACACACACACACAAATTAACTCACATCAGTAGAAACTCCACCTCTCTTTAGGTGGGCTGTATTTTTCCAAAGTTCACATACATTGTTTATCACCCTTCTGCAACATGTTTCATCATCTTCTGCAAGCCATTTCTAACAGTTTTTCTCCTCCCTAGGGTGGGAAGGCCTCTTTCCAGTTATTAGTTTCAACGTTATCACAAGTCGACAGTTCAGTTGTCCTTGAATGTCTCAACTATACCCAGCTCATATTGCAAAATACTAACACAATGGCCTAGTCACACACATTATTGAATTATGACTCTTAACACATTTCATACAATTATATGGTTTCAGGGTGGAATACTTTAGTCATTATCTTAAACATACAAATTATTCTATCAGCGGTTTTCTTTCCTCTCCGGCAACTGAAGGGCGCCTGTATCTTTGTAGTGACTGGGTGTATTGAACACCGTCCAAAGAGTAATTAATAACTTCACCATACTCAAAGGGAAGTTCAACGTCTGCTTTTTTTTTACCCATCTACCAATAGGTGCCCTTCTTTGTGAGGCTTTGAAAAACCTCCCTGGTCTTTTGGGGTACAATCTGTGTTCGAAATTCACTGCTCGACTGAGATGAGGTAGTCATTAAAAAATAATGTAAAACACTATTATTGCTTACTCCTGAACTTGTTTAGGTTTACCATAACAAAGGGGTTGAATACTTATTGACTCAAGACATTTTAACTTTTCATTTTTTATTAATTTGTAAACATTTCTAGAAACATAATTCCACTTTGGCATTATGGGGTATTGTGTGTAGGCCACTGACACAACATCTCTATTTAATCCATGTTAAATTCAGGCAGTAACACAACACAATGTGGAAAAAGTCAAAGGGTGTGAATACTTTCTAAAGGCACTGCAAATCCACATTTTCTTACCAAAACAAGGGAAGTATATGTCAGAAATGTCTAAACTTAAATTTTGGTGGCATTAATAGGTAAACGTACTCAATATGTCACTGTAAACAGGTTTGCATTGAGAATATTTAGATTCAATAATTGACATGCCTGTCTATAACTCAGTGGCTAAATATGGGGCTGCAAAAAAAAATCTGCCCTGTTCTAGATAAGATTGAGAGGCACTTCCATTGAAAGTAGGTCAGAAAAAGCTACTGACTTCATGGAAAATAAAAATACTTGGCTCAGAGATATTTTAGACTAATGTGTTGCCATGAGCGTGTTGTCAGTATACTGTATGATTATATGAGCATAAAGAATGTTCTTGTGAGAGTGCTGTCAATTAAAAGAGATAACCTTGTCACGGATGGGATGTTTGTTTTGTTTATTGTGTCTGATAAATAATAATGGTAAACATTTTGTAACGGTAAATAGAAACAAAAATCAGTGCCCAATGTTTCAGTTAGTTGCCTGTTTTCAAGAGCTCCACTAGAATAATGTTGCCATATATTGTACATGCTCCCTGGGCACCGACGATGTGGATGTCGATTAAGGCAGCCCCCAGCACCTCTCTGATTTAGAGGGGTTAAATGTGGGGAACTAATTTTGGTTGAATGCATTCAGTTGTGTAACTGAGTAGGTATCCCCTTTCCCCCTTTTTTTTGTTTGTTTACAATGGTGTGTTTTTGTGTTTCACTGGCACCCTCTTGTAAGATATTGTCCTTGGATTTAAATGTCTTATGGTGCCACGATACTTTACAAAGACTTATGGCTCTCCTTTTTTATGCATGCACAAAACCAGACTGTCCAGAGGCATCAAATAGTAAAATTATGTATGTGTGTGTGCATGTGTGTGTGCACATACTGTACTGTAGTAGGCTATAACTCTGTATAGCAGGATGTCTGGAATTTGGTAAGACCTATTGCCATATTGTAAGTAATTTTTGGTAGGCGGAAAGTCCATTTTTATAAATGTTTTAACTTGTATTTTTCCATATATAGACACACCATAAATCAACTATATATGCATTTAGCTTGTCTGATGCTTTAAGTGCACTGTTTGATGAAATAAGACACAAATGACTCAAGGGGGAGTCAGAGATCAAGATAACCAGAAGAAGAAAAATGTAACCTGACCCAACTATCCTCCCGCTCCTACTGGCTTTTTCAGATTCTTCCGTTACTCTCCTGGAGTTGCCGGTAATAGGCTACACCAGAGGTTGGCAAACTTTCTCATGTGGCATGCCAATTTGTCCTACCATTTCTACCGATCTGCGTGCCAGCTATGCTTTTCTTATGCACATTTTAGTGGAACAGTTTTATTTAATTTACAATAACATCTTCGTATCTCAAAATCATTGTCATGTGGTTAATCAAAATTCTATCTAAATCTAAATTAAAATGATACAAACCTAAAAAGTAACTTATTGCCATTGTCAACTACAGTTGAAGTCGGAAGTTTACATACACCTTAGCCAAATACATTTAAACTCAGTTTTTCACAGTTCCTGAGATTTAATCCTAGTAAAAATTCCCTGTCATAGGTCAGTTAGGATCACCACTTTATTTTAAGAATGTGAAATGTCAGAATAATAGTAGAGAGAAGGATTTATTTCAGATTTGATTTCTTTCATCACATTCCTAGTGCGTCAGAAGTTTACATACACTCAATTACTATTTGGTAGCATTGCCTTTACATTGTTTAACTTGGGTCAAACATTTCGGGTAGCCTTCCACAACCTTCCCACAATAAGTTGGGTGAATTTTGGCCCATTCCTCCTAACACAGCTGGTGTAACTGAGTCAGGTTTGTAGGCCTCCTTGCTCGTACACACTTTTTCAGTTCTGCCCACAAATTTTTTATAGGATTGTGGTCAGGGCTTTTTGATGGCCACTCCAATACCTTGACTTTGTTGTCCTTAAGCCATTTTGGCACAACTTTGGAAGTATGCTTGGGGTCATTGTCCATTTGGAAGACCCATTTGCGACCAAGCTTTAACTTCCTGACTGATGTCTTGAGATGTTGCTTCAATATATCCACATAATTATACTTCCTCATGATGCCATCTATTTTGTGAAGTGCACCAGTCCCTCCTGCAGAAAAGCACCCCCACAACATGATGCTGCCACCCCCGTGCTTCACGGTTGGGATGGTGTTCTTCGACTTGCAAGCTTCCCCCTTTTTCCTCCAAACATAACGATGGTCATAATGGCCAAACAGTTCTATTTTTGTTTCATCAGACCAGAGGATATTTACTATCTTTGTCCCCGTGTGCAGTTGCAAACCGTAGTCTGGCTTTTTTATGGCGGTTTTGGAGCAGTGGCTTCTTCCTTGCTGAGCGGCCTTTCAGGTTATGTCGGACTTGTTTTACTGTGGGTATAGATACTTTTGTAACTGTTTCCTCCAGCATCTTCACAAGGTCCTTTGCGGTTTTTCTGGGATTTATTTGCACTTTTCGCACCAAAGTACGTTCATCTGTAGGAGACAGAACACGTCTCCTTCCTGAGCGGTATGACGACTGCGTTGTCCCATTGTGTTTATACTTGCATACTATTGTTTGTACAGATGAACGTGGTACCTTCAGGCGTTTGGAAATTGCTCCCAAGGATGAACCAGACTTGTGGATGTCTACAATTGTTTTCTGAGGTCTTGACTGATTTCTTTTGATCTTCCCATGATGTCAAGCAAAGAGGCACTGAGTTTGAAGGTAGGCCTTGAAATACATCCACAGGTACACCTCCAATTGACTCAAATGATGTCTATTAGCCAATCAGACGCTTCTAAAGCCATGACATCATTTTCTGGAATTTTCCAAGCTGTTTAAAGGCACTGTCAACTTAGTGTATGTAAACTTCTGACCCACTGGAATTGTGATACAGTGAATTATAAGTTAAATAATCTGTCTGTATACAACTGCTGGAAAAATGACTTGTGTCATGCACAAAGTAGATGTCCTAACCGACTTGCCAAAACTATAGTTTGTTAACAAGAAATTTGTGGAGTGGTTGAAAAACGAGTTTTAATGACTCCAACCTAAGTGTATGTAAACTTCCGACTTCAACTGTATATTAAAATAGCCTTTAAAGCCAACAAATAAATCATTGCGGCCTGCAGGTAGAAAATATCCTTATAAAAATATATATCCTATAAATCACATTGGCTACACATGGCCTGTCTGCAACAAATTTGAAACATTGTATCAACTATTAACTATTAACTATTAACTATAGCTTGTGCTAGCAAACTTGCAACGTTGTATAAATTATTCTGGGCCCTCAGTTTCTTGCGCCACTGAGCTCTGACACAGCTGAAAGCTACTTGCGCAAGGGATAAGAAGTAATCAGGTAGGCCTATTTTATGACGTTTACACTGGGTCAGAGCCTGGCATTTTCCCCTTTCATTTTGAGTGTTTTCGAAAGGGAAAGAGCTGGAAAGATTTTGAAATACTTTGAGGAACTATTGTCATACTCAATTAATGTAAAAACAGAATTTGTTTGCTTGCTGTTTGAGGTGAAGAAAACATTAGTTTGAGAACCTCCACAGCTCATTAGTGGTGCTGCGTTAAGCCAATCGGAAATACTATAAGATCCCCAAATGGGCAGATTTATATGCCTACATTTGCGTATAGGCCAAGTAGCAACAGGCCTACTTCTATGCGTAATCAGGTGCGCGTACAAACTCAACATTGACAGGAGCGCTCCAAACAAAACACAATGACTAAATTGACAAAACCCATAAATAGAATGAAACAAACCAAAACGTGTTTCTCACAAGTGTAGCATAGGTTGTGCATAGACAAACAACGTGTCCAATGAGAATGGTAAAAGACTGGAATAGTAATATATTGAATGCATTAATAGAAATTGCCAAATCCAAACAAACATTGTAAATAAAGTATTTACGTTTTTGTTATTGTTATACATTTGCAAACATTTCTAAAATCTGTTTTGTTTGCCATTATGGGGTATTGTCTGTAGATAGATGAGTAAAAACATGTACTTAATCCATTTTAGAATAAGGCTGTAAAGTAACAAAATGTGGAAAACGGGAAGGGGTCTGAATACTTTCCGAATGCACTGTATGTAATGGTGAATTGATAGACACTACAAATCAAATGCAAACAATTCACACAATGCAGTTATTAAACAATTCTGGAGAGACACGTGCATTGTGCATTTTAGCCACGCTCCCCTTCTTAGACGGTTCTGTCCCCGCGGCCTCAGCAATGGATTAGTCTCGGACTCCGCAATGGATTAGTTCACTGAGATATACAGTACCAGTCTAAAGTTTGGACACACCTATTCATTCAAGGGTTTTTCTTTATTTTTTACTATTTTCTACATTGTAGAATAATAGTGAAGACATCAAAACTAAGAAATAGCACACAAGAAATCATGTAATAACCAAAAAAGTGTTAAACAAATCAAAATATATCTTTTGTTTTAGATTCTTCAAAGTAGCCACCCTTTGCCTTGACGACAGCTTCTCTCAACCAGCTTCACCTGGAATGCTTTTCCAACAGTCTTGAAGGAGTTCCCACATATGCTGAGCATTTGTTGGCTACTTTTCCTTCACTCTGCGGTCCAACTCATTCCAAACCATCTCAATTGGGTTGAGGTCGGGTGATTGTGAAGGCCAGGTCATATGATCCAGCACTCCATCACTCTCCTTCTTGGTCAAATAGCCCTTACACAGCCTAGAGTTGTGTTAGGTCATTGTCCTGTTGAAAAACAAATGATTGTCCCACTAAGCACAAACTAGATAGAATGACGTATCGCTGCAGAATACTGTGGTAGCCAAGCTGGTTAAGTGTGCCTTGAATTCTAAATAAATCACTGACAGTGTCACCAGCAAAGCACCCCCACACCACACCACCTTCTCCCCCAGGCTTCACGGTTGGAACCACACGTGTGGAGATCATCCGTTCACCTACTCTGCGTCTCACAAAGACACGGTGGTTGGATCCAAAAATCTCAAATTTGGACTCATCAGACCAAAGGACAGATTTCCACCGGTCTAATGTCCATTGCTTGTGTTTCTTGGCCCAAGCAAGTCTCTTCTTCTTATTGGTGTCCTTTAGTAGTGGTTTCTTTGCAGCAATTCGACCATGAAGGCCTGACTCACGCAGTCTCCTCTGAACAGTTGATGTTGAGATGAACTCTATGAAGCTTTTATTTGGGCTGCAATTTCTGAAGCTGGTAACTCTAGTGAACTTATCGTCTGCAGCAGAGGTAACTCTGGGTCTTCCTTTCCTTTGGCGGTCCTCATGAGAGCCAGTTTCATCATAGCGCTTGATGGTTTTTGCGACTGCACTTGAAGAAACTTTCAAAGTTCTTGAAATTTTCCCGGATTGACTGACCTTCATGTCTTAAAGTAATGATGGACATTCGCTTCTCTTTGCTTCTTTGAGCTGTTCTTACCAAATAGGGCTATCTTCTGTACACCCACCCTACCTTGTCACAAAATAAACTGATTGACTCAAACGCATTTAGAAGGAAAGAAATCCCACAAATTAACTTTTCACAAGGCACACATTGAAATCCCTTGCATTATTTACCATAAATTTGTTTGAAAGTACCAGATTTTGACCACTAGATGCCACTGTTCATGCCACACATTTCCTTAAAAAAAGGTCTGAATTAATTATTTTTAGACCATTTCTATGGAACAAGCAAACCATTAGGCTACAGCAGTTCTGTCACGATCGTTACAAGGAGTGGACCAAGATGCAGCGTGGTACATTTCCATCCTTTAATATTGGAAATGAAAACTTCAGAGAACAAAACAACAAAACAAACAAACGTGAAGCTAATAATAGTGCTGACATGCAACTATCCATAGACAAGATCCCACAAAGCACAAAGTGGAAATGGCTGCCTAAATATGATCCCCAATCAGAGACAACGATAAACAGCTGCCTCTGATTGGGAACCATAACAGGCCAACATCGACATATAAACACCTAGATGACCCACCCTAAATCACACCCCAACCTAACCAACATAGAGAATAAAAGCTCTCTATGGTCAGGGCGTGACAAGTTCTAATAGCCTTCAATGGTAAAAGTCCAAAACACACCCTGTATAGTGTTTTTCAATGGTGTTGGGTTTAATGGTAAATGTCACTAATCACACTACATATAGAGCTGTTTCTGATAAATGTATTGAAAAACTTTTTCGATCAAAGTTTTGGGCTTGTAGGACAACTCTTCATATGAGAATTGCACCATAAGGATGGCCCTCAGAGAGCTGTCACTTGTCGGACTATTTAAGGAGATTTGGTTGTTAAAACATTAGGTTGTTAAAACTTCTTATGGCTGCAATCCCGTTAACGGGATCGATATGACAACAGCCAGTGAAAGTGCAGGGCGCCAAATTCAAACAACAGAAATCTCATAATTAAAATTCCTCAAACCTTTTAAAGGTAATCTTGTTGTTAATCCCACCACAGTGTCCGATTTTCAAAAAGGTTTTACAGCGAAAGCACCACAAACGATTATGTTAGGTCACCTCCAAATCACAGAAAAAACACAGACATTTTTCCAGCCAAAGACAGGAGTCACAAAAAGCAGAAATAGAGATAAAATGAATCACTAACCTTTAATGATCTTCATCAGATGACACTCATAGGACTTCATGTTACACAATACATGTATGTTTTGTTCGGTAAAGTTAATATTTATATCAAAAACTCTCAGTATACATTGGCGCGTTATGTTCAGTAGTTCCAAAAACATCCGGTGATTTTGCAGAGAGCCACATCAATTTCCAGAAATACTCATAATAAACGTTGATCAAAGATCAAGTGTTATACATTAAATTTTAGATCCACTTCTCCTTAATGCAACCGCTGTGTCAGATTTCAAAAAAGTTTTTCGGAAAAAGCAAACCATGCAATAATCTGAGGTCGGCGCTCAGAGCCCAATCAAGACAAAAAGATATCCGCCATATTGTGCAGTCAACAGAAGTCAGAAATAACATTATAAATATTCACTTACCTTTGATGATCTTCATCAGAATGCACTCCCAGGAATCCCAGTTCCACAATATTATTTTTATTTGTTCGGTAATGTCCATCATTTATGTTCAAACAGCTACTTTTGTTAGGGCGTTTGGTAAACAAATCCAAAGTCACGAAGCGTGTTCACTAAAAGCAGACGAAATGTCCAAAAGTTCCGTAACAGTCAGTAGAAACATGTCAAACGATGTATTGAATCAATCTTTAGGATGTTTTTAACATAAATCTTCAATAATGTTCCAACCGGAGAATTCCTTTGTCTTCAGAAATGCGATAGAACAGAGCTCGCTCTCACATGAACGCGCATGGTCAGCGCATGTTCAGGTCATGGTAGACCTTACTCAATTCCCTCTCATTCGGCCCCACTTCACAGTAGAAGCATCAGACAAGGTTCTAAAGACTGCTGACATCTAGTGGAAGCGTTAGGAAGTGCAAAATGACACATATCCCACTGTGTATTCGATAGGGGCTGAGTTGAAAATTGACCAACCTCAGATTTCCCACTTCCTGGTGGATTTTTTTCTCTCAGGTTTTTGCCTGCCATATGAGTTCTGTTATACTCACAGACATCATTCAAACAGTTTTGGAAACTTCAGAGTGGTTTTCTATCCAAATATACTAATAATATGCATATATTAGCAACTGGGACTGAGGAGCAGGCAGTTTACTCCTGGCACCTCTGGCACCTTTTCATCCAAGCTACTCAATACTGCCCCGCAGCCATAAGAAGTTAAGAGAAGGACAAACTAAACTAAATTGCTTTCATAGAAGACTGGCTTGGATTGTGAGGATGACCACGCCATTTATTTTCATCATGCGCAAAATCTATTGCTTTTCTACTCAAAGTTGCAAAATTAATTTTGTGATCTTTTTAATAAACACAAGAAACCAGCAAAATGAACAAAGAGTGTGGCAGTATAGCAGGATCAGCGTCATCTAGTGGTCGAAGCCTGGTATTGTCACACTATTTATGGTAAATAATGCTAGCGACTTCAAATCAAAGTTTATTTGTCACGTGTGCCGAATTCAACAGGTATTACAGTGAAATGCTTACTTACAGGCTCTAACCAATAGTGCAAAAAAAGGTGTTAGGTGAACAATACGTAAGTAAGAAAATTAAACAACAGTAAAAAACAGGCTATTTACAGTAGCGAGGCTATTTACAGTAGCGGGGCCTATAAAAGTAGCGAGGCTACATACAGACACCGGTTAGTCAGGCTGATTGTGTAGTATGTACATGTAGATATGGTTAAAGTGACTATGCATATATGATAACAGAAAGTAGCAGTAGCTTAAAAGAGGGGTTGGTGGTGGCGGGACACAATGCAGATAGCCCGGTTAGCCAATGTGCGGGAGCACTGGTTGGTCGGCCAAATTGAGGTAGATGTACATGAATGTATAGTTAAAGGACTATGCATATATGATAAACAGAGAGTAGCAGCAGCGTAAAAAGAAGGTTGGGGGGGGGGGGGTTGGGAGGGCACACAATGCAAATAGTCCAGGTAGCCATTTGATTACCTGTTCAGGAGTCTTATGGCTTGTGTGGTAAAAACTGTTGAGAAGCCTTTTTGTCCTAGACTTGGCACTCCGGTACCAAGTCTTGCCATGCGGTAGTAGAGAGAACAGTCTATGACTGGGGTGGCTGGGGTATTTGACCATTTTTAGGGCCTTCCTCTGACACCGCCTGGTTTAGAGGTCCTGGATGGCAGGCAGCTTAGCCCCAGTGATGTACTGGGCCGTACGCACTACCCTCTGTAGTGCCTTGCCTTGTGGCCGAGCAATTGCCGTACCAGGCAGTGATACAACTAGTCAGGATGCTCTCGATGTTGCAGCTGTAGAACCTTTTGAGGATCTCAGGACCCATGCCAAATCTTTTTAGTTTCCTGAGGGGGAATAGGCATTGTCGTAACCTCTTCACGACTGTCTTGGTGTGTTTGGACCATTCTAGTTTGTTGTTGATGTGGACACCGAGGAACTTGACACTCTCAACCTGCTCCACCACAGCCCCGTCGATGAGAATGGGGGCATGCTTGGTCCTCCTTTTCCTGTAGTCCACAATCATCTCCTTAGTCTTGGTTACGTTGAGGGAGAGGTTGTTATTCTGACACCACAGTATGATGTATGTGTAGTATGATTCAATCTTAGCCCAGTATTGACGCTTTGCCTGTTTGATGGTTCGTCGTAGGGCATAGCAGGATTTCTTGTAAGCTTCAGGGTTAGAGTGCCGCACCTTGAAAGCTGCAGCTCTACCCTTTAGCTCAGTGCGAATGTTGCCTGTGATCCATGACAAATTCCTATGAACAGGGGAAAATAACTATCATCAGATTCACAGGGAATATATTACGTAGTTTGAAGAAGCAATACTCCAAACTGAAGCTTAATACTACTTGTCAGACATAGAGAACTGATACTGTATACTGGTTGTTGGGATGGGATTGGCGTGTGGTGAGAGGGTTCCGTGGGTGGCTTTTGACCATTTTATTGGATTCCTCATGTCATACTCAATGATTGTCACGAATTCCACCGAAGGTGGCCCCTCCCCCTGTTCGAGCAGCGCTTGGCGGTCGTCGTAGCCGGTCTACTAGCTGCTACGGATCCCTTTTCGTTTGGTTTTGTCTGTCTTGTTGTTCACCTGTGTCTAGTTTAGGTTAATTGTGGGGTATTTAATCTCGCCCTACCCTCTAGGTTTTCTGCGGGATTGTTTGTGTATCTGTAATTTGTTTGGGTTGCGTTTGGTTTGTTCCGTTGAACAGGTGTTTTTTCTGGACTGCGTTCCTGTTTTTTTGTGGCTGCTGTTGTGGTCCTGTGCCTGTTCCTGATGGACTTGTAAATAAATGTCCTTCTTGCAATAAAAAGTTAGCCAATAACCACAAGGTTGCTGGATCGAGTCCCCGAGATGACAAGGCAAGAATCTGTCCTTCTGCCCCTGAACAAGGCAGTTAACCCACTGTTCCCTGGTAAGCTGTCATTGTAAATAAGAATTTGTTCTTAACTGACTTGCCTAGTTAAAAACAAATTAACTTCAGAGATGCTGGGTGTCAAGAACGAGTGTTAATGTTTCTGGTTCTAAGTTTGTTATTAAAAAAAAATGCTAGTTCCTTTTCCAAGCTGGCTTGCTTGGTGGTGCTTTCTGGCTTGGGCATCGAGATGCAACAATCTCCCAGGAAAACAGGATAACAGCGGGATACGCTGGTTAGGGAGTGCAGGAGAGAGAGAGCAAGGGAGGGAAGGGAGAGGGAAATGAGTGCAAGAGCATGCAAGGAGTGAGTGACTAGAGAGGCAAACAGAGAAGAGAGAGAGCGAGGAAAGGAGTGAGTGAAGAGAGGCGAACAGAGAAGAAAGAGCTGGGACAAGAGCAAGTGAAGGAGTGAGCTGCAAGAGGCAGAGGGAGAGCGAAAGAGCCGTAAGAGGAACAAAAAAAATTGAATGAAAATGTGAGTGAGTCAGTGAAGAGACAAGAAAGAGAGGCAGAGAGAGAGAACACATGAAAGAGCAGTGTGAGACCTGGAGAGGGTGGCACACATTTTAAGAATGAGAGTACTCCTCTGCTTTCTGTGCAGAACTGAACTGAATCTCAGTTAGCTTTTATTTGCAGAAACCTGTGCTTCTCTGAGCTACATTCAGAGAGACTGGGCGGTAGAGGAAATACAGGAGAGGATACACATTCTACTCCCTTCACTCTTTTTTCCAGTTTTTACTCCAAGGAAAGGGATTTTTAGGCTGTTCATTTAGTGTTTAACAACAAGGCAAGGAATTTGGAGAGAGCGGTATGGGGAGCAAGGAAGAGGTAAATTCAACAGCTTGTGCTTCAAAGTTTTAATTGTAACACATTGTAAAGTCTTGCATTTTTATAACGTTATATACAGTATATGATGATTGGGTATGACTGTGTAGTGGCTGTGACTGTGTAATGTGTAGTCTGTGTGCATGGCTGTGGGTGCATGTGTGGATGTGTGTGCGCGCGCGTGCATGCATGCGTACGTGCAGTGTAGTGCATGTGTGAGCGGACGGAGCACAGTGACGACTTAAAATATTGCCAATCAGCTTCTAACGTTCATGAAATACTGCATAAGTAAGGAATCAGAATTCAGAGCCCATGTGAAGTGTCAGTCGGAGTAACAGAGTCTACCCAGTGCTTTAGGAAAGGGGGATACCTAGTCAGTTGTACAACTAAATGCATTCAACTGAAATGTGTCTTCCGCATTTAACCCAACCCCTCTGAATCAGAGAGGTGCGGGGGGCTGCCGTAATCGATATCCACGTCTTCGGCACCTGGGGAACAGTTGGATAACTGCCTTGCTCAGGGGCAGAACGACAGAGTTTTACCATGTCAGCTCAGGGATTCCCCCCAGCAACCTTTCGGTTACTGGCCCAACCCTCTAACCACTGGTATTGAGTGAATGGGGATAGCTAAAGTGAAAAGGAAAGGGGGATACCTAGTCAGTTGTACAACTGAATGCATTCAACTGAAATGTGTCTTCTGCATTTAACCCAACCCCTCTGAATCAATTAGCTTGTGATTTTGCATTTGTGATGAGTGCACCAGGGATTGATCAGTTGGGCAACAATCTGGACAGGATGGATTTTACATAGTCTCCTTTTTCAAGAGAACCAGCTATCAGATTAGTAATTACTTGTCACGTTCCTGACCTGTTTTCTGTTGTTTTGTATGTGTGTGATGGTCAGGGCGTGAGTTTTGGGTGGGCAGTCTATGTTTGCTGTTTCTATGTTGGTTTTGGGTTGCCTGGTATGGCTCTTAATTAGAGGCAGGTGTTTTGCGTTTTCCTCTAATTGAGAGTCATATTAAGGTAGGTTGTTCTCACTGTTTGTTTGTGGGTGATTGTCGCTGTGTCTGTGTTTGTTGCACCACACGGTACTGTCTCGTTCATTCGGTCGTTCCTGTTCATGTGTTCTTCGTTTCATGTAAGTTCGTAGTTTAGGTCTGTCTAGTTCGTTTTGTTATTTTGTATATTTAGTCAAGTGTATTTCGTGTCTGTCTTCGTCTTACAATAAAGTCATTATGTATTCATCACCCGCTGCGCCTTGGTCTACTCACTCACCGAAAGAGAGCCGTTACATTACTTGCTTCCTCCTTTTGTCCTGTCCTTTCCCTCTATATTCCTCTTGGTGCCAACCCTAAAGAGCTGCATAGTGCAATGACGACTGCTTACGCAGTCACAAAGACAAAATCAAGGCAGTGGTTTCTATTCCTGGGCATTTCACTGAGGAGAGCTATACAAGATTAGTCCACTGCATTCTGTGATAATGAGTTCTGTCTAGAGTCCAGGCGCAGAGGTGCCAATGCTAGCGGATCATAAGGGACTGTGGGTCGTGCCTGCCTTTCTCAACATCATGCAGAGGCAATGGGGGAGAATGTGAATGCCGTCACACCATTATACTGTCCCTGGTACATAGTGCCTTACTGCTTTTTGAGGTTCTTTCGGTTCGATTATTAAAAAATTATATATTTTTTATTTCGTTTAGGATTTTTTTTAAATGACATTAAATACATTATGTAATAAAGCTTTTTAATGGAAATTACGAAAGCCAAAAAGAGTGAACATTCAATTGCCAAAACATTGAAGATATTAAATTGTTTCTGTCAGGTCCACTTTGGGTAGACATCAATAGAAAAATAGGAAATTACAATGAAATAAGAAAATATTTAACTTCCTTAAAGTCCTCATCTCATCTCTGCTCAGGCAGTAGCAGTCTGCCAGCCAAACCTAACATCATCTCTGTGCTCCCCATACTGTACTGTCTTTAGTCATCCTATTTAGCTCGGCTAGCCTGCTTAAGTATGCTGCAGAGCTGCCTAAATCATTTCACTAGCTCTTCAAAGTCGATAAGGCATACTTTCACGAACTGTCTCTGTCCCTCTTGTCATTGTGGTGTGTACATTCCTCTCTGATCAATCTCCATCCGAAACGGAAAAAGCTGGCGCAATGGATTATGGGATTGTACTTAATTACCACGTTTCTGAGCTGAACTACACTACATGACCAAAAGTATGTGGACACCTGCTTGTCGAACATCTCATTCCAAAATCAGGGGCATTTAAATGGAGTTGGTCCCCTCGCTTTGCTGCTATAACAGCTTCCACTCTTCTGGGAAGGCTTTCCACTAGATGTTGGAACATTGCTGTGTGGACTTGCTTCCAATCAGCCACAAGAGCATTAGTGAGGTCGGCCACTGATTTTGGGCGATTAGGCCTGACTCACATTAGCCCTGGCTCATCGCAAAGGTGTTCGATGGGGTTGAGGTCAGGGCTCTGTGCATGCCAGTCTAGTTCTTCCACAACGATCTCAACAAACCATTTCTGTATGAACCTCATTTTGTGCACGGGGGCATTGTCATGCTGAAACAGGACAGGACCTTCCCCAAACTATTGCCACAGAGTTGGAAGCACATAATCATTGTATGTTGTAGCGTTAAGATTTCCCTTCACTGGAACTAAGGGGCCTAGCCCGAACCATAAAAAACAGCCCCAGACCATCATTCCTCTTCCACCAAACTTTACACTTGGCACTATGCATTCGGGCAGGCATTGCGCTTGGCATTGCGCATGGTGATCTTAGGCTTGTGTGTGGCTGCTCGACCATGGAAACCCATTTCATGAAGCTCCTGACAAAGTTATTTTGCTGACGTTTTTTCCAGATGCAGTTTTGAACTTGGTAGTGAGTGTTGCAACCGAGGACAGACGATTTTTTTGTGCTACGCGCTTCAGCACTCGGCGGTCCCATTCTGTGAGTTTGTGTGGCCTACCACTTTGCTGCTGAGCCGTTGTTTCTCCTCGATGTTTCCACTTCACAATAACAGCACTTACAGTTGACCGGAGCAGCTCTAGCAGTGCAGAAATTTGACGAACTCTTCAGTAAGGCCATTCTACTGCCAATGTTTGTCTATGGAGATTGCATGGCTTTGTGCTCGATTTTATACAACAGGTGTGGCTGAAATAGCCGAATCCACAAATTTTAAGGGGTGTCCACATACTTTTGTATGTATATTGTATTTACTCCGCAGTCATTTGTCCATTTTAGAATGGCCATCTTGTGACTATCCCACTACTACTACCACCAACATCTGACAGTGCGCTTTTTTATATTTCAAACATCCGCTCCATGGGGACCCAGAATTATTCTATGGCCTTTCTCTTCTGAATTCTCTGCCATTGAAACAAGTAGGCCCTACTCTACTGTACATACTGTCCATACAGTGTATGTAGTGTACAAAGGGCTTTTTGTCAGCACTTTTTTTTAAATTCATTCTGTGTTTCGTGAGCAGCAAAGTTACTTTGCTGCTCGGGAATGCATGTTCATCGTGTTTCAGGTCTGCAAAACGCCAGCAATGATGAGGGAAACCAATTGTTCCCTTAAATATGTACTCTTTCTCATAACTTCGTCTCAACACTTAGACAATGTTTTTGTGTAGTATAATTATGAATATCTGGTCACAGCTTGAACGATTTTTCATTATGTAAGGCAGAACAACTCGTTTGCATGAATTAATCCATGAATTTCTTTGCATTTTCAGCCTTCATCATTTGCCTAAACACAATTAATCACCGACTATACCGACTAAATAGTTTGGGAAGAATCAGTCGGGGCTGAGGGCTTGAAAGACCCTCATTTTGAAAACACCATTCTTCCTCTTTTATAGTACGATGCGCAGTTGCAAATCCTAGATAACGGTGCACGGCTTGCCAATGAAAAATAACAGACAATATCAGCTATAAAAAATCTTTGGCATTTAATGTGTGAGATGTATAGCCTTTCCTTTCACTCCCACATCCAATTGCATTCGTTTTGACACCTAGGCTCTTATCAATGGCGTGTGGGGAACATACTGTAACATACTCATAATGTATACCCCCAATAATCACTTGAATCATATCCCTTATGTTAATGGTAATCCTATGATTCCAAAAAGCACCAAGCTAAACCTGCTGATATACAGATCTTTACGTTAGATTAATATGATGTTACGTCCAAGGATCCATAGGTTATATAGCCTATGCACCGTACAGCCAAAAACTGGGGCCTCAGTTTTCCTCAATTATCTCCCAGATACAAACCTTGCCTGAACAGATTAAATCACCCTTATACTAGCATGTGTGTTGGGCTCTGGAGTCATTGCTTTAGCATTGTAACAAATCATGCATACAGTACACTACCCTAGCTAGCTAGCATACGCTTCATGCTCTGAGAGCATTGCTAATTGTCAGGGATTGTGTGCAGAGAGGTAGCGGAGTCAAGCGCAGGACACAGGTGTTGAGCAAAACAACGGCGTTTACTCAAAATACAAGCAAAAATTCCTCATAGGGAATATAACAAACACACATGCACCAACAACAACCACTAATGAAACAAACAATCACGGACAGAACAGAAATGTATGCCAGAGGGTTAAATACGGAACATGATAGGGGAATTGAAACCAGGTGTGTGTAATACAGACAAAACAAAACGAAACTGAAAAATGGATCGGTGGTGACTAGAAAGCCGGTGACGTCGACCGTCGAACACCACCCGAACAAGGAGAAGGGCCGACTTCGGCGGAAGTCGTGACACTAATGCTGGATTGAAACTTGAGTAGGGGAGGGGTGACGGTTGAGGAGGAGGGGTGACGCTTGACTAGTGCACTGTTGAGACATAACTAGGGGAGGGGTGAAGTTTGAGGAGGAGGAATGATAGTTCCAAATATGTATTCCGTAGGGATGGGATTAGTCCAGGTGATGCCAGACTAGACTGGCCAGATCTATGATGTATCTCTTGCAGTCTGGCTGCGCTGACACACACAGACACAGCCATGATCAACCATCCATCTGGGGCATATTTGTGGCCAAATGTGGCTCAGGTGGTAAGAGCATTGCACTATCAATGCCATGGTCATGGGTTTGATTCCCACTGGAACCACCTTTAAGAAGATTATGCAAGTTGCTTTGGATAAAAGCATCTGTTAAATGACTTATTTTATAATTTCAGTATTATAATTCAGGAATCAAACTCACATGGGTTGTAAGCAGGCTGCTATACTTCAACGACTGAACAATTAGAATTATCTTGTGCATAAGTGTCTAATCATGCTGACACTAAAAAATTGTCTCTCTATGTCAGGGTTCCCCAACTGGCGGCTGATTTGTTGTTGGACATAAAACACTGCAAAAAGACCAGCAAATCAGCTCCAAGTGATTTTAGTTTTGGGAATCGGTTGCAAAGTATTCCCACACATAATTGCGAGATACTGTATATGTGATCGTATACAAATGTAAGCATGGTTTGAAATGATATATGTTTTTGTCAAATGTTATATCTGTTTGGACTTCTTGCGGTCAATTTGCAGTCTACAAATTATTTGTAATTATGTTCCGGCCCCCTGACCATCCGCTCTAGAAAAGAATCGTCCCCCAGTTGAATCTAGTTGATGATCACTGCACTATGTGATACATTTCTACGCTCCAAAAACGGCTCCCTTCTCAGCAGAGATAGTGCAGTGAAATTCTCTCCAAACATTGTAGAGAAAACCTCTTCAAACAGCTGTTGGAAAACCGGGCTGGCAAAATGCTGGCCCCATCCATGAGAGGCTATTGATAAAACAGATTCATTAATGATGCCCCATCCTTTCAGGGATTGATGTATGCTGTTGGCTGGAATGAGGTCAACATAGCAAGCTTGTTTATGACTGGTCTCATTGCTCTTGTCAGCAGCACTGTGCCAAATACCTGTTTTGTGTCTCAATTGGCACCTTATTCCCTACATAGTGCACTACTTTTAACCTGAGCCCTATAGGCCCTAGTTAAAAGTAGTAAACTATTTAGGCAATATGGTGCCATTTGGGACATAATTCTGGAGGCTTGAGCAATGCTAATTAATGCAAATGCCTGAACAGTGAGAAGAGTATGTTTGCAGTGCCCCTTTTGTTTCCTTAAACATAAGCATTACTTGCGCCTGGCCTCTCAACTGTATTTTTGCATAACATGTAACTAAAGGAATAATCAAAGTCTAAATGATCAGGATTGAAAAGATTGTGAGTGACTTAAGAGGGGTGATGATGTGTTGATGTTTGGTTGGATAGAAGTTTCAAGAAAAAACGGTTGGTTACACTTGAACGCTGCATCATAATGGCTCATGATACAATCCTATGATGTATCTCTTGCAGGTTGGCTGCACTAACACACACAGACAATGCCATGATCAACCATTCACCTGGGACATGTTTGTGGCTCAGGTGGTAAGAGCATGGGTCAAGCTAGAATCCTTAGTTGCTCGATCCATTGTTGTACTTACACATTAATGAAATATACCCACTGATTCTTGAAGAATATGTATTAAAAAAAGCTTGCTTTACTCCAATGTTTGTAAACAACAAATATAAACAAACACTGTATAACCTCAAAACATAGTTAAAATTATATATTTGTTTGTTGAGGAGGGAAATGCTTGACCCATGCTCTCACCACCTGAGCCACATTGGGCCACAAATATGCCCCAGGTTGATCATGGCATTGTCTGTGTGTGTTAGTGCAGCCAGCCTGCAAGAGATACAGCATAGGATTGAGGCTCCCGAGTGGCACAACGGTCTAAGGCACTGCACCTCAGTGCTAGAGGCATCACTACAGACTCTGGTTTGATTCCAGGCTGTATCACAACCAGCCGTGATTGGGAGTCCCATAGGGCGGCGCACAATTGGCCCGGCATTGTCCGGGTTAGGGTTTGGCCGGGGTAGGCCGTCATTGTAAATAAGAACTGTCTTGCCTAGCTAAATAAAGGTAAAACATTAAAAAAAAAAAAAAAAAAAAAAAAACATTACTTAAGCGTGCATGTCACAGTGGCTTTGTTTAGGTGTATTCCAGGCACATACAGACAGAGACAGAGAGAGAGTGGGTCTGTTGGCAGAGTTGTATTGTGATGTAGTGCCAAAGGGCCCATAATACATATGTCAGCGGCAACGAAGGCCAGTGCTTAAACATAAATATGTCTGTTTGACTGCAATACTTTATCTTAGTCCACTAATTTTGACATGGACAGTGTAGGAAATAGGGTACCATAAGGGAAGCAGGTGTTTTCTTTCCCCATTTAGTCTTGGGTGGTACTGATGGAAATTAGAGGGCCGATATTAAAGTGTGCTTTGTGCACTGTATGTCAGATCGACGCCCCCGCGGGGGGTTTGAGGCTTTTAACTAGGGCAACGTCCCCTCTGCATATCTTCAAACACCCAAGAACAAAGTCTGCTGCTTTTAAACCCCTCAAAAGATCAAGTGGAGAGGCTTTTAAATGAAAATAAGTGAGGTGTCTGAAGTGAAGGTTAAGACAGGATGCATCCACACTGCTGAGGAGATGTGGTTGGTCACTCATCTTGACATGAAACCGGGTCTGATTGTGGATGAAAGATGTCATACTAAAGCAGGGATCGGACCGAACCAATGCATTTGGAACACAGACATTGTTAGGTGGTATGCATTGTACAGAATAGGATGTAGTGCACCTTTTGGTGGCACATGGGGATATTATCATTGGCATTTTAGGTGCATCAGGATTGATTCATATGATTATGATATTGTAGCATAACCCAACATGTCTGTTGTATCCAATCCTTGTCAGTATTGGTTTGAAACAGTTTCAGCTACTACCTAACATCTCTTTCACTTCAATCACTGTGGGGTTGAAAACGTACAGTGAGTAGCCTACTTATCTGAGAGCGTGGTACAGTTCTATCAACTGGAGTTTCCTCACTTACTCAGCCAATTCACAATTTATTTTCATAATTCTTTGGCTCAAACTTTTAAAAGACGAAGCTCGACACTAAAGGCTATCCGGATGACGTCACAACGTATTGTGCCATTGCCAAGCTGCAGTGTGGTGAGGAAGGTTAAAAAATATATATTTGTGGGTTTGTCCCAAATGGCACCCTATTCCCTTTGCACTACTCTTAACCAGGGCCCATAGGGTTCATAAGAAATAGAGTGCCATTTAGGATGCAGGGTATTTCACCCCTAAGTCATGTAACTAACCAAATTATTTGTCAGTCCTAACCTCCTAATGTGGCTAGTGATTGTCTGGCTCTAGGCCATCTTACAATGCGTTTATTTCAGCCTTATTTTAGCCATAAAACAAATGCTAAAAATATAGATGAAAGAGAATGACTGGACAATAGTGAAAGATAAACTATACACAGCTGCTACTGTATGCTATTACTGTTTGGAAGATGCTAAATTAAATAATCTGACTCAACTTTCTATCACCATGTGAAACTGATTATCTTCATACACCATGAAGCATTGGCCTAATAGGCTATGATGAATACAATCAGACCATTTTCAGTCATGGCTTTGTATTGTTTGTAGGCTCTGTGTGTTTCAAAAGGTCTTCATTATTTCGACTGCTTCTATTTCAGGCCTTGGGATGGTGTGATTAGTAAGGAGAAGGTATTATGCTCTGAAAAGGTGGATTTTAATTAACATCTATAGTACGCTACCGAAAAGTATCTCTGAGCTGTGAATATGTAGCCAATGAGATCATGAATAATCAAATTGATAACTGCATTTGCGTCATTTGCTGTCACATGCTTGCTTGGCAGTGGCACTTTCTCTTCAGTTGTGGCACCAAATGCAATGGACAGACACCCCCACACACCCCCTTCCGAAAAGCAGTAGCCGTCTCGGAACTTTCTTTTAAGCCTGCTACGTTATTAAATTAACTCGGAACTCGAGAGGCCCCGTTTGAAAGCGAAAGGCAATTCTGATTGCGTGGAGCGCATGCCAATCTAATACGTTAACACTGGAAATGTATGAGCTTTTAATGCCGAAAATGCAGGGAATATCGTTGATAAAAGGATAAATCACGAATTATAGTTTATTTCGAATATACAACGTTTAATAATAGTTTATAGTATATGCGTTCACTTGTGATTGATACAACCTACGTTTAATTTGTCAAATATTCTCCCCAAGGCTGTGCGTGGACACTAACGAAAGGAAATGTTAAAGCCATAGCAGATTATGGATGTGACAAAGTTTTGAAGGGGGAATTTGACAGCCGAGTCCATGCCTGGGTCTGAAAAGGTAGGAACGCTGATAGCAGACTAATTGTTTTCCAACGCATGACATGTTGGTGTTTTGAGAAAGTTAGCATTTTTTACATTGTCGTACATATGTCGTACCGTGGGAACTGGTGAAGCTTTTCTCCACTGGTTTTGTATGAAATACAGTAATTCACACATAGTATCTCATTTATTTGACATACTTTGTCCAGTAGTATTACTTTCCTTGCATTCAACTGTGTTATAGTGTGATATTGAGTGGTCATATTTGTACATGAAACCTTTAAACATATGCAAATAAATAGTTAAAATGTAAAAAGGCTAATAAGCAAGAATGGGCTCAACCCAGCAGTTGATAACACTTCATGTCCACCCGATGCATCAAACCCTGTGTTCCAGCGGAAGTCAACGCTTCAGGTGATGAGGCACTAGGCTGTGGTGCATTCTTGTATATCTATTTCCAACTCATACGTTGCTTTACCACGCAGTGGTACAAACTGAACTACACACACAGACTCCAACTAGGTAGTTTTAAGCTCAAGTATGGAAAATGCTGGCTAGACATCTGGGAAAACAAAATGCATCTGTTGGACATCGGGTGTAAGAGTAGGGTACATTAATTTTTTTACTAAGACTACTTATTTAGGTGAGAAATGTGATTGACAGCACACTACGGTAGGCAACATACATTGTTTATTAAACCACATTTTATGACCCATTGGGGTCAATTAATCAATATTCAGACTTTGAAATGTTATTAAATATTCATTTTTGGACATACATAATTACCATAATCAGTCCTTATTTAACAATGCTTTCGTACCTATGAAAGCCATCTCAGCAGGCCTAAAGTCATTTTTGTAATATTATTGAAATGAGTAAAAATGCTATGCAAATTGCAATTCTAACATGGCATCACTGGCATGGCCTTCTTTTGACTTCTCAACCATCTGGTAGAGCTCTGTTATTTCCATAATAAACAACAAGTTGAAAAAAAGTAAATAGTAAATGAAAGTTCTTATTTGAGATGTTAGTAATAGGAATGTATGGGTTTTTCAAGAAGAGACAGTTAAAGGGTTAAGATTTTAATTCCTAAGGAAATTGGCAATGCTTATAGTTACAGTATAACAACGTGAGATGGAACACCTTACACATTCTTGGCATTGTCAAGAAGCAAATGTGTCACCTGGTAACATTCTGAACAGGCACTCAGCTATGGTTAAGTTTAGGATGTTAGACTATGTAGCTTCTACAATGCCTAAAATAACACCAACACTCATTTGCCAAATTAAGTTGGCTTTGGACATTTTATGACATGATTTACACACCATGACCATGTATGCATGTTTTATGGTACAATGGCAGGCTCTTTTCTGCTGACTTTGCTGTTGTTGGTGCTTTGCTCTTCCTTTGACGGGAAAATGTGCACATTGACAGGAAGTAACAGGTCCGACCCTTATTTTCTCACAATGTGTCTTCTGATGATCTCTGATGATGTTGCTTTTCTTGTCATGTCCCAGACTAACTATGATTCTATGCCTCATAACCCTATAGGCAACTGTAGACCCTCTATATTTCTTTAACCTACTATTGAGTTCAAGTTATTGTCACATTTGTTCTCTTTCCTTCTGTTAGAGACCAATTCATTTCACTTTCATTATTACTTTGTGTAAATGGAACCTTATCATTCTTAGTAAGATTTAACAGGGATTCTTTCCTGTCAGGCACCGCTTTGAAAATGAAGAATGGTTTAGGTTTCCCTAAAAGTATGTGTTTTTTTATAGGGTTTCCTCAGACCACAGGACTTTTCCTTTTCGCTGTCCCTAAACGTTTGATTTTAGGACCTTGACCAAGTACCATCTTTCTGTTTGTGACTCAGAGACAAGGTTTAAGGTCAACTTTGAACAATCAAAGTTGACTTTTTTGTCAAACTGATGTAGTTTGTCTTTGCCTCGTGTTAACGGTTGATACATATCGTTGATGTATCAGTTGAGCAGGACTGTAGTGGCATTGTATCCGCGGCCATCTTGTGAAGCCAGGGGTCTCCGAGGTGAGCTGGGAACAGGCCTCTCCTGTGTAGCCAGTTACCTGAGCCCATGTGAGGTATGAGACGGAGTCAGGCAGTGGACTTTCTAATATGAGGTGCTGACAGACAAATTGACCTGGCCACATTCATAAAGCTTCTCAGAGTAGGAGTGCTGGTCTAGGATCAGGTCCACCCTGTCCATATTACCTTATTCATTGTGAAATGTAAAGGCTAAATTGATCCTACTCCTACTCTGAGACACTTGAGACATACGGTCTCTGGGGTGAGTTTCCGAAAGCCTTCGCAGTAGCTGAAGTTGTACGTTATTTCTCTCGATGACCCAGACACAACATTTTTCATTTGACAAAATGTCCCTCCTCCACTCACAGAAGAATTGACCATCAAGCATTGATTTGGGAATTATTACTCTGTACAGATGGATTGTGGAGAGACATAACCTAGGCCTACTGCACTACCTAGCTAGCTTTCACCTGGTCACAGAATGAGGCCCCTACCACACTTCCCTCTGCTTCGCGGCCCATGTGATGTGAGCCTCAAGCAAACCTTCTCATTAAAAGCTTACATCCTTGTCTGTCACCTGAAAGAGCTTATTTGTGTCGTAAGCAAACACTAAAGTGTACTGTATATCAAATCAAATCAAATGTATTTATATAGCCCTTCTTACATCACCTGATATCTCAAAGTGCTGTACAGAAACCCAGCCTAAATCCCCAAACAGCAAGCAATGCAGGTGTAGAAGCACGGTGGCTAGGAAAAACTCCCTAGAAAGGCCAAAATCTAGGAAGAAACCTAGAGAGGAACCAGGCTATGAGTGGTGGCCAGTCCTCTTCTGGCTGTGCCGGGTGGAGATTATAACAAAACATGGCCAAGATGTTCAAATGTTCATAAATGACCAGCATGGTCAAATAATAATAATCACAGTAGTTGTCGAGGGTCCAACAAGTCAGTACCTCAGGAGTAAATGTCAGTTGGCTTTTCATAGCCGATCATTAAGAGTATCTCTACCGCTCCTGCTGTCTCCAGAGAGGTGAAAACAGCAGGTCTGGGACAGGTAGCACGTCCGGTGAACAGGTCAGGGTTCCATAGCCTCAGGCAGAACAGTTGAAACTGGAGCAGCAGCACGGCCAGCTGGACTGGGGACAGCAAGGAGTCATCATGCCAGGTAGTCCTGAGGCATGGTCCTAGGGCTCAGGTCCTCCGAGAGAGAGAAAGATAGAAAGAAGGAGAGAAAGAGAGAAAAAGAGAGAGCATACTTAAATTTACACAGGACACCG
Organism: Salvelinus sp. IW2-2015; assembly: GCF_002910315.2. Classification (NCBI taxonomy): domain Eukaryota; kingdom Metazoa; phylum Chordata; class Actinopteri; order Salmoniformes; family Salmonidae; genus Salvelinus; species Salvelinus sp. IW2-2015. The sequence goes on along the minus strand of NC_036860.1, from coordinate 27,056,122 downwards.
GATAAGACAGGAGAAGTACTCCAGATATAACAGACTGACCCTAGTCCCCCGACACATAAACTACTGCAGCATAAATACTGGAGGCTGAGACAGGAGGGGTCAGGAGACACTGTGGCCCCATCCGATGATACCTACGGACAGGGCCAAACAGGCAGGATATAACCCCACCCACTTTGCCAAAGCCCAGCCCCCACACCACTAGAGGGATATCTTCAACCACCAACTTACCATCCTGAGACAAGGCCGAGTATAGCCCACAAAGATCTCCGCCACGGCACAACCCAAGGGGGGGCGCCAACCCAGACAGGAAGATCACGTCAGTGACTCAACCCACTCAAGTGACGCACCCCTCCTAGGGACGGCATGGAAGAGCACCAGTAAGCCAGTGACTCAGCCCCTGTAATAGGGTTAGAGGCAGAGAATCCCAGTGGAGAGAGGGGAACCGGCCAGACAGAGACAGCAAGGGTGGTTCCTTGCTCCATCCGTTCACCTTCACACTCCTGGGCCAGACTACACTCAATCATATGACCTACTGAAGAGATGAGTCTTCAGTAAAGACTTAAAGGTTAAGACCGAGTCTGCGTCTCTCACATGAGTAGGCAGACCATTCCATAAAAACGGAGCTCTATAGGAGAAAGCTTAGAAATTGCTTAGAAATTCTCGGGACAATTAGGAGGCCTGCGTCTTGTGACTGTAGCGTACGTGTAGGTATGTCCGGCAGGACCAAATCGAAAAGATAGGTAGGAGCAAGCCCATGTAATGCTTTGTAGGTTAGCAGTAAAACCTTGAAATCAGCCCTTGCCTTAACAGGAAGCCAGTATAGGGAGGCTAGAACTGAGGTAATATGATCACATTTTTTGGTTCTAGTCAGGATTCTAGCAGCCGTATTTAGCACTAACTGAAGTTTATTTAGTGCTTTATCCGGGAAGCCGGAAAGTAGAGCATTGCAGTAATCTAACCTAGAATGGATTAATGGATTAATTTTTCTGCATCATTTTCAGACAGAAAGTTTCTGATTTTTGCAATGTTACGTAGATTGAAAAAAGCTGGCCTTGAAATAGTCTTGATATGTTCGTCAAAAGAGAGATCAGGGTCCAGAGTAACGTCGAGGTCCTTCAGTTTTATTTGAGACGACTGTACAACCATCAAGATTGTCAGATTCAACAGAAGATCTCTTTGTTTCTTGGGACCTAGAACAACCATCTCTGTTTTGTCTGAGTTTAAAAGTAGAAGTTTTGCAGCCATCCACTTCCTTATGTCTGAAACACAGCCTTCCAGCGAGGGCAATTTTGGGGCTTCACTATGTTTCATTGAAATGTACAGCTGTGTGTCATCCGCATAGCAGTGAAAGTTAACATTGTTTTCGAATGACATCCCCAAGAGGTAAAATATATAGTGAAAACAATAGTGGTCCTAAAACGGAACCTTGAGGAACACCGAAATGTACAGTTGATTTGTCAGAGGACAAACCATTCACAGAGACAAACTGATATCTTTCCGACAGATAAGATCTAAACCAGGCCAGAACTTGTCCGTGTAGACCAATTTGGGTTTCCAATCTCTCCAAAAGAATGTGGTGATCGATGGTATCAAAAGGAGCACTAAGGTCTAGGAGCACGAGGACAGATGCAGAGCCTCGGTCTGACGCCATTAAAAGGTAATTTACCACCTTCACAAGTGCAGTCTCAGTGCTATGATGGGGTCTAAAACCAGACTGAAGCATTTCGTATACATTGTTTGTCTTCAGGAAGGCAGTGAGTTGAATGGAAGATTCGATATAGGCCGATTGTTTGTTTTTTTCTGGGTCAAGGTTTGGCTTTTTCAAGAGAGGCTTTACTACTGCCACTTTTAGTGAGTTTGGTACACATCCGGTGGATAGAGAGCCGTTTATTATGTTCAACATAGGAGGGCCAAGCACAGTAGTTTAGTTGGAATAGGGTCCAATATGCAGGTTGAAGGTTTAGAGGCCATGATTATTTTCATCATTGTGTCAAGAGATATAGTACTAAAACGCTTGAGTGTCTCTCTTGATCCTAGGTCCTGGCAGAGTTGTGCAGACTCAGGACAACTGAGCTTTGGAGGAATACGCAGATTTAAAGAGGAGTCCGTAATTTGCTTTCTAATGATCATGATCTTTTCCTCAAAGAAGTTCATGAATTTAATACTGCTGAAGTGAAAGACATCCTCTCTTGGGGAATGCTGCTTTTTAGTTAGCTTTGCGACAGTATCAAAAATAAATTTCCGATTGTTCTTATTTTCCTCAATTAAGTTGGAAAAATAGGATGATCGAGCAGCAGTGAGGGCTCTTCGATACTGCACGGTACTGTCTTTCCAAGCTAGTCGGAAGACTTCCAGTTTGGTGTGGCGCCATTTCCGTTCCAATTTTCTGGAAGCTTGCTTCAGAGCTCGGGTATTTTGAGTTCCTTTTTGAGTTCCTCAGTTAGGTGGTTAACTGATTTTTGTCCTCTGACGTCCTTGGGTAGGCAGAGGGAGTCTGGAAAGGCATCAAGGAATCTTTGGGTTGTCTGAGAATTTATAGCATGACTTTTGATGCTACTTGGTTGGTGTCTGAGCAGATTATTTGTTGCGATTGTATATGTAATAAAATGGTGGTCCAATAGTCCAGGATTATGAGGAAAAATATTAAGATCCACAACATTTATTCCATGGGACAAAACTAGGTCCAGAGTATGACTGTGACAGTGAGTAGGTCCAGAGACATGTTGGAAAAAACCCACTGAGTCGATGATGGCTCCGAAAGCCTTTTTGGAGTGAGTCTGTGGAATTTTACCATGTGAATATTAAAATCACCAAAAATTTGAATATTATCTGCTATGACTACAAGGTCCGATAGGAATTCAGGGAACTCAGTGAGGAACGCTGTATATGGCCCAGGAGGCCTGTAAACAGTAGCTACATAAAGTGATTGAGTAGGCTGCATAGATTTCATGACTAGAAGCTCAAAAGACGAAAACATATATTTTTTTTTTGTAAATTGAAATTTGTATTCGTAAATGTTAGCAACACCTCCGCCTTTGCGGGATGCACGGGGGATATGGTCACTAGAGTAACCAGGAGGTGAGGCCTCATTTAACACAGTAAATTCATCACGCTTAAGCCATGTTTCAGTCAAGCCAATCACATCAAGATTATGATCAGTGATTAGTTCATTGACTATAACTGCRTTTGAAGTGAGGGATCTAACATAAAGTAGCCCTATTTTGAGATGTGAGGTATCATGATCTCTTTCAATAATAGCAGGAATGGAAGAGGTCTTTATTCTAGTGAGATTGCTAAGGCGAACACCGTCATGTTTAGTTTTGCCCAACCTAGGTCGAGGCACAGACACGGTCTCAATGGGGATAGCTGAGCTGACTACACTGACTGGTGCTAGTGGCTGACTCCACTAAGCTGGCAGGCTGGCTAACAGCCTGCTGCCTGGCCTGCACCCTATTTCATTGTGGAGCTAGAGGAGTTAGAGCCCTGTTTATGTTGGTAGATAAGATGAGAGCACCCCTCTAGCTAGGATGGAGTCCGTCACTCCTCAACAGGCCAGGCTTGGTCCTGTTTGTGGGTGAGTCCCAGAAAGAGGGCCAATTATCTACAAATTCTATCTTTTGGGAGGGGCAGAAAACAGTTTTCAACCAGCGATTGAGTTGTGAGACTCTGCTGTAGAGCTCACCACTCCCCCTAACTGGGAGGGGGCCAGAGACAATTACTCGATGCCGACACATCTTTCTAGCTGATTTACATGCTGAAGCTATGTTGCGCTTGGTGACCTCTGACTGTTTCATCCTAACATTGTTGGTGCCGACGTGGATAACAATATCTCTATACTCTCTACACTCGCCAGTTTTAGCTTTAGCCAGCACCATCTTCAGATTAGCCTTAACGTCGGTAGCCCTGCCCCCTGGTAAACAGTGTATGATCGCTGGATGATTCGTTTTAAGTCTAATACTGCGGGTAATGGAGTCGCCAATGACTAGGCTTTTCAAGTTGTCAGAGCTAATGGTGGGAAGCTTCGGCGTCTCAGACCCCGTAACGGGAGGAGTAGAGACCAGAGAAGGCTCGGCCTCTGACTCCGACTCGCTGCTTAACGGGGAGAACTGGTTGAAAGTTTCTGTCGGCTGAATGAGCGATACCGGTTGAGCATTCCTACAGCATTTCCCTCCAGAAGCCATGAGAAAGTTGTCCGTCTGCGGGGACTTTGCGAGGGGATTTGTACTAACGTTACTATCTGTACTTACTGGTGGCACAGACGCTGTTTCATCCTTTCCTACACTGAAATTACCCTTGCCTAACGATTGCGTCTGAAGCTGGGCTTGCAGCACAGCTATCCTCGCCGTAAGGCGATCGTTCTCCTGTATATTATGAGTAAAGCGACTGCAATTAGAAGGCATCGTGTTAATGTTACTACTTAGCTTCGGTTGTTGGAAGTCCTGATGAACCATGTCCAGATAAAGCGTCCGGAGTGATAAAGTTGAATGAAAAAAGTTGAGTGAGGGAAAAACAAAAAATATAAACGGTAATTATATGCACAGTTTAAGGGTTCAGTACAGCTATTTTTTTTCAAAATCAAATCATTTCTGGGTAACAATTAAGTACCTTACTGTGATTGTTAAAAAAAAATTGCTTCTTAGCAAAGATACATTTCTCAATCAAGAATTTTGATAGGACTGTCTGGGAGTGATCTGAGTGGGAAGGGGAAAACTGACGATATCACCAGGCAGGCCAAAACTCCATCCCACCAGAACAGGCAGACATTTCAGGCGGTCTTTTCAAACCCTTTTACACTAAAAGGGAATTATCATAAATTTCACAATTACACAGTATTATTCCAACCTCATAGTGTGGAAATATACACTCAATATACAAAACATTTGGAACACCTTCCTAAAATTGAGTTGAACCACTTTTGCCCTCAGAACATCCTCAATTTGTCGGGGAACGGACTCTACAAGGTGTTGAAAGCGTTTCACAGGACGCTGGCCCATGCTTCCCACAGTTGTGTGAAGTTTGCTGGATGTCCTTTGGGTGGTGATGCACACGGGAAACTGTTGAGTGTGAAAAACCCAGCAGCGTTGCAATTCTTGACACACTCAAACCGGTGCGCATGGTACTTACTACCATAACCCGTTCAAAGGCACTTAAATCTTTTGTCTTGCCCATTCACCAACTGAATGGCACACATACACAGTCCATGTCTCAATTGTCTCAAGGCTTAAAAATCCTTCTTTAACCTGTCTCCTCCCCTTCATCTACAATGATTGAAGTGGATTTAATAAGTGACATCAATAAGCACACGGAGAGATTCATAAAACATTTCTGAAAATTGCATGGTGTACAGCAAATGAAGACAAGCATCTTGTGAATCCAGCCATATTTCAGATTTTTTTAAGTGTTTTACAGCGAAAACACAATATAGCATTATATTGCTTACCATATAGCCAGAAACACAAGCATTTACCAGGCAGAAAGTTGCGATGTAACAACCAGCAAAATATATATATTTTGACTAACCTTGATAAGCTTCATCAGATGACAGTCCTATAACATCAGGTTATACATACACTTATGTTTTGTTCGAAAATGTGCATATTTAGTAGGCTGAAATAGTGGTTATACATTGTGCTAACGTAGCAGCTTTTTCCAGAATGTGCGGATATTTTTCTAAAACTCACCTATTCTGACCAAATAACTATTCATAAACATGACAAAAAATATACATGTTGTATAGGAAATATAGATACACTAGTTCTTAATGCAATCGCCGTGTTAGAATTTCTAAAATAATTCATTACGACATCCAGCTTACGTTATAGCGAGAGCGTGCCAAAATCTGGGCGCTACCTAATAGTACACGTTCGACGATATATGAAATAGCATCATAAAATGGGTCCTACTTTTGATGATCTTCCATCAGAATGTTGTACAAGGGGTCCTTTGTCGGGAACAATCGTTGTTTGTTTTTAGAATGGCCTTTTCCTCGCGAATTAGCAAGCAAAACTAGCCAAGTGGCGCTAAGCTGTTCATCTTCACCAAACGCAAAGAACGCAACACGTCTAAACTCCCGAAAAAATTTCAATATCTAATAAACTATATTGAAAAAACATACCTTACGATGATATCTTCACATTTATCAAATAAAATCAAGCCGGAGATATAAGACGTCTATACGATTGCTTTTCAGAAGCCAATACTGGTGACCTTTATTGCGCTTCCTGAACAACGAATTCTGGGGTCATGTCATTCAAGCTGTCCTTTTTGAGACACCTTTACCTCTCACAGCTTTTGACATCTAGTGGAAGGCGTATGAAGTGCATGTATAGTCATAAATCTCAAGCAAAATGATAGGCAGGCCCTGTAACAGAGCCTCGATTTGAGATTTTTCACTTTCTGACAGGAAGTTTGCTGCAAAATGAGTTTGGTTTTACTCACAGAATATAATTTCAAACGGTTTTAGAAACTTGA